>NC_089879.1:6105000-6452500 GCF_040182565.1 Anser cygnoides | reverse complement strand
GAATCAGTTCCAAGATAGAATCTCCCATTTTGAGATTCTAACAAAGCAATCAGAGGGTAACTTGCAGAAATGTAAAGGCATTCAGTTAGTGCAGCGTTAGTAAACCAAAGGGAGCCCCCAACATACTGAGCCCAGTAATTACCTTTCCACTGGAGCTCGTCGCCATTCGGATTCTGTCTCACCACCTCTTCTCCAGGAGCTTTCAGACTCCCCTCTATCACCCCAACGAGATTCCTGTATATATCAGAGAAAATTAGGAACATCCTTTTGTATACGTTAGAATAAAGATTTTCAGCATATAAGTTACACTGTTCAGAGCAAGCTGTGCCATTAAAAACTCAGTTGTTACACTGTAGAGAATACTGAAGTACCAGGAGGTTGAGTAACTGAAGTATGGTCTTAACCAACTATGTTGTTTATGGATGTTTTAAAACATGATCCCTTTGTGCCACACATTTTACTAACAGTAGGATGCACGTGAAGTTAATACACTCAAATGTTTATGAACAAGCTTATGAATGACAGCTTCAGTGAGCCATAGCTAACAGCTGATGACACAAAGACGTAACAGTTTCACTTTCCTGCTGGGTAACAGCAGTAGAAATTATTTTTAAAAAAATCCTTGTTTTGTGCTTTCTAATCACATCAGAAAATGTGACTGAATAAACTGTAAGCTCTATGCAGCAGAGACCATTTTATTCTGGGTTTATATAGCACTGAACATGGGACCTCAAGGCATTCACACAAATGCTTAGATACAAGGCAGAGCAATAATTTTATTTATTTTTTAAATAAAGGTAGAGCACCTCTGCCCATTGCTGGACAAAGAGAATCAATTTAAATTATTTCTTACGGAGATATTTATTCCTAAATTCCACCCTAAGCAGCAAATCAGGTAAACCACACAAACTAACATTTCAAATAATCACACATTTAAAATGGGGTAGTCCAGTTTGCTACTGCTCTTTGAAAAATGTTTTAATTTGACAAAGTTTATGGTTCAATATGGGGAGATACACAAGTAGGGCAAGATCTCGCATTCACTACTCTTTGTGTATATCTAAATGTTTTTGATAATCTTCTTCTGTAAATGATCCCAACAAACACGGGCAACCAAAGAATTCCAGAACTGCAAGTGGCATTTTTCAAGTGGTACAGAGATCTCTCTCAGAACTTAAGTCAGCTTTTCCATATAGTCAAGTGCCCATGGCTAAGAATACCTCTTCTGTGGAAAAATACCAGTGATAATACAGTCTATCAGATAAACAATCACCAAAACAATTTCTACAAGCTCTGATTGCTTGTTTTCACAGTGCTATCCAATGAGGCATTCATTGAACAAGGACAATGGCTATGGTGGGTGAAATTTAAAACTAGCTCTCTTATTGATAACGATCAAAAAAGCGGGAGTTTAGAAGGC
The DNA here is from genome assembly GCF_040182565.1 of Anser cygnoides. Classification (NCBI taxonomy): domain Eukaryota; kingdom Metazoa; phylum Chordata; class Aves; order Anseriformes; family Anatidae; genus Anser; species Anser cygnoides. The sequence goes on along the minus strand of NC_089879.1, from coordinate 6,451,080 downwards.
TTGCAGTACTCAGTTCCATTTCTAAAATCATTAAAGATGATCTGCAAAATAACTTTCTCTTTGTCTCCCATTGGACTGGGATAATGACATTCCCAAATACTTATACTTGTAAAAGGGAAGTCACACCTTTTTTTTTTTTTAATTTTATTGCATAATTCTTTATTCATTCATCAGGTCTTTATTCTTTAGTTTTTGAACAACCTGGTGATTTGGTAGTATCTTTGCTTTACTTTATTACAGATTACAGATACCAATAAGGAGCTGAAAGGGACACTAATAATTTAAATATTAGTCACTTGTGCCACAACTTTTTTTTAACCTCTTATTTTTGTGTTGCCAATTTTTTCCAAATAATCTACAGAAAAAAGAGCAGTCAAGAAAACACACTTGCATGTATTTACCTACCTTTCTTGAAAATGGGTCATCCAGACCTCTTCGTTCTTCTTCTCGACGACGCTCTCTTTCTTCTATCTCCATTTCTCTTTGACGTTTCTTCTTTTCTAGTTCTTCCAGTTTTTTGACACGTTCTTGGTATTCACGCTGTTCCTGCTCACGTTTCTCCCGCTCTATGCGTTCCTTCTCCTCACGCTCTGCAGAGTTGGAAGAATAAGAAGAATGTATTAGGAATTACATTACTTTGCTATATCCAAAGAAAGGTTACAAAATACAATCCCTTCCATTTCCTTTTAAAAATAAAAATCCAAGTAAGCATTACACAAGACATGTTTAACCACAATCTATTTTCTGGAAGTATCCTAACTCCAAGGCAATAGGAAAAGAACCCTTGATATATTCATGACCCTGACACCTTGAACAATAGCTGCTAGCTAGGACAGTAAGAAAAACATTCCAATACCCACGTGTTACTTACTTACACAAACAGACCACAAAAATGCCACCTAAAGTATCAGTAACTACATCAAGTATGGTAGGGGATCTCTTTCTTAGAAGAGGGCAAACAAAAAGTCAGCTAGTATGATCATAAGATTGATATCCAGGACCTCTGGATTTTTTTATTCATTTTAAAATATTGTGTGATCATGAACTCAAACACACACTGAAAAAATCGTAATTGCAATCCAAGTTACAAGTAGGACAGAAATTTACTTCAGGTTACTTATCACCTCTTCTGAAAGCTTTGAAATTGGCTACCAGAGAACACTGTTCACAAAACAATTTGCATGAGTTGTTTGCAAGTCTTGGGTTCTTGATCTGCCGCCAATATTCCCCTTCTAATCTTTCAGATGTAGACAAAGAAGGGGTCAGAACACAAGTTAAATGAGTAAAATCAAAGATTCAATTTTTCATTAGCCTCCCTTTTACTTTATCTCCTCCTTTATTCATGTCTGAGGGAACGTGAGGGCAGGAAGCACTCATTTGCTTTCGTTTTTCCTTTCCCCTGTAATGCTCTGCCTTCATCTCTATGCTGTACAAGCGTGCATTCAGAAGGTGTACTGGGTAAAATGCAAAGGTAAAATAACTAACAGCAACTAACGGAGCCTTTACCACTGACTGAAGATTAGAAGACTTCCTCCAATACTGTGGAAACAGGGAAATCAGAAAGGAAAATAATATCCTCAAATCATACCTTTAAGCAGTTGTTCTTCTCGTAACCTTTGCTCTTCTTCCTCCTTTTCTCTGTAATAAGTGATGCGTCTTTCTTCTTTACGTTGTTTCTTGCGTTCCTCCAAACGATTACGCCTCTCTTCTGCTAGCCTTTCCTGGAACTGTTTGAGTTTATCCTGAAATACAGAAAACACACTTGAAACCACCAGAACTGTAATGTTTAAGAGGTGGACAATTATACAGATTGTTAAATAAAGTTGTAGAGAAAAATAAACTAACCGCAATGTATTTCTGTTTACCATTTTAAGCTTCTTCTGCAGCAAATTTGGTATAAGGGAATATACTCCTACTTATAAGACAGAGCACGTACAACTTCAGTCCTGTGTTTGCATTTTTAAGGAAAGTAAATACATTACCTGGTTACTGACCTCAATAAGTTACCTATACCTATAGCAGAGAACCATATACAGTTACTTATACACAGATTTTTTTTTTCCCCAACCAGTTTTGACTGCAACATAGCCAAATAATCAAAGCTACCGGTCTCAGAAAACAGACTTTTCAAAAAGCAGAGCAAGAAACAAAGGCCTTGTTCTTTCCCTACCCTCTTGGTCTAATTTATTAAATTTAGCAAACATAAAATGTAATTTGAAGTACCAAATACTTGGACTATCAAAAAAACTTTCAAATTCAAAGAAAAAGGTAAAAATGAGGCAAGTATTTCTATGTATTTCTCAGCTTCTATATTATTTTAAGTATGCCATAACCACAGTAAGTCCAAGTACTTCTAGAGATACAGCTGGCTGCTCATATGGTACCCGATAATCTCTTACTAATTGCATTTTAAAAAAAATGCTTTTAGGTATTCATTTTCCACATAAGCTGTTTCAGAAGTTGCCATAAATTGTAAGTAGTAATACCTCGGAATGGGTGCAAGAATATAGATATTTTAGTCAAAGCAGTAAGTTATTTTATAATTCTGAGCCATTGTAGATTCTAATTTGTTTGTAATTTTCATGAAGAATCACTGGGTCACAAGTTGAGTTCCTAAATTTGGAGGAACATTTGATTACAATACCATTTACCACATACCTCATAAACTGTTCGTCGCGAGGCTTTGAGCCTGGCTTCAAATAAATCTCTATCCTCCAACATCCTTGAGAGTCTGTTCTTATGCTCAAGGGCTTTCTCACGCTCCAACTGCAAAGTGGTGATCTAAAAATAGATAAGAAAAAGTTATATAGTAAGATTTTACTTCAGATATTTGCATTCAGTCTACCTCAGTCACTTCTCAAATTATCTTTTCCTCTTTTAGACCCAAGCCAAAAGAGGCTGCTGCCCACTGGCACAATACAATTGGAAAACTAAGAATTTTTCATACCAACTTTTTCCCTTCTTGTCTTGGGTTGAGCCAGGAAAAAGACAGCGCCAAACTGCCATTTTTTATTCACAGCTAACAGATTTTATCACCTGAATAAGAATTCTTACCCTTTCCTCTTCCTGTTGCTCCCACAGCTCCATATCACGTACTCTCTGTTCCTCATAGGCAGTCTTTATTAAAGGAATTTCTTCTAAGCGCTTTGCCCGTTCAAAATAGTCGATCTAAATAAAGATAGCATACCTTTAGAATGTCATAATGCAAAGAAACGTGGAACACAATCGTCAACATCTCCTAAAAAACAGTATCTGGAAAGTTCTCCAATATATCTTTGTTACGTAACCACACTGGACCAGCTCAAAGCCGCATCTAACTAAACACCTGGCTTGAGCACTGGCAATTACGCACATTCCTAGGAAAGGATGTAGTAGACGCAGGCATATGTACCATACTCCTCCTAGTCTAGTCTCAGCATCACCAATTTTCAGCTCCCCCTCACAACAAATTAACTAGCATCACATTCACGACTTTCTAGCATCAAGTCAGTTTCCCGTGAACTGAATTACCAACAGTGTGGCATAACCTCTGGTTCTTTCTTGAAAAGATGTGGAAGCCCTGGGTTAGTTTCACCTCGCACAGGCTGTATGTTTTTCATTTACTCTGGCAGGACATTCCTCACACTTACAATTACACAAGTTACAGGCAGATCCTCTTCTGCAAGCTAGGACTCTATCAAGGGATTTTCCTCTGCTTCAGTAAGGAATAATACAATTAATTAATTTAGCTCCTGTAGTGGCCTCACCTTCTCCTGGCATTTCATCTTCTCTGAAGACTTTCCAATTACAAGTTCTCCCAAATACGACCCAGTTCACACACGACTTAAGGGCCCAGTTTCAAATCAACTCCAATAAATATAACAAATTTGTGCATCAATCCTAAAAACTCGGTTGGTTTGTAACGCGCTTACTTTTTAGCTTTGTACATTTAAAAAATGGTATTCAAAATGTTAATACATACACACACGAGTTCGCAACCACTCACTAAAATGTTGCATACACAGCTTTGTACCCTTAGTAGTTTATACCTTTTTCTCCTGATTCTTCAGACGTTCCTGGAGTTCCTTCTTTTCTTTCTCCAGCTGTTCAACTTGTTTAGCCATAATGAAGTCAGGATCCAATTCTTCAAGATCCTACAGCCAAGTTATCAATACAAAATAAACATTTTTTGTCACAAATGCAGTTTTAGTTATTTACTTAAGCCTCTGCAGATTTCCCTGTAACTTTAAAAAAAATGCATCAGAAGCATTCTCAGTCTCTTTTCCTCTCTTCTGGGTAACTTTTATTTCATTTTTAAAGCTCTGTAAAGCATTTGTATCCTGATTTTTAATTGAGACACGGTCCAGATACAACAAAATAGGACCTGAAGGTCTCTTTCATATATCAGATATTGTTTCACCAACAAGGAGGGGGAGAGGGAAGGAGGAATAAAAAACAGCTGGATTTCATTCCTCCAGGTAAAATAAATTCCATCCAAATTCAGTATTAAGGCTCAACTTACATTACTGAGCAACTTAAACATTTAAGTGCCAAACTGGCATTCTGAATTCTAGGTGACTGTAAGACCAATTACAGTATTAAACTACTAAAAACCATGAAATTCAATCAGCCTAGGAAAAAAAAGACAAAAATTACTCAATACTTCAATAATAAGTTGCCTACCTCAATATCAATATCTTTAAATGCTTTGGCTCCCAGTTCAGTCTTCTTAATCTGCTCCAAGCGCTCCCGAACAGTCTTCTTTTTGATTTGTTCATGTTCTTGCAGGATACGTTCCTTTTCTCTCTCCTTTGCCTCCTGGCGCAGTCTCTCTTCCTCAGCTTTCCGGACTTTTTGTAATTCTGCTTCACGCTGTTCCAGTTCTTCTTTTTCGCGCTGAATGTTTAAACTTTCAAGACGCTCTTTTCTTTCCTCTATAGTTTGACGACGTGCAAGAATGCGCTGATGCTCCTTCCTCGAATTCTTTAAGAAGGCAGTGACTGCCAGCTGATGCTGTTCTTCCTTCTCTTGCTGAATTTAAATTATGAATAAGACAGTGATGAATGTAGCATCTCTTTAAAAAGGCAGAAAGCATAGCAAATGCTTCTCAAAGAAATCTCAAAATTTATTTTATTCCCCAAACTTGCCAACTGCATGGAAATGCAACTGTAATGGCAAATCTACTCACTCCTCCACATGGCATACAAGGTAGCGTCAACTCAACAGACCCACGTGCAAATGGAGTCAAAAGCTGTCTGTATCAGACAGTGTCCTGCAGTACCTATTTTAGGTGTGTTATTTTCACACTTTGTTCAGAAATACTGCACATATACATGCTAGTGATAGGTAAGACTCACTACCTGAAAGAGATGGGGGGAACCCATCTGGTTTCTCTCTACACAGAGCACTACATGTAGCGTATTTCATAGAATCTGTGGAAGAGACCCTTCACATCATCAACCACCACAAACTCCTGTGTTGTTAATGTGCTTAGGTTTTGTTTTAGAGCCATTTTAATTAAGTTATGAAAAGCACTTGATTGCATATAGACCATTCTTTAAGCTTCCTTCTGCCCACCCCACAATTCTGCTCCAAAGCTGTCTACTCGCTCTTTGTAGAGATTCACGCCCTGCACGTGACGAGCTCTAACTGCGCTGGCTGAGGGTGCTGCCCATTTTAACCACACCAGCAAGCACCAAACACTGCAGCCTAATCAGCTCACAGCAAGCACTCAGTCCTGCTGTTCGTGAAATGTGAGTTAGCTCAGAGGTATTTTTAGTAGTCTGCCCCTTCCAGGGCATGAAACAATAACGCTGGAACATCCCCACTTTGTTGCAGATCTACAAGCACTTAAAGACAAATGAGGGTGCCAGAAACATGAAAATAAAAAGCTTCAGATGAAATTAATGACTTCGTAAATTGTGATAAATTTGACAGAAAATTAGGAGTTTTTATCCACTTGAAGAGTCACGTTTTTATCTGAATAGTGGAGAATAGATATCCATTTGTTCTAAAACTTCTCCAATCCCATAGATCAATATTAAATATTAGTAATTATGCTAGCGCTATCAAGCACATTATCAAGTTTGTCTTATTCGACTAATCATACTGACATGTCAGGTAGAAGACCACCTGTCATTTCTATCTATTAAAGATAAAATATGCTTTATTTGTATTTTATTTAAGCCTACAATTCGTATGAATAAAACTCTTTTTAGGGGAAAACCTACATGAAATATTCTGATCTTAAACACTACAAAACAACTACCAAACGTTCAAGCTAACGCAAGCAAGCTAGTATTTGGTGTCTTGATACAGTCCTACTTTGTGTGCTGGTATTTTAGGAATATAACTTACTATTTCCAACTTGGACAGAGCATCCAATATGGACATCTTGCTGTCAGCCTTTTTTCTGATAAGGAAAAATTGTTTTCTGTATTTGCTAAACAATCTTTCGTTCATAAGCATGTAGCAAAGGAAAGAAATTACCCCTGCTCTTTTAAGAGAAGTGAAGGTTTAAACTTGCCACAACCCAAGCACGCTGGCAATCCCAGCGTGACTCAGACCTCGCTCCTACAGGGCTCTGTAGAACCTGAAATGTGAGCTGAGCTCATCAGTGAGTCCGACCTTGAGTCCAACAGCCCCAGTGAGAGGGAAAGACAAGACAGTTCTTCAGTTGTGGGATCTTTGGTTCGTGTTTTTAGATTCCACTATGAAATCACATTACAGGTTTCTTAAAACATCAATTTCTCCAGAAAGAAAAAAAGGCAGCAGAGCAGCAGGCTCTAGATTTTCAAAAAACGCATGCAAAATTTTAAACAAGCCTTAGCTCTGCAGACCCAGCTATGGCTAAGTTATTACATGGTATATTCTAAACTTGATATGCAAAAAACAGCAATTTAAATTCATGCCTCTTGTGTACTTTTTGACATTATTTTAGTTATGACCAAATACTAACTAGCTGGGTGCATTTAGGAATCATTCTTTGCTCTTCAGAAGCATAAAAACACTTATAGAATAAAAAAAGTCGATAAAAATGAAGAGACATCTAACATGAGAGAGCACATTCATGAAAATAAGTTATTAAAAAGTGTCAAGTTCTTAGCTTACATTTCTACCTAATGCACAATGTATTAAATGGAGCTCATTATTGACAAACTGCGTCAGAGATCATTATCACAATGCTCTGAAAGGGGAGCAGCACACTTCTGAAAATAAGCAAAACATACCGAAGCACCAACCTGTCTACTCAGATCCTTGCAGCGTCCCATTAAATTAATCATTAGATAGCTCAGTGCCTTTCCTATGTCAAGGAAAGGCAAACCAAGCAACTTCTTGGTGTAATATTCAAGTATGATCTCACAACTTCAAAACAAATATATCTTGCTACAGCAGAAAGCTTATTAGAACAGTCATGCAACAGATGCAGAAGGATATCTGGTCATTAACAAAAATGAATTAATGCTACGCTGCATTTGTATATATTAACACCTCAAGGAGAAAGTATTTGTTCTGAAGAGAGGGGACACCAGTAACAATATCATTACCACTGCACAGAAAGCAGATTACTGGAATTAGCAGCAGATCACACAAGCCAAAACTAATAAAAGGCTGCGTAAGGGCAACTGGCACACATCACACAACACACTTGGGGGAATGTCAGGATTCGTCAATGTTTTCAGAAGATTTAGGATTACTCACCAGCAAGTGAGGAGGCTTAATGACTGCAAGAGCCTTAGCCAGAGCTGAGGACATCGCAGTCAATTGATTTCTAATTTGCTCAGAAGGCATGCTTTGTAGCTGAGGGCCCAGTGGAGCATCTTCTCTAGTACAGTAATTCAAATCCGAGCCAAAACTCAATGTCCGGGTAGTATGGTCGAGGCGAACCTTTGCAAAAAAAAAAAAAAAGCGTGAAAAATAAAATAGGACTATTATTTATTGCTTTTAAATGCATTCTCTCTTGCTCTGCCTATGACCAATGGAGGTCAACAAAGCAGAAATTAATTTAAAAAACATTTCTCAAACTAAGGGAAATGCCAAATTAGTAGAAGAAAAATAGCACTGAATAAAATTTTGCTTAATTTCCATGTTTTGTTTTTTAAAAATCACTATCTTCCTTGTGTTCAATGTCTACCAGCTAGTTTTCATCCAACATAATACCCATGAATCCACACACCACTTCACAGAAGTACTCTGACAGCGCTTACCTGCAAGTCACAATGTCTGGCTGCATCGACAATACTACGTTCCAGCTGGAAAGCATCAACAAAAGGAACCAGGGTAGCCAGACGAGAAAATTCAATGCTTTGATAAATCTGGGCCACCTATATATGAAAAGAAACATTAGGATTTTCTTTCAGTACTGTATTCAAATGTAACCTAAGATTAAAAGCCATTCCCGCATGGCTTCTTTGTATAAAGGAGACTGGCAGCAGTAGCTACACACAGCTATGCTGCTAATTAGCCTTTACGGATTTCTTTAGCACACCAGAAATAACACTGCTCATCACTTATAAGGAAAGCAGGTCAATGAAATGTGCATTTCAGAGAACACCTAGACAAAAAAAGAAACGCACCCAAACCTTATTCCAAAAAGCTTTAAGACACAACAAATTACCTTAAATAAAACTTCATAGATCTGTCACGAAGAAAATCTAGGCAAAAGACTGCGTCACTGTATTCAACCACTATTACGTACAGTTACTTTGGCTGTACCTAAATGAAGTACAAACCTGAAGATATGGGTTATATACTGGAAAAGGTATTTAGAAATATTAATGGTCTTCTAGTTGACAGAAGCAATTTAGTTCAGCATGGAAGTTTCCAGTTCAGTGTTCTTCCAAAGCGTTTTCTAACTCGCGCACACTTAGGAACGTACATTTTCCTGATTCATACCTGTTGCAGAAGGCGAAGAATGGTATTGTTCTGCAGGTGAGGAACATACAGCTGCAGTTCAGGTTCCTTTTCAGCTTGGTCTTTCACCCAGTTCAGAACCTATCAAAATTCTAAAAAGTTACTTAATCTGCACCAACACTTAAAACTTCAGCATCAAAATACTAAGCCTTAAATACTCCCATTTTACAGCTCATGAAACAACAGCATTTATGTCCAGATACTAGGTTGTTTTACCAAAGTCAATCTTTTTATCAGAATCTTTTTATGATAGCTAACACTTTTTGTATGAAGGTGACTGACAGTACTGGCAACATCAACCACACTGCTAATTTACCTTCAAGTTCTTTTTAGCACTTCAAATATCTTTGTTCCCACTATCAAAGAAAAAGAATGTGATGTGCTTCATTAATTGCAGAACTTACATCAACACAGTCTACAAGATCTCACATAATTCCCAATACACTACGTTGAGGTAGTAAAAACTACGGTATAGTTTTTATAGTTCAGATAGTAAGTCTATGGTATATTTTTTCACCTCCTACACAATCCACTTGCACGCACACCTTCATCTTCACACACGCAGTTTTCTCATTCCTTCATATTTAAGTCAAATTTAACTCAGTAGCATTTCCACTCTCAAGACCTTCCGATATATTCCCAAAATTCAGTGCCCTTACAGAGCACCCTAGAGGTCTGAATGAACTTTTATGCTGCTTCAATAAGCTAGTGTGCTACATATCAGCTACTATACACGTACAGTTTTAATGGAATTTGACCAAACAAAGCCTCCTACTGAAAATTCTGGCAACAGAAAAGGCTATCTGATACTTACCATAAATTATATTTAAGTAACAGACTGTTAGCCAAGACCAATTACTACGCACCCAGCTACAAAACTTACCTTGCTGACACGGCTACATAACTTGAGCGGGTGAAAGTCAACTTCAAGCCAATTGTAAAGTTCCTTCACTTCAGGAACAACATACTGGACTACGTTGAACCTCACCTAACGTTAACAACAACAAAAACCACAAAGATCTCAAAATAAATATTAACAAATATTTATGCTTTAAGAATTTTGCATTTCAGAAGTTGAATAGGCACCACATGTACCTCTTAATACAGTTCATTGACTTTTTAATTAAAACATTTCTAATTATAGTGACAATAACTGTACACTATACCAGTTAACCATATTTAACAATGGGAAACTAGATAAACATAGCAGCATGGTAATTATTTAGACTGGAGTGTCACCCTCAACGTATTACAGACCTACAGTCCCACTACACAGACATAGGCCCACATCCAAACTAAAAACCATACGTCTCAGTTTACAACTGACATTTTAAATTGTGTTTTTAAGGCAAACTAGAGAAGTACCAGAAGAAAAACCAACATAAAGTGAACCTTGAATGTAAGTTTTAGGTATGTATGCAAACGAAAGCAAGAAATTCAAGCATCCTCTGAAAAGGATCCATGACCGAATGCCTAATTTGTTTGTAAATACCCAGAAGAGTCTGAAGACGGATAAATCTGGCCTCTCTTCTAATGAAACAAAAGGATGTTCTCATAATAAGCTAAGTCCTTATCCTCCACTATTTATCTGCCCCGAGCTTATTGGAGCTACATTTAATAAACAGGCCTCTCCTTAGAGAGGGGGAAAAAAAGTTGTGGTTCACAATGCTTTTCAGACCCCTCAGAGTTTGAAAAGCAAGACATTTGTTGCCTGGGTGACATACAGGACAACACCAAATACTGCTCTGTTCTGCACACAAGGATTCAGGCCCTTCATTACCACCACCATTTCCAAACAGTCCTTCCCGTGAATCTCAATTTTTAACTATAAGTTATATACAGTTAAACACAAAGCTGTTTCAATTTTGAAATTGCCATCCCTTAACTAGGCGCAGCGCTTCTAGAACAAAAAAAAGTCCAAAAAGAAGACTGAGTTTAAGAGATCTGATCCAGACACTACCACCTACCATATCATTAATAAGACTGCCACGTGTCGGCGGGGCCTGAAGACCTAGCAGGGTGGCCAGCCGCCGCTGTTTTTCAACAATGATGCCATCCATGTCCAGCAGGCGGGCGATATCAGTTCTCTCAGGAGTTATAGGAATTGACAGAGTGGCCAAAAGGACTCGAGTGGACATCCTGTTGACGAAGTATAACCACAAAAGATGAACTGCAAGAGAATACTACTTCATTTTCATACACATGCCAATTCAAGAGTAGGAATACTTAGCATTCATAATGCAGAACAGGAAAAAAAACAGCAATAACTGAAAAGATGGCAACTGTGCACTAAGTACAATATGCAGTGCTCTTCAGTAATCACAAAAAAGATTTTGGTAACACGTTTTCATTACTTATACGTGTGTATATATATATATATATACACACATGTATGTATACACAGAGACAAAATAAATTGAAGCTGCCTCTGTAAAATATCAAAATAGTATAAAATAATGAAACCAGCAGAAAGCAGCACCTTTCCAAACTTACTTTATTCCAAATCCATGCAAGTCATTTTGATTACATTGCTTTTTAAGAAATTATTGCTAGAGGTGCCTTCTGATGTTACAATGCAAGTAACATTAAATATTTAAATGTTGACCTTAGTACCAGATGAACAGGAATGTAAGAATTCCCTACAGTGTTGATTCCCACCAGACTGATTCTATAAATACCTGTAAATGAGTTTCAGAGTTTAATGCAGCCAATGATTCTGCATGCTTCAAAACCCTTGCCAGATACCATACTTTATCACCAAAAAAAATTAAAGGTCATTTGGCTACACACACTTGCAGATATTAAGGAAAAGTTTACTTCCCAAGACTTCCCTATTACCGGTGTAGGTATCACCAGTCAGAATAGAAACTGAAAGCAAAAACTAGGTACTTCGTAAACTTGCTTAGATTCCCTGTCAGTAGAGAAGAAGGAAGCTTAAATAAGGTAATCCTGATGTTCACATTACTTACACTGTAGCTTTGTAAAATATCCTTCTTTCTCTAGTTTTTGGGGGCAATTAGTACTGGCCACTTTAGGCAAAGCTGCTCATAGCCATACAGGTTATACGTTATCTGCTTCTTTTGGGGTACAATTTAGCTTATTTTTGAATCTACAAGGTTAGAAATAGAATCTAAAATCACATTAAATATCTTTGCCCACCTCTGCATCTCCTCTTGCGTGAGATTCTTTCGCATTTCTCTCGATAAGTGATAAAGTCGGTGAAGTGTGGATGCATGAAAAAGAGCATTTCCTGATTTCCAGAAGACAGTTGACACTTTGTGATAGTAATTTGCCATCAGCTGTGGTTTGGGTGGTTTCTTAGACAAGGCAAATAGCCCATGAATATCCTCCACTGCTTTGAAAGCTTCCTAAAAAACAAACACACTACTTTTAGGAAGTTTTTGCAACCCTGCAAAAAGGGAAAAAAAATGAAAATTCACTAAAGACTATAAAACTACAACCAATAAGTCACATGTTGTGGATGCCCCATCCCTAGAGGTGTTCAAGGCCAAGTTGGATGGGGCCCTGGACAACCTGATCTAGTGGGTGCTATCACAAGGGATGGAACTGGGTGGTCTTCAAGGTCCCTTCCAACCCAAGTCATTCTGTGATTCCACAAAGACTACCTTTATTTAATACCACTGAAAGCTGTCATCTCCAGTTCTGGCAGCTACATGTAATTAAAAATTTCCTCCATAATAAAGAAATTATTTGGACGTACTGCAAACCCATTAACTCTCATCTGTTAGAAACGGGGAATTAAAGGTTATTTAATTGGGGGTTTTTTTGGAAACTTTTTTTCAGATTTTCAATCTACAAACCAAGAAAAAACCATTTCTATCATTCTACCAATTCTACTATTTACTCTTTTTACTGTTTTCATACAAATCACATCTGTGATCAAAAAAGGTTAGTTTCCCTAAAAACAAAAATGTACCTTGGAAATGCCTTATATATAACAACTTTTAAAACTAAAAAGGAATCGGTGTTAACAGAGAGCATTCTCCAAGTTCACAGATAGAACAACTCTGATTCTTTAGGAATCTGACGTTAGAAAGATTCCAAAAGCAAAGCACCTTTTTGAAAAACTTACTCTGAAAGCGCCCTCGCTGACTAGACACTGATGTACCTCAGTTGGAAGTGCTGGGGCCCCAGCCTAACAACAGGGTTTGACATTTGCCAACCACTTCCCAGTGATGTAGTCCACGAGAACACAACATGTAAGAGATGAAGACGTCAGTCAACTTCTCCCTCTCCCAACTCAAAGCAACTCCAACCACTTCACCACTAACTACTACAAGCACAGGCTTGGTTTGAAGCACTACATGAAAACAGCAGTTCCAGAAACATCAGACGAAGTATAACACACAAATAATACCGCATTCAAGATACTAAGGAGTTTATTCTTCAACTATTCTCCTGTTTTTACCTTGAAGCACACACCATGAAACATGACCTGCATGGCAGAGATTCTGGAAAGGTTGGATGCTACCGTGTGATTAGAGGAGGCCTGCTGCATACCTGCCACAGCTCCATGCTAATAGCGCTGTCAAGCTGCACAAGCCTGGTCTCCAAGTGCATGGACTGGCTGTCAGGGTTGTTGAGGTTGATTGCTGTGCTTTGGTTATGATGACGCTGGATCTGCCCCAGATGCATTCTCAGGTTATCGCAGAGCTTACGGAACTCCGCTTTACGCGTGTACTGCAGGCAGAACTTAAAAGCTGCAAAAACACGAATTTAGAATGTTTGCTCATGGTGATTTCATTGTAGTCCTAAATGGGATTCAAATATGTAAATCGATGCATTTAAAGAATCTTCATTTACAGTCCAAAGACATAGCAAACAAGATCTAATCAGTCACGCATAATAAGTTACAATGCAGAGCACTACCAGCTTGACCTCAAAAAATTAAGATGTTTCTACGCAATTAAGCTTAAGGAGCAGAGGGAATGCTTTGAATCAAATGAGAACATTCTGATTTAAGCAGCGATTCTAGATTTTGTTTTGAACTATGTGCAAATACAATTCTGAGAAGAGCATGAATTAAAGCTTCGCCTTCATAAAATGTGGGAAAAAATTCTCAAGCCATCTAGTATGGTAAAGTTAAATGAAGCTTTCAAAAGGCTGAAGATAACAGGAAAAAATGTCTTTGATCCTACAGCTCCTTTCAAAAACCTGACTGCGCTGGGCCATTGCCACTGAAAACCCTGAAGTATCTCTACCAGGAACAGTCAAAATAGTAGCTCTTGATACTGTTGCACAAAGACTTAAATACACACTAAGGCACCTAGAACTCATCTGATGGCCATTTTTACCTAATATATTTGCACAGTTTGGGCCTAGAGGTAAAAACCTAGCAGCTTTTTTTCAAAAGATACAGAGCCTCAAGTTACGCATAAAGATGGAACATATTTTCCACTCCTCATTCCCCCTTAAGAAAAAAAGATGAGCACACAAGTACCCATTCTTAGAAATTATTTTTTCTGCAGAATAATGGCAGGAAGAATCAGACAAGCCCTTTTCCTAGTAAAATACTATTCAGAAGTTAATAAGTTATTCTCAGTATATCCAGGAAAAAATAACTTTTTCCTTGCATATTCTGTTGCAATAAAAGTTTAGCGTACAGAAACCTCCACAAGAAAACTGTAATTTTAAGAACAGTGTGTGTGTGCATGCATATGCATAAGAGATCAACGTAGTTTTAACTCTAATGCAATAGTCAGACAGGAATAACCTCTCATTTTCTAGTTTTACAGTATGTAACACAGAAGTCCACAATCTCCTTACGCTGTAAATTTCCATCTTTTCAACTCACCTTGCTGTGCAATATCATGGTACAAACGTTCCACTCTAGAATTGTTTCGGAGAAGATCCAAACATTGCCGATATGATTCCCACAGAAATTTAACCCATGGTGTCAAAAGCAGTCGGTCAGTACGGTCCTGAGTGTCTTCTCCACTTACAGCACTCAAAAGAACACTACAGTTGGGAACGGAGAAAAGGGGAAAAGAAGGAGAAAAAGAAGTGGTTCAGATTCTCATTGTTCTTTTTGTTCAATTCTCATTAAGATCTAAGATAAGACTGTAGGAATCCAAACAGCTACGTGCTGCTGAATTAGCTACTCCTTAGTTTCAGATTGATCCTTCAAAGGATGTAGATATCTTTTCTTGATGTTAAGTTTCCAATCTCGGCCCCTGCGTATATCACTGATACGTACAAGTTCCACAGGTGAAGACTTCTGTAGGTTGTGCGCCCTTCACACAAGGAAGCCAAAGGAAACTAGCTCTAGGACCTTCACCTTCCCCATTCTATCAAGGAGCAGCACAGTGTTACTTCTGTCTGACCCCAGTACCACTGGCTACTCAGATACTTTGCTGCTTGCTGACACTTCCTTTTTAGTCACTGGCAAGGCTGCCAGGAGGAGCTCACTGCTTGTTGATACTTGACACAGGAGAAATGTGTGCCTTATGAATTGCATTTTTGCCACTGAAGACTCCCATACTGGCACACAGAGAAACGAACAAGCTCAATACATTCTCTTCCTCTACTTTTATTTGTAACCTCAAATCAGTTCACCTTTTACAGTCTTTAATTTTGTCAGCAAGCAAACTGGAGGTCAGTAAAGGATAAGTTTACAACCGGGGAGCATTACAGCAAAACTCAAGTCTGAATTTACCAACCAACACACTTTGTCAAGGATACTCACAGAAGTATCTCAGCATACATAACCAAGCATACCTTATTATTTTTAAAACTATCCTGCAGTTTCTCTCACTGCTCAACCAAAGATCTCTCCAGCCAACACAAACATACTATTTTTCTAACCAACACTTTGACACTAAAAGCTAGAATACAGAATACTAGAAATGAGCAGTCAGTGTCAGTGTCTAAGTACCAGTGGGATTCCTCCATAACAAGGACTGTTTCAGGCATTGAAAATAACGTGGAATTACAAGGAAAGCTGAGGAATTCCTGTTACTGAAGGACTTAGAGAACAGATGAGAGAAGCATATTTAAGGAATATTTTATAATTTATTATGACTCATTGTAAAAGAAAAGATTCAATAGTCTCTTCAGATCCTTCTCAATGATTACTTTTTAAAAAGTCTTGGTCTTCACCAGAGCACAGTACCTAAGAAATGTTAGTTTCTAACTGCTTTTTTTTTGTGGTCACACGTCACTGATTGCACTATCATCCTGGAACAACTACTGAGGACAGAACTTTAACCTCTTCAGTTTTTGCAACCAACGAGCCTTGCTGTTGACATGCAAATCCACAGCCTTCTACTCCAAGTCCCTGTGAATTGTATTTGACTTCTCTAACTCCATTCCTCACCACTACCTACAATGATAATTTCACTGCTAATTTCTTTGAACTTTGTACCGTCAGTAAACATGACTGACTTTTCCAGTTACTTTCCAAGACTTTAACTGAAAGACTTCACCCTAACTCTCGATTTCCCCCTCCTCGCACCATTACATGCTGTCTGTCTGTCCCTGGGCAATGCCTCTATCACCTTCCAACTTGAAGAACATCCCATCCGGTACAGTATCGACAGCTTTACTTTTCTCCTCGTTACACCTCTGTCATTTCTTTAATTTAAAAAATGTAACCACCAAAAAAAAGATTCTGAAGTTATCGGACATCATTCACCTTTCAGCAAGCCTGTGCCGAGTTGTTTTTGTGTTTTTAACCCCACGTACTACTACTTCAGAACTCGTGCTAACGACCTGAACGTTATAATGATCTAGACAAGATAACAGCAGATCAGCAGCTGTTCAGACTGCTCCTCTGGCCTGCCTATGGACGATGAGAAACCACGCTGCCTGCTCACATGGCTATCTGCAGAGCTTTAGTACTTGAAGTATCGGCTGATACTTTTAAAACTCCGCAACGGAGATTATGCCGTCACCCAACACAATAAAGCTGACTTTTCCGTCCATCTCAGGCTAAGTAATTTCCAAGCCCCTAAAAAGCGTGTTTCTTTTATTCCACAATCCATATGCTTACAAAAAAGCAGCAGTAAAGTGTTGCTTTGGTATGCAGACCACACCTAGGATGGCCAATCTCAACCTATCAGACTTCCACCACCCTTTTTCCTAGAATTCTCCACTTATGGCTAAACATCCTTTTATTGTTTCTCTTAACAACTTCAGCAAAGTTTAATTTGGTTTGATTTATTACCTACACACCTTGATTTTTTTCAAGGATATGGACAATTATCCTTTCCCAAACTCGTTATATTACCCCACCTTGCCACTTCTTTTTCAGAACTATCACCACACACACAGCTGTACTAGCAGAGTTCATGTGACCATTCCCGAAAATTAAGGGATTCATCTGAAGAACATAAATACACGGTATGAGCTAACCCCACTTTGCCTGAAGCGGATTAGGAAATTCTCCCACAAACCGT
Source organism: Anser cygnoides (assembly GCF_040182565.1). Taxonomy (NCBI): domain Eukaryota; kingdom Metazoa; phylum Chordata; class Aves; order Anseriformes; family Anatidae; genus Anser; species Anser cygnoides. Next base: position 6,433,771 of record NC_089879.1, on the reverse strand, counting down.
TCTGACAACAGAACACTGACTTCTCGCAGAGGCGGAAGAAACCAAAAGCCAGAGAGTGGTTCATCCAACGTGGCACACTGTTGCTTAAGCTGTCTGCTAACTGAAGGCCTACAAAGGAACTAAAGCAGATATATTGACTGATCCTTTTTTCCATTATTCCTAAATTCTCATTTTCTATCCAATTAATTATGACACATAGAACAAATTTGTTACACCTTTTCTGCTATTACCTCATCAGCTGCCTAAGCAAGTATAAAGTAACATTTTCTTTTGTTTGCAGATGCACAATGTGGTGAAAAAGTTTGAAGGTTACTACATAAGAGAATTAAACTAGCCTAATACAATTAATAGTTTACCAGCTTTACCAAATTTAATTGTTTCCCAGCTGATAACAAGCAGCTTTCAATAATAAAATCACCAATACCATTATAGATGCAGGTTTCAGCAGACCCTATAAAGCTGTCACCCAACTCTCGGAACTGCATCTCCTTTTTCTTCTCTTTACTGCTTATTTTATGTCCTTTACTACAGATGCAAGGATTTTGTTCAATAGAGGTAACCCTTCCTATTTCTATTGCTACCTCTCGAACGTCCTTAGTATTCCATTTTCAAGCCATCATCTTTATTTCTCAGCTTCCTAACTATCTTCCATCAGATGAATTCCAACTGCAACTACGGTTCTACCACATTTTTATTATTCTTACACTTGAACACATAACTTCACATTTCCCTTCTTTTGCTGTCAATCCTTTTACTTAGAGGTATTCATTTTATCCACTTCTGGATCTGGCCTCTTGAAAAAGATGGCCCCACTCATACAGTGAAAGCTAGAAAGAGACTGCTCAATTACCTCTTGTTCTCCCCTCAAGGTACAGTTCCTTCCTGTATCATCATCAGTACTCCTTGCACACTGACACCTGGCTTGCTTCATCACCTTCTCCCTCTCTCGTCTTTCGTAGATGCAGTTCTCCAATTCTTTCCCAATCACCTTCACCTGTTTTTTGCTAATTTCCCCTCTCAGATTTTCTGTTTTGTGTGAAGCAAACCTGTTCCTCAGCTCTAGGTCTTTTCCATTAGCTCGTCTCTGCCGCCTTCTTCCAGCACCCAGATATTTCTACGTCTCAGCCTCGTAACGCAGTGGTTCGTCCTTTAGCACAGCATGTAACACTGAAAGTACACATTTAGTCCTTCTCTTCCGTTATATCCCTCATATCCATGGTCATCTCCAGCTGTGTTTTTAGATCACAAGTCTCCTGCGTGCTCCATCAGAAAGCACTTTGTATCCACGTAACACCTATTACGTACCCTTGCCAGTAAAACATCCAGTCTGCATTTTCTTTACGCAGCTACTTCTGACTTGTCATTACGGTGAATCTTCTCCTTTACTCCCTTAGTCAGCTTCCACTTCTATTTATTTTTTCATTCCCAATTATTTCAATAAGTTTCCTAGCCGTTTGCAAATTCCAACATCATCTCTGCTGCTGACAGCAAGGCTTTTTAAAAAAATCTTCCATAACGCCATTAAAATACAAGGAAAGTAAGTGCATGAAAAATAAAACCACAGGTTGTAACTTTAGATAATCTGACAGCGTGGTACTAGTCATTTAACTGCACCATGCACCTCGTAAATCAATACAAAAGCCATAGTTTAATAATTAAGTCAGGAAATTACTGTTCAGGTGTACTGCTCATAAAAAACACAAAGTCTCAATTGAAGAACATCAAAATATAGTCTTCCTTGTTGTCTTTATAGGTATGTGTGTGTGTGTGTATATATATATATATATTCATATATATACACACTCAGAACATTCACCAAAAATCTAGAAATCCTTGCGTCAGTGCTCTATAAACACAAAAATAAGGATACTTTGCTGCGAAGTGCTTACAGTGTAAAGCCAGGCCTCCTACCTCTCTGGAGTTTGAATGTTATCTAAGTCTTCTATGTCCAGTACCATCTGCTGGGATTCTTCCTTAGCTGCTTCCGTTTTTTCTTCAGCTAACTTTAAATAGGCTCGAACAACATCCTCCAAAGATTTGATGTTCACCTACGCCAAAGGCAGAACATGTGAAGTTATTTCCCCCCACGACAGGCAACAAATATTTAAGATGTAAATGCTACAAGACCAGGAACATCTAAAAAGCAGATTAATTCTGAGTCAAGACTGATCAGTTACATTTAGATCTCATCAGCTGACACAAACCACGCTTGCTACAAATAACAAAGAAACGATTCAGAAGCCGTACCTGCTGGCAAATGTTCTTGTACTGGTACAGCCCTTCCTTTGCCAGGTGACTCTTGCGGAGATCCACACAGAGTTCCAGGTACTTCAGCATAATCGGCTCGTGGATTTTCTGCCATGTTCGGTGTTTCTTACTTTTCATAACATCATAGAGAACATCAAGGGCAGGCTGCTTTTTGCCAACCTCAAGGAATTCTGAAAGTAAAATCTAATTAGCAGAGGAGTTGTAACCTAGAAGATACATGCTATTATGATTAATAGTGTAACCTTTTAGAATTTAATCAGCTCTAATCAAATTCCACTGATGGTTTGATTTACCTAGCTATACCAAAAATGTTGGCACATGCAACTGCAGGGGCAGTTTTTCAATGCCGTAACTGGCAAACAAATGCAGACCTCTCCATTAGCATGCAAATTTGGGGATGGCAGAGGTGTCTCTCCATCCATCTAGGCATGACTAGGCTCTTCATACATATTAATAAAATATGTGCATCCAGTCTTAAAGCTCGTTTCATCACGAAGGACAACAAACACCCACCACAAGCCTCGCAGTACAGATCTAACAGGATCTGTCAGCATCACAGCAGCTCCTGTCTACGGGGGCAGTGAGGCACTGGAACAAGCTGCCCCAAGAAGCTGTGGATGACCCATCCTGGAGTGTGCAAGGCGAGGCTGGACGGGGCTTTGGGCAGCCTGGGCTGGTGGGAGGTGTCCCTGCCATGGCAGGGGGTTGGAACTGGGTGGGCTTTGAGGTCCCTGCCAACCCAAACCACTCTGTGATTGTGTGATACGCCGCATGTTCCGCTCAGTACAAAACAGAGCCAACCACCCACGAGAACATCACATCGTGAAGCAGCACAGCCACCTACCAACACACACGCTGAACGCCTACGCTGAAGGCATTCACCACGAAAAGCAAGTCAGAAGAATGATGAGAATGGGAAACAAACAGGTTACAGATAGAGAGGAGGGAGGGAGGTGGAAGGGGGGAGGAAATAAAGTTGTGTACAACTAAAAAAGAAAGGTAAGCGTATTCTTAAAGAGGAACGGAGTTAGCACTTTCCACAGAGTATTTTGGAACTGCCTCCCCATTCCTCAAGAAACAGCAGCAGAATAGGAGGAAAATCGGAGCCTGCTGAAGGTGCTCATGCACACAGATGAACTTCAAAGACCACGAGGAGTTTCTTGTACAGTCCTCATCATACTCCACAAAAAAAAAAAAAAAAAAAAAAAAACAACTATAACCGGTGTTCTAAGTTTTAGAATGTCAGAACTGAAGTTAAACATGGCCAAAAGTTGCATTTTGAAAACAGCAGTAACGATTTAACTTAAGGACCACATTATCAGATGTTTGGAGCCTACTTTATGTAAATAATGAGCTTGCGTAAGATGAGCAAGCTCCTTTACAGAAAAAATATAAGGTCACATACAAAGATAAATAAGGCTACAACGTGACAGTATTTGGCAGTATTTTAAACTCGCCAAGGGAATTTTAATAAAGCTATCCTCCATCCTATGATGTAAACTGCTATTCTATCTCAGTGCTGCTTTTGAGGCAATTACTGCTGAGCTTTACTGGGTTTTATTTATGAAAATGAACCTGAAAGGCAAGTTGAATCTTGCAACAATGCCAGGCCCTTCCAAGCACCACAGCTCGCAGTGGTCGATAACTAACTGGACAAAGCACAACATTAATTCATACTGTGCTGAAACTTTTAATTAACTCTGGCCAAGCAAGTTCTTGCCAGAACATCAAATAATTATGGCTAATTTAACAGACACTGTAGTAAAAGCAGGCACAAAGGGAACCTGAAGAGTCAAATACAGCACTGTGTCTCCTCCTGTAAGGCACAGGGATGTGTAGGTTATGGAACCAAAGAACTGCAGCAGACCAAATGTAAGAGCATTAACCCTGGAATTGCTGTCAGAATGACATTTTTTTCTGGTTTTTACATTATACCACTTGAAATGCAAAAAGGTATCTAAATCAGCAACAAGGCTGAGCCCCTGCAGGCCACAAAGACCTGACCCAGCTTGTCATGTTTTCCATTCAGTCTACTGCAGCGTGGGATCGTCAGTGCTTGTCTGGAAAACACTTCCTTCAGTTCCACTCCTTGAAGCCCACTCCTTCAATTCATTCAGATTTAACAGATGTGCAGCAGTACAAAAGACATGGATTTAACACTGCTCTTCGATACCAGGAAAGCAGAAATGCAACAGCAGATTTAAAGGGCAGTTTAAGGCCAATACTCCAACGGTGTGTGTGACTTCCTCAGCAAGCAGGAGCTTTCCCCACCCAGGAATTCTGAAGTTGAATCAATGGTTGAATACTATCATATATGCATCTTTTACAGTAAAAGGACTGCTAAAACACAACTTTATCTTTGGAAGCACTGGATCTCATATTCTTTTCCGTATTTTTATCTGTGATGTTTGTAGGAATGGTTATACAACGAATTTTAGGAATCTTGAGACGTAATATCTTGTATTTCTTGTTTTTTTAAGATAGTTACTGAATTATGTGTAATCCCTAGACTACCCTGCCTCTTCAGCCATCATTCCAAGCCCCACTGATCCTCTGTAATTTCTGGATGTCTAAACGTGCAGCCTGCACCAACGACGAGCCTAAATGCTTTCCCTAAGCGCTTAAAATAGGATATTATTTTAAAAGGCGCCCAAGCCGTACATTTAGCCGGAAAGGCGTCAGCCGACAAGCACCCTCAGCCCGGCTTTGTGCACGGCAGAGGCACGAGGCAGGCGGCAGCGCCGTCCCCCCGGGTCCCCTCACCCCGGCGGCGCACTCGGGGCCTCCCACCCCTGCCCTCCCCGCAGCCCCCGGGGCCGGAGGCGGCTCCCGAGCGTGGAAAAGCCGGGCCGGGGCCGGGCAGGCCCCGCGGGGCCCAGGCCAGGCGGCTTCACGAGCCCGGCCTCGGCGTCCCGGAGCCCCCCGCTGCGCCCTGGCTCCTCACGGGGCCTGCTCGGCTGCCGGGGGGGGGTGGAGGGGAACCCGCACGGCCGGGCCCCGCTCCCCGCCCAGACCTCGCCCGGCGCCATGCGGCCGGGCCCCGCCGCCTCCCCTCAGCGCCGCCAAACGGAGGCAGAGCGGGGCCCGGCGGGGACAGCGAGACCCGGCCGCGACGCGATGGGAGCGGGGGGAGCCCCGGCGGGACCGGGGAGGGGGCCGGCACTGACCGTTCGCCCGCTTCAGGGCGTTCTCGGGCCGCTGGAAGTACACCGGCATGATGGCGGCGGCCTCTCCTCACAGGGCGGCGGCGCGCTCCGGGTCGGGCGGGCGGCACGCGGCGCCGGAAGGGGAGGGGCGCGCGCCGCCGCACGCCGAGACGGGGCCGCGCAACCGGGCGGGGGCGCGCGCGGGGCGGGGGCGCGCGTGGGGATGGGGAGCGGCGTGGTTAAAAGGGGGCCTGGGTGGGTGGGCTTCAGGGGTCGCTTCTAATATTGATTGGTCTGTGATAGCTGCTCGCCCGTGCGTTTCCTCACTGAAAAATTCAATCTTTTGACTTTGAGGCGACACAAAAATACACGAATTGCACCCAGAAGTCCCACGACATCAGCAACAAAGCAATAGGACAGCAGTAATTAAATCCGTGACTAGTGGGATATTTTGGATTAGTAAGTGTTTGTGGATTAGTTTAAGGCATTTAGCGTGCTGTGCTCGTTGGTCCTTCAGCAGAAACACGCACCTCCGCAGCAAGGTCACTGATACCGTCCCAACGACAGCTGCTGAAAGTTTCATAACTATTATACAATACATTTAAAATTCACTTCTAATGTTGGCTTGCAAGCATGGTTTATTGCTAAACAGAAAAATAAGTAAAACTAAGAAAAAAGAAGACACTTGTATGGAAGTTTTAGTGATACTGGTGTTTCCATGTAACTCAGCCCCTCGATGCTCAACGCTTTTCACTGCATTCCCTGGGAGTAAACACGAGGAAAAGAAAGCAGCTCTGCTTTTTCTGTCTCTCTTCACTTGAGAGTTGCTCCATGTCCTTGGTATCTCTCTCAGATCAGGTGGCTGTATGACACGTGGTGCTCTCCATCAGGCCACGCTGTTGATTTATACAGAAGTATTTGAATACAGTTGCACTCTGTGCTGTCTCCAACAGCCTAGATATTTCGGCTTCAAACCACAGCAATACGTTCAGCAGAGCCTTCGTTGAGCTATTTGTAGTGCTGAACAAGTCCTTTTCTTGTCTTCATTAAATGAATATATCAGTCTGTCAGACGAGTGTCAGGCACCACCTAGGTCGAGTGGCAGCCTCCTGGCACCTGAAGGCCACCAATGCCTGTGTCACTGCAGCTGGTGCTTACCCTAAGGCTTCGCAGCCTGTTCTGCAGAGAGCCTGCATGCTAGCAGTGGGCTACCGTTTGTTTATTTCTATTTAATCGCAGTATTTGCTATTCAGGAGCCCACTGCACTTTTTTCAATCTCTCTGAAGTTCCTGAAGGCCTTCAAGGCTTGACTCAGACAATTTGACATCAGGAGAAGGCCTTACCGTCTGACTTCTCGTGCCTTTTTAAACACATATACTTTAACTTTGTGCCATTATTAACCCCCTTAAGTGCTCGCTGTAGCCAGGCATGATTTGTGACAGAGCTGGCCTCTGTCAGGCCATTTTCTTTAGCAGCTTCTGACACTCCTGGAGTTATCCCAGGTATGTCAGAAGTTCGGCAAACTATTCTTCCTAATCTGTTGCTGCTCTGCACTTTTAGTGAAGTTTGTGCACTGTGGCCTCCATATACAGCATTAAGGTTTATTTGTTAATCCAAACTATGAAACAAGATGGTTCTGTTCTCAGATGAGCGTGTCCTTACACGGAGTTATTCGGGGATAGCTGTTACACTTTGTGAATATTCCCTGCCCTAATCAGGCTGTCTTTAGGCAGAAGCAAGCCTTTATGAATGCTCGGTAATTTGTGAGGCCATTTTGTGCTTTGCTCAGCAGTAGGTGTTGGGTGCAAGGTAACTTCAAAAGGTGAGTCTGTGGGCAACGCAACCTCATCTTGCAATGTAAATTGTATCCTGTGCCTTACAAAGACACATAAAATAAAATAAATATATTTAAGGAACGAAACATGGGAATGGCAGGGGCTCTTTTTGTCAGTAGCAGCTGGAAATGAGGCCGGGAAGCGGCCGAGCGGGTGCCGGCGCAGTGGCCCCTGAGGGGCGAGCACGCAGCAAATGGCGGCCGGCGGGGCGCGGCGGGGCGGTCCCCGCTGCCCTCAGTGCCCGCGGGCCGAGCCGTGCCGGGCTATGTCGGACCACGCCGAGCCGTGCCGGCCCAGGAGCCCCCCGCAGCCCCCAGAGCCCCTCAGGCCCGGCCGGGGCGGAGCGTGGGGTGGAGGCGGCGGGCGGAAGGGCGCTGGGGCCGGAAGATGGCCGAGCCGGAGGCGCAGCTGCTGCTGGCCGTGGGGCTGATCGGTGAGGGCCGGGGCCGCGGGGGGAGAGGGATCGGGGGAGGCGATTTGAGGTGAAACCAGGAAACCTCCCAAACATGTCGTCTGTCTTACCCTCCAGCTCTCCTAACCTCAGGAGGAGCGGGTATTTATTAATATTTACCAAAAACCCTGCAGCACAAGTGCTGCCATGCAGCGTTTGAGCTGCTCGGTGTAAGGTGGAATTTGAATCAGATTCCAGGAAAACAGGTCTGATTAACCACTCGATTTACTCCCTTGCTGCTGTTCGGCATTCTCACAGTGAACATCTTTCCACCATAGAAAAAGACACCAGCGGCGATGCGCTGTGGGTCTGGTGCTATCCGTCCGTGACAGCGGAGCTGAGGAATCTCTTGCTGCGGAAAAGCTGCCTCACGGATGAAAACAAACTGCTTCATACCTTTGTGTTTGGCCAGTACAAAAGGTCGTGGTTCTACATCACAACTGTGGAAGTTCAAGAGTCTCCGGTCTTGAAAAAGGTAGGACCCGGCCCCTTTGTTTTCCAGCAGAGCCCAAGGAAGACTTTTGGGGAGCATCCTCTGGCACTTGTTTGTTTGGCTATAAACGGTGTTTTGTGCTGTGATGAAGGGAAGGGATTTGAGGATACAGATGTAACTCCTACTCAGATGCCTAGCAGCTCCATGTGTTTTGGTTTTCACCAAGATGCGTATCATATATGTTTGCGGGAAAGGCATTGAAATACATAGAATCCAAATTGGGTAATGAGTATTAAAATGGAGATCCTATTTCACACTATTATGTCTAGTTATTTTGCATTTCAAGTTCACTTTTTTTTTTCTTTTTCGATCAAAAAAGCTTTACAAAGGGTCTTTCGTATGGTCCAAATCTTGTTCATATGGAAGTGGTTGAGTTGAATTGCATAGGCACTTTCTTTTCCACTGCGTTGATGACTGAAAGACCACATATACCCTTTTACCTTCAGTACTTTCCTTCCCTGGTATAATGTTCATTAAGTTGTCTGTTCATACATTTTTTGTATTTTATTGCATTGTTAAGCAGTAGAGCAACATGGTAATTTTGCGTACCCACAGCAGAATGTTGCTTGCCTTTCCTTGCTCCAAGATCATATCTCCTTTGAATCTTTAAAGTGTAAAAAAATTTGTCCAGTTCTGTGTCAGTCACAGTAGGAGATGCTGTTTAAGGAGGACATGTGAGCTTGGTCATAGCCTGCAGACTGCTAGCCTCACAGTGTCCCAGACAATGATCACTCAGGATCATTCAGGAAGTTAAAGAGTATTTCTGTTTGTGTGCCTGTTGTCCTTGAATTTTTTCTAGTCTCTCTCTGAACATGTTAATGCTCTCTGCCTGTACAGCCTCCTTTGACAATACATTCTAGAAGTTTGTTACCCACTGTGGGGAAGAAAATTGCTTTTCTCTCCTTTAAACTGACCTCATGACATTAAAAGAAAGCAACGCGTATATACTGCATTAAGCGAAGGGTGATATATATGGGATCTGACTCAATGGAAGTGAGTCGCATCAGAAATCCATTAGCCAGACCTTTTCTGCAGTTAGTAACTCGGACCTGCTGCAACTCACTTTCTTTGTATTGAAGCATCTGGTCTGAGTACTGCAGTGAGTTCAGTAATGTAACAAACGCTGTCCTTTTGGGGTCGGTAAACAAGCTGTGTGTTTTTCTGTGTGTGTATCTTGCCCAGGTGACCCACTTCTCCATTGTTCTGACAGCCAAAGACTTCAACCCGGAGAAATATGCAGCCTTCACTAGGATACTCTGTAGGTCTGTATAAAAGCCGCCTTTGGGTGCTGTGTAAAGATTTTGATCTTACCAAGGCAAAAGATTAAATGTCATTGTGTTGCGTTTACATTTGGTCTAACAATCTGTTGGAAATCCAGTCCTGCATACTGAATCAGATTATATAAACTCTAGATTTGTGATTGATTTGAGCTTGTTATCGTGAGCTCGTAAGTGTTGGAAGAATGCTGCGTGTCCAGTGTGTTTTACCAACAGAGGCTTCTGACCATACACACAAACGTGCTCATTTTCTTTGATACTGTGTCTTTAAAAGGTAGAAACACTTGGGAAGAGGTTGGTGCTGATATCAAAAATATTTAGATTAGCTGTGTATTACTTTGGTGTTGATTTATAAGCTAACGCTTCTTTTCAAGTCCAGGATGGACTCCTCAATCAAAAATGGCAAATGAGTTTCAAATATGACATAACTTTGTATCTGGCTAAAATGGAAAGCAGATAGTTGAGAGCTGAGCGCTTTCTGAAGTATCGTAACCTGTAAAATAGACTATGATCTCTCTCTTTTTCTGCTGTCTAGAAGGCAGATAAAAGTATGGGTTTTGATTGTTTTTAGTGAGTATTAAGGGCGTATGCTTCTTTCATCATTCAGCAAACAGTACAGAAGGATGCCTAATGGTACTTGAATAATAAGTGAAAAACCATTCATGTGATCTGTGTGTAATAACAGGAGTTTCTGTAGTAGTTTTTCATAAAGCAGATACCTTGTAAGTCTGCAAAGAATTCTTAGTCTGGACACCTGCTTACATCTTTGTGTTAACATGTTTCTGTTACAGTAAATGTTGGTTCCTTTGTAAGATAGGACACTCCAATAAAATACAAGTTAGTTGTTCATTCTAAAAGACAAGTTTTTGTGTGCACGCCTAAAGACTCCTATTTTAGTATTTAAAACCTCAACCAAGTGTCCAAAATAAGAGTGCTTGCCAAAGAGATTCTATTTGTGATATCTTTATTTATTTTTCATATGTCTGCTGGTATTGGTTACAGTCAAAAAAAAAAAAAAAGTCTCTTTCTTTTCACACAGAATCTACTTGAAGCATGGAAGTCCAGTTAAAATGATGGAGAGTTACATTGCAGTCCTTACAAAGGGGGTCTGCCAAAGCGAAGAAAATGGATCTTTCCTCAGCAAAGACTTCGATGCTCGGAAGGCTTACCTTGCTGGGTCCATTAAAGGTTAATACCAGAAGTCTCCGTTCTGATTTCCTTTGTACTATGTAAATTATAATCAAATTTCATGTGTTCTTCAAGTAAATAGTGTGAAGTGTTGTCTGTCTTGTTATTAGTAAGTTGCTGCTGCTTCTTCAAAAGAAAAAAAAAGAAAATACCAGCATGTTTATCCTCTATAAAATAATTTTCCCCTCTTATTTTAGATATAGTATCTCAGTTTGGAATGGAAACAGTTATCTTATATACAGCACTGATGTTAAAGAAGAGAATTGTGGTATATCATCCTAGAATAGAAGCCATCCAGGAGTTTACCAGGTACAGCATGACTTTGTCAATCCCTCTCGTCTCACCTACTCACAGAAGTCCAACAAATCTTGAACCCTCATTGAGTGAAGTGCCCATATTCTGTGGAAAAAAAATTAATATACTATTAAGCATTGTTACTGAAATCCTGCTAAGTCCTTCTTTGGACTTTAGCTGTTGTGCTACATCAACTGAGAGAACTGTAGCATGAGCGATAAATTCTTGCACTGATAGCAAAAATCTCTGTAGTTTGTGTGTACACATGCTGAGTGAGACCTAGTCATATTAATTCTTCCTTATAAATTGCATTTCATGTTGTAAAACTCTAATTAGCTCAGGTAAAAGTCTGCTGTGTGTAAAGTACTAGTTGCATTTCCCTAGGACTTTGCCTGCTTTAGTGTGGCATCGACAAGACTGGTCCATTCTTCATTCGTACGTACATCTAAATGAAGAGGAAGTGGAAGCCTTAAAAGCCTGCACAGGTAGTAATGATTTATTAATCAAAACACAATCAAAATTTAATTTCATTTTTCATTGTTGCAGTGTTTTCCACCAGTGCTCTTTGTGGTACAAGTGGTTATTTTGCTATTAATGCTATTGTTCCAAGTTAAACCACATTTTTTTCTTTAGAAAAAGCAGATAACAAATATGTTAGAAGATAACTAGTTAATCTGGTGTTTCTGGGTGGATCCTCATCAGTCTAACTGCAGGTGTAAAGAAGCTTTGGGACTTTTTTGATGTTTTGATCAGAGGCGTTGAAAACCTTGGTATTATACAGAAGCAACTCACTTTAGATAAGCTGCTTGTGTTCAGACTTTTACACAGCTAGTACTTCATTTTTAGGATTTTCTTCTTTTTTTTCTTTTTTTATTCCTAACTCTGAAGTTCCAAATTTTTATTCTGACTGCTGCCAGTGAAGTCTCTGGCTCCTAATCACCGGCAGACTTTACCAGCTGTAGGAGTTTGATCTCCATGTGTGTCATTGTTGGGTGTGTGTAGTACTTGCCGTGCGATGCAGGAAGAGGCCCTTGGCTTATTTGCATATATAAACCAACGTTTTTGTATTGCGTGTAGTGTTAGGGGGTTTATCATGTTCAAGGTAATTTTAGAAGTTGGTTTTTAAGCTCCTCAGAAGTAAAGAATTCTGCTGGAGATGTTAATTGAATGACTAATAATACCAAGAGAGCAACCTCTTGGATCCAATGAGTCAGAAACTCTTTGAACAGACTTTAGGACTGTGATTTTCCACAATATCTTGGTTTTGTTTATGAAGATTTTATTCTTGCCTGATAATCCTGCCAAAATTCTGCTTTCCAGGTTACATTGCTGGATTTACAGATTCTGAAGTGAACAGCAGGCCAGATCTCTACGATGTGTATGTGAATTTGGCAGACAGTGAGATCACCGTTTCCCCTCTAGTAAAAGGTTGGTTGCTTTTTATGTTTTGGATCTGGGGGCTGTTTATTTCAGAGCTGGCAGTAACTGCTGAACCATGCTGTAGGTCAAACAATCTTGGTCCTTGTTCCATCCTGGTTCTGAAAAGGCAATATGGAAGCTTCTGTCTTTCTGTTTTACTGAGACCTGGGAAGACTGGTGAAACTTGGAATTGGCAAAGACACGCTTCCGCTTCCAACAAACGCACTGTTGAGATTTCAGAACGTTCATGTTCAACGATTACGTGGGAGAGACATTCAGCTGAGGGTTACTGGATGCAGAGATATCACATGAATCTTTAGAAAAACATTGCATGAAATACTTGGAGACTGTGTAAAAGAAAAGCTTTTATGTGCTTATCTTCTTGCTGTTCCTTGGTATCTGCTTAGGGCTGCTTTAGAGGTAGGTCACAGGCCTGTGACAGCACGGCTGCTGCTCTGTCAGGTTACTGCCTTTACAGACAGATATCAAATGGCACTCATAGAGAGGACGCTTTGTTTTGGCTTGCTATTCATATGCATTTCTAGATAACATGAGAATGGTCATTTTACATGAATCTGTACATTTTTTCTTACACAGAGGCAATGACAATGGGAAAACTTCACAAAGAAATTGGACAGCTAATTGTTCAGTCTGCAGAAGATCCAGATAAATCAGACAGCCAAGTCATTAAGGTGAATTTAATTTTTATTTTTACTTTTAAATCTACCTACATTACTTCTATCAACTAAAATCTCACGCGGGTGGGGGGAGCGGGAAGAAGATTGTCACTGGAGATGAGCCGATGTCTTGCAGAGTCAATGTCTTATACACTCTACCTTTTTACAAACGAGCATTTGTATTCTTCATATGGTTCTAAGGATGACCTATTTGATTTATATTATCTCTTGGGTAACCACATTGCTGAAGAAACTTCAGAATTTGCATTGAAGAATTCTGGGAAAACTGATTTCCCAGTTGTTTTCTACAAAGCATGCATTTTGCTCAATACTTTGTCAATAGTACTGTCAATACCTTTGGAAAAAGTCCCACTGAGATACGGCTTCTCAACTTTAAAAGACTGATCAATTTATTTTTTTTTAAGGACGATGCTTTTTTCACTTCCTCTTCCATCAAATAGACCATTACGTGTTTCACAACAAACAGCTTAGTCAGAAAATCTCAGTTAAGCCAGCAAGAGAGGCCGGTGGAGTAGCTGTGTTCCATCAGCTGCAACTTTCTTCAGCATTGCCCAAGAGCAGACTGAAGAGCTGTTGCTAATTTGCCATGAAACGAATGGGGTCTTTGTTCAAAATTAACCCTTTACTTCCCATTATTTTCTTTTTGTTCCTTACTGGGTTTTTTGTTTGTTTGTTTTTTAATACGTGATAGAACCTCATAATACCTAATGCTATATTCATGGTTGCTTGTTTCTCTGTTCTTCAAGGATATTTCTCTGAAGACAAAAGAAATCTTGGCTACTTTAGCCTCCCTCACTGAAGTTTCTGATGGCAATGAAAAACCAACCCTTAACTCTGAGGCCCTGAAACAAAAGCGATTTCCGCCAGCTACAGAAAACTTTCTTTTTCATTTAGCAGCTGCTGAACAAATGCTTAAAATCTGATTTTGATGCACTTCAGTGTTGTGGACCAGTTCAAAAATACTATCTTTGCCATACAAATAGGAATACCCAATTTTTGTATGGGCAAATTTAAGGTGTAAAGTGAATGCCATATTTACCATGTAATAACGCAGAATATCGGGGCTTGACCTGGAGCATACGGAGGCGTATTTAGGAACATTCCTGGTGTCACTATCTTTCCCCAACTATAACTTTGTACTTAAGGCTCTCGTATTTCATATGACAACGTGGGTGTGTATACGTGTAGCATGGGCACGTGTGTCCAGGCTGTGCCAGGCGTTGTTACAGCGGCCGTTTGTCGTGCAGGGTCCAGATGTCGGACAGCTCTGTTCTTACTCTGTCCTGCCCTCCTCGTGTCTGGAACGCAGGCTGCAGCAGGTCAGCTGCAAAGCCAACACATTTTGGATGTGCTAGTCTCTGCGCAGGGATACACTGATCACGTTGTTGGTCTGAGTGCTCACTCTGGGCTTCCAGGTATGTCAGGTGGCCAGATACTGCTCTTCTGGACTGTCTGAGACCTGGAAATCCCAAATAAATGGAAAAGTTCTCTTCTTTCTACTTGAATGTGTCTAGGTGTAAAAAAGGATGTCTGGGGACAATCGGACATGGTAGCCTTACTGTATAGAGGAAGAGGTATTTTAAAGCTTGCGTCGGAGTTAAGCACCTCTTGGACTCTTGCCTTATAAGTTCCTCCTTTCATTCCGTCCCATGCCTCTGCTGGAGGAAAAAGAGGACAGGAATACTACATTTAAATTGGGGCTTCCTAGGAGGCCATAGAAAAGTGTTGCTTCACAGCTGGAGTCAGTTGCCAGCCGTTGGGGCTCTCACCTGAGAAGATATCTGGCCTTCAGTTCCTGACCCGTGTGATAGAAAATGAGATTAGTTAAAGCTTAATGGACCAGAAATGTCCAAATGGCTGGTTCCACAGATGGGGCACCAGCTTCTTGCACTGCTGGAGCTGTAGCGCAGGTACTGTCTGATGGTGCTCTGTGTAGGCTGCATGGAGGTGGGAACTTTTGAAGTAATAGTGAAAACTAGAACACGGTTTATTGAAAATTAAAACATTCCTACTCGTTTGGTTGCATAGCTGTAGCTCAAGGGACTTTTTTCTTTCATTGAGCAGCCTCAAACTAACTGCTCTGTAATCTTCTGAGAAGAATTTCGATTCTCTGTAGGGAAATATTCTGAGCCAAGCAATCTGTATTCCTTCAGAAATGTTCACAAAAAACAGTCAATACTGCCGTAGCACTTTGCTGTAACAAAAAATAACCTTTTTTTCCTGGCCTTTGTACAGAGAGGCTTTAGCATGTGGTTTTACATAGAGATTTTATACTTACGATTAAAACTGTACTAATCAATATTTATATTGTTAAATAATTGGGTGTTTGCTATTCAGAAATTGTTGGAGCTCATCAGTAACTATGTGCAAGCAGTAACAGTCTGAAAAAGGGTTGTCCTTTTGCTACGTATCGTACATTAAGAAAATCTGTTTTAGAATGTGGACAAGGAATGTGGCACCTATGTATAAAATGGCAAGCGCTTACAGCCAGTAAAGGAAACTGCGTCAGAATAATCCCCTATTTTCAGGGGTGTAAAATCTACTTTAAACATTTACTCTGCAGTTTCAGTTCTGTACACGGGAGAATGTTTTTGGTTTTTTCTCTGAAAAAAATTCTGCAATTGCCATCATTTGCCTGTAAGTGCATTTTTTCTGCATTTGGCCATTAATGTTGCGTAGGATTATTTTGAGGGTGTACGGGAGGGATTGTTCTTCCCATTAATGGTTCTTTAGTACTGCTGCTTCTGTTTGGGCACTTTTGTAACATTTGGAATAGCAGAACAGCAAAATTGTGCAGAAAATTCTGTTCAGGACTTACCTTCAAGCCTACCAAAACTGAAGTCTGTCCCCCTGAAAAACCTGAACATGCTTTCTATCAGCTGTCTTATCACCTTGTAACTGTGAAGAAATGCACTTAGTTCCTTTTTAACAAAAAGCCTTTAGGTGTATGTCATTAGGTAGCCTGGGTATTGGAGACAACCACAAAAAGCAGAGAAGCTCAGATACAAAGTAGATATTGAATGCTTTTTTTGCTTTCTGTTTTCTTAAAAGTGGAGAAGCCTCAGTGCTAGATCTTGTGTTCTGACATTTGTGTGACACAAATGAACTGTAATTTTGCACTTAAGGAACCCGACTCATAGCATGCTTATGCCTATTAAAAAGAATCCTGAACTTCCTACCCTGTAATTTATGTAAATTTATTCTTGAGGAGTTGTGACGATTGAGTCACAAGCCTTAGCTCACAGTTTTGCAATAATGGGATTTGGAATTAAGCCACTGCTTGATCTTTAGGCTGAAGATGTACTGCTGTTACCGGTTCAAAGACTTTTGTCATCTGTGCTGATTGTCTTGTCAATACTGTAAAAGAAGTATTGGCCTCCCTCAGCTTCAGTACGTTCGAAGGATTGTCCTAATGCTCTCATATTTTCTCAATGTTTCCTCTCAAAAACATCTTGGAATAAAACAAAAATCTGGAAGGTCAGGACAGAAAAAAGTTTCAGCTTATTTCTCGTTCCCCTTCCCTAGGTTGCCGTCAAGCTGAGACCTTGTTGGTTTTGCAAAATCAAGTAACATCCTTTCTTCCTCCTAAAAGCGAAGACTGTATAAAATCATGTTTTCATTCATACCTTCTCACCTTGCTGCCTTTCTTTTCTTGGACAAATACGAAACGATGCGTGAAGGTTCCTGTTGACGTGCTAAGAGACATGCCTCCAAAAGGCCTGCAGCACTTAGCTGAAAGCAAGACATTCCATTGCTCTGAGAATGGCAGCTCTGTGCCTTCCTGAGGTGAGGAAAAAGGTACTGGAGGTGAGGAGAAAGGTACTCCCCTAGCGCTCTGCCTCGCGGATTGCCCATCTCAACCAGTTCATGGGATTCCTGTAGCGTAAGTTTTCCAATCCGTTTGCAGAAACTGGAAGGTAGTGAACAAAGCAGAAGCTTGCAAAGGGGAACAGGAGGAGCAGCCAATCCCTTCTGTTACAATTTGGCTAAAGGACTAGCATAATTTATTAGGCTAGTCCTTTAAGGCTGGCTGTGTCATTTCAAGCGCTGTCATCCTTGGGGTTTCGGGATAAGCTGGCTTTCCTTGTTCCCTCCGCAGGCAGGTGTCGGGCGGATGTTCTGAATGAGAGCAACGCAGCGCTGAGTAATGTGGTGACGGGGGGTGCAGGATGCCCGGCAGCATCCAGCTTCCATCTCCCGGCTGCTTCTGATGTCGACTTCTGGCTGCCCTGGTTCCCCAGCTACCAAACGGGCTAATGCTGGTTTGGGATTAGCGTGCTGTGAGGTGTCGTGTGAAGTAGCTAAACTTCTAGGTGAAAACCGAGTCACAAAGCGAAGCGTAGGAAGCTCACAGCTGTCTCCAGCTTCCCTAGGCTGCTGTCAGACCGGAGGCTGAGTCGGGAGGATCGCTGCTCAGGTGAGGTCATTTCTTGTAGCTGCTGAATGAGGTGGGACTCAGGGAGACCCAAAAGACGGGGCAAGAGCCCTTGTCTGAGCACCTCGGCGGCACACGGCGTTGCTGGCTGTGTGGCAGGGAAGCAGCTACAGAGCTGAGCAGGATTCCCTCCTCACCTATCCCGTGTCCTGCAGGGAACACAGTGTGGCGGCGGTTTAGGCTTGTAGGATGCCGCAGGGACACCAGCTCCAGGTGAGGAAATGCTTTCATCTCGGCACATCCGAGCATGGGAGTGGCTGGGTGGGTGGGGTGGCATGGTGCTGCCATAACGCACTGCGCTAGGACTGGTGTTTTCCTTGAAGATGAAAGCTTCCACCTGTTGTAGTTCACCACACCTCAAACTGGTTCCCCTGCTAAGACGCTGTCACTCGGCGCGGCAGCCAGCGCTAGAGGCAGGAGGCGGACCTGCCTTGGGCTGCTGTGTTGGTGAGCTATTTCGAGGTACAAAGGGGAAGGTTTTCCCAAAGGAGCTGACTCTGTAAATCCCTCAAACACGATGCTTTCCTGCCTGTTCCAGTCTTGGTTCCCTCACTCTGGACTACCAGGTCCAGGCACTTCTGGTTTCATCCTGACTTCATTTCCAGGTGCCGGGTGACAGGCCTTCTCAGCAATACATTGTCCCTACCTTGATTTGGGAACCAGCTGAATCACCCAGGCTGGCAATTTAAATGGCAGGTGCCTGCCTTTCTCTTCTGGAAAACTCTGCTTAGCGATAGAGACATTTGTGAGAAGGAGGGAAGGGAAAGGTGTGTGTAGCGACTCTGGAAGGACAGTGTTTAATACAGCAAATTTCAACTTGAGTAGGCAGTAAGAAGCTGATACAGTTTGATAATGGGCAGCTGTAATACCAGGCATCATTACCTGACTTAGTCCATAAGCCTTACTCACGGGGATGTAATGACATCAATTTGCTTAAAGCATCTACGTGTGGTGCCAGAGAATTTATAGCTTGTCTGGTTACCATGACAATTCAGTTGATGAATTTGTTATCTTCATATTTGTTGACTTTGCTGGTTTTTTTTGTTCTTTTGTTTTGATTCCACTGTGGTTCATATAACTATCATTAACTTCAGCCAGTCTTAAACTATATTTTAAAAAAAGAGTTGGGGGAGGCATGGGTTTTCATTGTACTACCGATTAATGGTTACAGAGAGTAGAATTACACCTCACCCAGGTTTGTCTTTGGAATGTTATTGAAACAGGATTAACAGAGAAATGGGATTTTAGAGAACTTAACTGTAGGATGTCAGCTATCCCACCATTATTAAAGATTTTGAAGGAGACAAACACCTCATTGTTTGAGAGAGGCAGGCTGAGACTGTAAGCCTGCTACTCCTAACCCTCTGCACCATGTCCCCCAGCAGCCGGGAGGTGGTATGTAAGGAAAAGGAACAGGACAAGCCTCCCTCTTCCTAGCGTCGTTCCTGCTCAGGACAGCTGAGTCTCGTGTGAGCTTTTCTTCTTGCTTCTACCTCTGGCTGCTGCTGGTGATGACGTTTGCCTAGGCAGACCTTTGGTCAGACCCAGCACAGCTGTTCTTTTGTTGTTGGCCCTGGTGGGTTTTTACCATGTCCTTAAAAACACAACCCACAAAGGCAAGGCTGAGTGATCCCTGCTGAGACAGTAGCTGTAAAGGAGCCTTTAATGTATCTGCTTTTTATCAGCATCCAGGGAAGCTAACTTTCAGCACGCTTCATGCTGTGGAGTTGGTGCTGCTGCATGCTCGGAAGGGGTTTGTTCTTACCTCTCCTCCTCTGCTGGGGGTATTTGTGTCTGGGTAACTGAAGAATTAAGTAATGCAGCTTTAAAAATTCACTGCAATCCTCAGTAGGGCAGTGCAAAGTCTTTGCCACTCTTTGTTTTGGCAGCTTAGATTGTATCCATACTGCCTTCCCAGAACAGCTTTAGCAGGCTCCCCTGAAGTTGCAGGTCCATAGGACATGCTCCTAATCCCCTACTCTCTCTTCGCCTGACCTTTCACCACAGTAAGTTGCTAGGGGAAGGCTCAAAAAAGGCAGAGCTGACACAAACTAACTCAAAACCCTACTTCCTGCTTTTGTTTTGTGCCAAACGCACAGCAGGAACTTTTCCTGCAAGAAAGCAGGCCTGCTGTTTTTCCTAACTTTGCTCCATGCTGCTGTCTTCCTGGAGGGATCAGAGTGGGAAACCAGTGGTTTCCTCACACCCCAAACACAAATCTAATCCTTCTGCAATAGGACAGCAGCAACCCATTTATTGCACTCTAAGGGCATTAAATTATTACAGAATTTGGAGGTTATACTTCTAAAATCCTCTCTGAAAGTGATTATTACGTTATTCAGTGTATATTTATCCTTGTCACACAGAGCCGTAAGAGTGCTTAAATAACAGCTTCAGTGATCTTGGAGCCATCTCTCCTATGACCCCCAGCTATCAAAACTACAGGGGCTCCTACCATGGTTGTGGAGCTTTCTTCTCTGTTGTTCCTGCAGGAGAAGGTCCGAAGGTCAGTTTAGAGGCAAACAATATAAAAGCATCTATACTGGGCCAGGCCAAAGCTCTTTTCAGCCAAATGCTAAATAGCCCGGTGGCCACCAAAAGCAGACACGAGAAGAGCAGGCAAATGAGCTATTTACCCCTTCTGTTCTCCAGTAGGACTGAGCTTCTGAACCTTTTTCTTATAGACTAGGCATAGTTTCCATGGATTTAGTAACCTTCAACAGATTCCCCTTGGATGGAGATGTCCATTTTGCTCTTAAATTCCTGTAATACCCTTTGATGAGAACTGTGACGTTCAACTACATGTTCAGCGAAGAACCACCTGCTATTGTTTTAACCGTCAGCTCCAACAACTTCATTTAGTAGTGTATTTAAACTTAAATAGCACGGGTTTGAGTTTAGTTTCTTGCGTATTCTGCCTTTTTTGAGCCTTGCCCTATCAACTCACTGCCCACGACGTCTGTTAGCAGAGCAAACAATCTTTACCCTCCCCTCTAGGCCATTTGTGTTTTCATCATCTCCTATTTAATCCCCCAGCCGCCCTTTTTCCAGGCGGAGTGGCCTCACCAGTGCTGAGCAGAGGGGAAGGACAACTCCCTCAACCTGCAGGCCCTGCTTTCCCTATTGCAGCCCAGGATACCATCAGCCACCTGTGCTGCAATGGCACCTTGCTTCCTGATGCTCAGCTTGGTGTCCACCAGGATGCCCAGGTACTTTTTTTGCAAAGGCAGAATGGCTTCCATTTTGTTCTCCCATTCCTTTCTAAAATTTTCTAACGCTTTATTTGCTTTATAGACAACCGCAGAGCATTAAGCTGAAATTTCCATGAGTTTATCTGTTGCTGCCCTTGAATTCCACTCCCAGTATTAACAGTTAGCTCACAGCCCAGCAGCGAAGCTGGTTTGCCCCTCTGCTGAATGTTTCTTACACAACTACGTATCACCAGTGTTATATTGCTATCAGGGTGCCTTACTAAATACAGTAAAACATAAAAACAAATTTTCTGTGAAGGACCAGCCTGACTTTCCCCAAAGAACTACTGATGTTAATGTCTTTACCAGCTGTTTTCCTGGAAAGCAGCATGTCAAAAGTGGCAACAAAAGCAGCGAGAAAATAAAATCTTGTATTCAGTAGTTAGTCTTTTAATTAAGAAATCAGTCACATGAGGAAGTGTACAAAACACAGTTTGTGAGGAACCCTGTTCTACAACGCTTTCTGGCACAAATATCATTTATGGCATTACATTGCATGTGTATACCTACCTGAGGGCTGGGGCTTGCAAAATCTTTTTGCAAAGTCTGCCTGTTTATAGACCACAGCACTGTACACCAAATCTGGCATGTATGCCACCATGAAGTCATGATTTAATCAGGCATGTGTGCCAACTGAATTTGATGAGACACTCAGAATTCACTCTACTCAGAGCCCGTATTTATGTATTAAAGCCGATCTCTAAATTCCTCTGTTGTAGAATAACACTGTTTCTTCTGTAGATGACACAATTTCTGGTTCAAGGTCTGTTCGCTTTATCTGAAATGTACAGAAAAACACACTCAACACCACCATATCCTGGTAACCACCAGTTAAATCCTCATTACTGCACTGCACTTTCCACAAGTTGAAATTATTTATTCAGCAACAAGTGTATAAGGGATTAGAGTTTTTTTGGTTTGGAGTTCATGGGATTTTTTTTGGTCTTCTCTAACATTTTCAAACATAAGGGAAGAAATGTGTTGTATTTAAAGTTAAGAGGTACTCCCAAGATCTAAACAGAGCATTAGTGGTGTTGTCTCTGTTCACTGTATTTGGGTGACTCACCCAGGAGAACTTCTATTGAGAGCTGAGCAATTGGGAAGCTCAGAAGGGGAGAAAAGACAGACCAATCTGTCGTACGTAATTTCTCAACAGTCTCCTCATTTATGTCGAGTTTACCCTTGTTGCCACAAGAAATGAAGATGCCTGAATTTTTAGGCTAATAAGAGAAGCCACCGGAAATTTTACGAGCCCCATCTGTGATGTTCTGCGAATATTCAGCAGCCTCCCCACTGCCCCAGTTTAGATGCACTGACCATTTCAATCCTATTGCTTTTTGTTAGCTGCCCCCCTTAAGACAACTGGCCACACGTACAGAATGACTATTTAATATAACAACAATCCTAAACCAATTTCTTTCAAAGGACTTACCTCACCACACTGTGGGAACATACTAAGTGATGCTGGTAGCATCCCTGCGAGTACTGACGTAATGAGAAGCATTCTCATCGAAACCAAAGCACGTGGAGTTTTGACAAAGTTTGCTCTGTCCAAGACATTGAAAAGTATGTCAGTTTGGGTTTGAAAAATAATCTGACAGCGAGACAAAGAGCATTCATGAGCAGTTAGAACTGTAAAAAAGTAATAGCCTAGGCTTACGAATCCTGAAGATGTTTCCTATTTCCTATGTTCTTACTCCTAACTTCGTGTTCTTTTCCTTTACTTCGAATTTAACTGAAGCATTTTGCAGGTCCAAAATGAGAATACAAGATTAAGAAAATAACCAGCAAGTTCAAAACAGCAAAAGAAGAGAAGGTACATTAGTGTTTTGAAGTCTCCCAGTCCCTGGACTAAGATTTTTCATGTATTACCCTCCTCCCTTTCAGATTTAGTTCCCCTTGGCAATCCTACTTTGCATTGTGCGAAAATTTACTACTCAATACATTTTAAAATATTCATCTTATGTCTTCATTTATGTCTACTGATAACAGCAGACCCTTAAGTCAACAAATGTAATAGGAAATTGATTTAGGCAATGCCAGGTTACCTCCATAATTTATATAACATAGACAATTCCCAGCAAAAGCTCAGGGCAGGCTAAAAATTCTCTGATACAGCATACAATGAATTCTTCTTACGATATCAAGTTTTTAAATGTTGCAAAACCAAGAAAATGTTTTTGTAGTATATGGAAGGCTATGTGGAAGTTGGGGGCCAGTTTTAATTGAAGAAATCAGAAGAAATGCTCACAGCTCAGACAACCTCCTGCAAACCATCAAAACAGATGCTGACATAACCAGGTTCACTGCGTTATCTAAACGAATCACACTACCTGAACAAAAACCTTGCAGATAATTATCTCTCCAAGGCAATTAATAATCGCAAAACCAAGGAAAAAATGGCAAGCAGTAACAGCCAGACCAAATATCAGAATAGCCACTGAGCAGGCACCCGCTTTGCAGTCCCTCTTACCTTTCCACAAAGTGCATAAGGACGGCTGGCAGGAAGAATGCTGTCCCAAACAAGACTCCTCTTGACAACGCTGTTTCTTTAACGGCCTCCAGGGAGGGACAAGAAAAAAAGTCATTAAAGCAGTGCTCCATACAGCTTCAAATACTCCCCATTTCTGTGAGCACTTTTTTTGCCTAATAGTCTGGAGTTTCAAGCAACAGGGAAGTGAAGGCTAAGATCATTCACTGGAGGATTTCTTTCTTAAGTGGAAACTAAACTCCTACACGTGGCAAATACTCCATATGTGACTAAGAAATTCCTTAAAAAGGGAGGTGGTACTAACAGTGCCAGACCAAGTGTTCCTTCCACAATAATCATTTTGCTGAGACTTGCTTTTTTTTAAGTTGTGCTGAACTCTTTCCAGCTGGACATACCTTCTGGGCATCACACCTTCTGGGCAGCCTGTGTAAAATTTAAAGTTCTCTGTCCAGCTGTTCACAGATCTTTATGCTCATCTAGCTGTTTCCTCCCCTCCAGACAGCAACCCTGAAAGGCAGGGTCACTGACAGCACAAAGTGTGACTCCTTGCTGTAGTTCCTGTGGGTGTTGCTCTCCAGTGGATGTTGATGAGCAGGGCAGGGAGCAAATGCAGAGCAGCCTGGTCAGCTGCTGGTCAAGGATAAAATGCACCAGCACGCTGTAGACCAGGACACTGCCCTTTGGGAGGGTAATGATATTCCTGCTAGGGAAGATGCATGTGCTATTTACAATACAGGGCTTTTCTCTGACATTTACCATCGGAATAAGAAACTCTAGGAGCCTCGCCTCCTTTTGGGGTGACACAGGAAAGCGGAAAAACCTGTACTAGTGTTCTTGGGGTTTATCTGCAGCATTTGGTGTATTGGCTTGGGGAAGGTGCCAGCCCTTGGAGACACAAGACAGGTGCCAAGCCGGTTCCAGAGACTAGTCCAAGCCCAACCAAAGATTCAGCACCTGATGTGGGATTCCTCAGTTCAGTACGGCAAACTGCACCTGCTCTGAGCATAATGTTTAGCTCTAAGCAGGGAATGAAAGGCAAGTCGAGAGAGGCCGCCCCCCCCTTGCCTACCTTCGCACCAGCCTTTTTTGACACTCCTAAAACCTTGCCATTCCTGTCCATCACTTCAATTCCATTCTCAAATTCTGGGCTTCTCACCGCTGCCACAGTAAAGGCACTCGTCAAGCCTGCAGAGTTAAAGAGGATTTTGCTTTTAAAGATCCAATGAGACTACCTTGATAACAACGTTCATAATTATGCGCATTTTACATTTCCAGTTCAACAGTTCACAAACTAATAACCTAGCAGCCTAAAGTAGAGACTGCTCCATAAAAATCTACCTGGAATCTTAATTCTTGTTTCAGAAGCTTAATGATTTTAAGGCACCACTCCCCACAGGTGCTTTATCATTATGGACACTCGGAGCTTTCAATCACTGCCAGCCAGCAGAAGCCATGAGTACTTTGTTCTTAAGGGAAAAGGGAGGGGGTTGTGTTGTGACTAGGTTTTGTACTGGTCTGTGCAAAATCCCGCACAGGAAAGACACTGAAGGAAACAGGTTTGGGGTGAAGGCTGCATTGGTCTTGGCCCTTACATCAGCTGCACAATGTACGGTTTCTTTTTACTCACCAAAAAGAGGAACAGGTAGAAGTTTCTTGACAACTAGTTGTGTTAATGGGCTCTTCAATGTGTATCGATTCATGAAGATAAAAGGCAGAGCCTAAGAGATTGGGAGGAAACAAGCACCTTATATTAAAACAAATGTGCAACATTTCAATACGTGCAAGAGACTAGGAAGATAAATCTGCAACTTAGTACTTAGATACCATCTATAAAAGTAAACAAATTAACATTTCAACAAAACAGACATGCTCTCTAGTTACTAAAGGTTTTTGTAATCATTCTTTTATATAAGTGCACAAAATATTATGGAAAAAAAAGTATTAAATGTTATTACGTAGAGGGCAGTAGCAGTATGGATACAGAGGCAGAAAAAGGAGAACAATTACCTCTGACTAATATTCCTCGGACATCCGTCCAACTGCCTTGTGACGTCCCTACCCCCAACCAGGACACTTGGCACACTTGTGTACATACTCCTACCTCTGCAGTTTCAGGTCAGTACCATATTCCCATAATATGCTTGAGGGAAGTTTAATTCCTCTACCAGTACAGCACTGACCTAGCTCCTCAGCTGCCTAGTGCTCCTGACAGGCCAATTAACCTGCATCCAGTGCAGTACTGTCACTACTATGCTGCTTCTACAACATTAGCGATCTGTATCCAGCACAGATTCTGGCAGATTTCACCAGCTGTTCAGAGCAGGACAGGTATCTTCCACAGCACTACATCGAGTAGCAACGACAGCAACCCAGTGAGTTACTCTGTGTTTGTTAACTCTGTTCGTTTCCTCTCACCACCCATTTTCTAAGCTTGCAGAAAAATACAGAAAAGGACATAAGAGGAAGCAACAAAGGAAGCCAAGCAAGGTATTGGCTGATGGATATTCAGAAGAAATTCCTTACTATGGAGGCAGTGAGGTGCTGGCACAGGCTGCCCCATCCCTGGCAGTGCCCAAGGCCAGGCTGGATGGGGCTTTGGGCAGCCTGGGCTGGTGGGAGGTGTCCCTGCCCATGGCAGGGGTTGGAACTGGGTGGGCTTTGAGGTTCCTTCCAACCCAAACCATTCTGTGATTCTCTGATCGAGAAAACTCTTGTTCTCAATAGTTCTATGGGAAGACATCAGAGTTGAGCATTAGAGCACAATCCTGAAGGATACGTGGCAGTGTGATTCTCTCGGGGCCTACCCCTCCTCAGGAGAACTTATCAGGAAAGCAACCAGTGAGCAAATACATACACCTATAAGCGCTGCGTAGGAAACGGCTCCCACGCTGAAGAAGAGTTGCTTTTGTTGAAGTGAATTATCCTAAGGACAGAAGAAACATTACTACATAAGGATATTTGTAAAACACTTTAAGTCATGTTCAGAGTGGTCTTGTACAATTAAGACGATGCCGAAAATAAAAATCAACACATACCTCATCCTTTATGGTACCATTTCCATTCAGCACGGTGAATGCTGTGGTGTAGGTGTGAAATGCAAACTGCAGAAAGAAGAGATTATAAGCTAAAACGAATTTGGGGTTGAGACGAGAAGATTTGTAAAAGTAGAAAGAAAGAACAATTACCTGACAAAAGAAAACTTGTTTTGCCTGCACCTGAAGCGATGAAGCGATAACCTAAGAGGAAAACCCCACAATAACATTAATTTGATGAATCTAGGAGGTTTTGGTGAGCAGTAGTTAACTAGAACACGAAGAGAACCACTGTGTTACTATCTGCAGCAGCGTCAGGTAGGCTCCAGTAAGGGCTCCACTCAGCACCAGAAGCCATTTGCCTTGATTCTAGGCTAACAAGCTTTCTTGACACAGATGTGACAGATTCACTTCATCTATCCAATATAAAACACAGAAGCACAGCAAATAAAACACTGCGCAAGTTTATTCGAACAAAATGCTTTCTTACCCAAAATAAAAAATAAATTTGTGCCCGTGAAGCTTAAATAGAATAAAATAACTCAGAGAGAGTAGACATGGAATTAAAGAAGTGAACAAGTAAGGGTCTGATAGTTTTCACTAGTATAAACACTTGATCTAACTGAGCTTAGATCTAAGATTTCAGTAGTTACTTCCCAATTTCTTGTCCAATTCAGACAGTGAACAAGAACTTCAGCTATAAATGACAGCCATTCTTGAGGCCTGACCTACCGAGCTCCAGGTATGAAGCACTCTCAAAGGCCAATGTCAATCAAGATATGGCAGCTATCAAATAAGAAACAGGGGAGACTGTTCAAAGCCTCAGAGGAGGGCCGGTCATTCTTTTAATACTAGTAGATGAACTACCTCTGTTATTAATGCCAGTGCTGAATCTGAACACATCTATGAAGCAGTATTAAGCTGTAAATATCAAGACTAAGTACTCGTGTTAATTCTATTATTGTTCTTAAGGAATTTAACAGCCATCAAAACTTTCATTATGCTTGCCAGCAGTGCCATGGAGGTTCGTGTTGTACCTTGATACGGAATTACAGATCTCAGTATGTATCTCCTATGCCAAAACCAAAGGTGAACACATTTAAACGTGTAATCATGCATTTAGTTACAGCTACAAATTCTATCAAACAAAATGGTGCAGTTTTTGACCACTATAATGAGTTCATTTTTATATCTTTCCTAACTTCTTGACTACCATTTTTAACTTGCAAAAACTTTTGTTAAAAAACCAAAAACAACAAAACAGCAAACCATATTCTGGGTCTGAAACACAGAACACAATGCTCTGACTCCTCCTAACTTCCGACACAGTTTTCTAGACTAAGCAGACCAAAACCAGGCCTTGTTCTCAATGCTTAGCAAAATACTCCTTATTCAGAAAGCTGACCTTCATGCATAAACCATCTGTCTGAATACTGCTGAAGGAAGGCAACTAAGAGGTTTGAAGATTCCTTAAAGGCTTGATTTCTAGAAGGTTGCTCAGCACTTCCCATAAAACAGACATATTTTAGAAACCTTGTGCTGAAAATACAACTGAGGAGCCTAGAATTGTCCATTCTCTTCCTCCAGCCTCTGGCTTTGGAAAAATGTAAACCACGTGGTACACTGGTATTTCTCCTGGTTACTCACCAATGGAAGACTTAGTGGCAGGAAGGCTGAAGAGAAAGAAAAACTATTTCAGTAACAATAACTGCTGTGAGTCTAGATTGAAGGTTTTGAGCAGAAAGTTTCCCTAACTTCCCCCCTCCTAGTTTCAGCTGTAAATAAAACACTAGTCCACAAAAAAACATTTTTGCTAGATTTCTATTCCAACCTTTGTCTCTCATTCCTCATTCACGAAGCCAAAATACCTGGTCTCAGCTTATAGCCAAAAGGACCTCTCAAGAACTACACTCAAAATAGCTACATGGAAACCGTATGACTACTCAAAGAGTTATTGGCAGCAAAGGCTGCCACGTCTGTGAGTGGTTATACAAGGATATGAGTAAATGGCCTATGTATGCTTATATTTGATTAATTGATTATATTTGATATTGATTGTGCTGCCTCAGCTCCCTAAACATCACCGCAAGCAGACTATCTGCCACTACAGCAAGTAAATTCAGAGTAACCGCTAGCATCAAGCAAAAACTTAGCATATTGTAGACTGTTTTACATGTGGAACAAGTTGTGAACTAATTCTATAGTGCCAAAAACACAGAGACTGCTCAAACTACTTTGAACTATCTGAGCAGGTAAAGTGTGGGAAAAAATTTCTCTTCAAGAGGACTGCAGGAATAAATAAATCTTCAACAAACAAGGGAGTGCAACTAACAGGAGTAACTGTCTACTTGTTTTCCATATGTAGAAGAGTATCACTGTCATATCACAGAGGCTATTTACTGTATGTTACTCCCCTTTGATGCTTCAGTCAGTGTTTGTCTTAAGGGAACTTACCTGGAGGTCTAAAGAAAACAGGAATTATCTTGCCTGTATCAGGATGTACACTAGACTTAAAAGAAAAAAAAAAAAAGGTTAGACTACCTGTGCCATACTTAAATAAGGGAAAAAAAAAAAGAAAGAAAAAAAAGCAGATTTCTAAATCTTTTGGAAACTTGGAAACTTACCAGGCTTAGCAGGAAGGCTCGTTTTGTCTAAAAAAAGTGAAAAATAGGTTAGCAATCAATTTTCAAAAGAGCCTGAATAAAATCTTGTTTCTAATTTATTCTATCATTTTCCTAATAATTTACTTTTATACAGAGTGACATATGTGGTCACATCCCTTTTGTTATTTTTTCCCTAAAATTTCTCCCCACATACTTTGTTGAATATATTTACTCACATCCCATATGCTAATAGCACCAAGCACGCACTATGGCGGAACAGAAAGTAAATTTTAAAAAGTTAAGCTAGCAGGCATTTTAAAACAGAAAACAACAATTCTTAAATATGGCAAAAAGCCTACACACTTCTTGTTAACACTTCGGCTTTTATGGAATCACAGAAGATTTTACTTCTCCTTTCAGACCTTGACACACAAGGTACCAAATGCCACATGGGTACAGCTGAGCCCACACCGAATCAAAAGAAAGACTCCTCTTAAGGAAGCAAGGGTTCAGCGCTACCTTCTAGCAACTCTGCAAGGAGGTTTCCCACCCAAGTACTGCTGCTGTTCATTCGACGAGACGTGAAACCAAATCAACCTGCACTCTATATGATGATGCAACATCAAATATTTAGAACAAGCTCAGTAAGCATTTTGCATATTTCCTACCTGTATCACCACCCCAGATGAGGACACGCAGGCTTAGAGCGATGATTCCTGGAGTGATCCGAGCGTCTTTTCATCTTAGCAATACGATACTCAACCTAGCATTCCTCAGGATCTTAATACTGAAGTTTGACAGTAGTCATCCAAAGAAATTCCTATCAGATTCATAGCTAGAAAAATCTCTGTAGTAAAGAGTTTTGCTTGGGTTACCCCTCGTAACTGAATCTCAGTATTCTGTCTGCTAGACCGTACACTACTATCAACTATTTCAGCCATGAAAAAAAAACTATTTTGTATAAACCATGCTCCAAAATACCTGATCATTCTGTATGGGCACACTTAGAGTCTTTTCACTGCTTTCAATTAGTACCCTGGTTCTTCTTATTTCATCCTGTATTTGAAGAAAAAAAAAAACACAGAGAAAAAATAATTCAGATGGCAATGGTCCAAAGTGCGATGTATCAGTGATTAGACACTAACGACACACCTGTAACATCAAGCTAATGCACCCATCGCTCACCAGAGCAATGAAAGCAAGAACGCACCGACACACAAAACCAATTTACAGTCACAGAAACTTTGATATACATTCAAGCATATGAAAAACCTCACTGAAATCAGGAGTGCATTTAAAGTTGCCCGTGCCTGCTGGCAAATTCAAAGATTTCAATGGCTTACACCAAAGGAATCATCTGATACGATGAAGCACCGTGGGGATGGGGATACAGACCAGCCTGCAGCAGACCTGCCTTCTCCAAAGCTGCTGCAGCCCCAGATCACAGCTCCTGCAGCAGCGGGAGGAATTTAAGGGTCCCCCCAGGGCCAATTCAGGTGTCCCCCCAGGGCCAATTTAACACCAGCACCCGCAGCTCTGCCCTTCTGTGCTCGTCTCTTTGGAGGCTCCCTGGCTCTTAATTGGGTTAATTCAAGCGTGGACGCTGCGGACAGACTCTAAACGTGATCGCTGAAACGTCGGTGTCCAGAAACGCCCGGGTTTCACCGCTACACGCGACAAAGTCACACAGACGGGAGGTTTCCCCCCTCACCCGCGCAGCCGAGCCGGGCACTCACCGGGGACGCGAAGAGCAGCAGCGGGTCTAGGACGTCAGCCCAGAGCAGAAACCTCTGGAAAAAAGACTGAAGAAGACAGGGTTCAGGGGCACGGCCACGCCACCCCCCCGCCTTCCCCCCCCGCGCCTCACCGGGCCCTGCGCCCTCCACAGCCGCAGGTTGGTGTCCATGGCGCCGCCGCACCGGAAAGCGCCGCCGGGGCCGGTCCGGCTGCGGCACGCTCCGGGTGGGACCCGCACCGCCACCGGGGGCCGGGGCCGGGGCCGGCCGTGGGGTGTGGGTTCGTGGGAGGTGTGGGGTCGCGGGTAGGGGGGCAGGCAGCACGGGCAGGGCGCCATCGGGTTGTTTTCTGTCAGGGGTGCTCCTTCTGGGGGAGCTGGGGAGCACGCAGGCGGCTTGAGGCTCCCCTGAGTGCGCTGCGGGAGGGGGAAATGAAGAAAGGTGACGGACGAGAGAGATACAGAGGGTAAAAAATATATATATAATTTTTAGATGGTGTGTCCCAGCCCCCCCGGGGTTTCAGGTGCACAAGCAGTTGGCATCACAAGCACTGACACATTGCTCAGCGTTACCTCTGCCGTGCAGAGGTTTGGCTTCACATGCAGCAGGCCCAGGTCAGCTTTGCTGAAAGCTGCACAGCCACGGGTGGATTGTTACCAAACTGAACTAAAATGCTGGTACTGAAAGGTATCCGCGAGTACTGAAACCTAAAATGCTGCCTTTCCTTCTGCAGCACCAGGCATCATGCGATGCCAGGCAAGATTTTTCATCCCATCGCGTATATTGCAACATCGACGTCTATTAGAAAGCTAATTCAGTAAATAGCCACCTTTGCCATCGTGGTTCCCTTATGCTGACCTTTCCCCTGACTCCACAGAGGAGAAGATGAAAAATACAAACCCATTCAGCGTTGTTTCAGTTTACCCAGCCTGCCAGCAGCTCTGTCACTTTGCTCACAACACCCAGGACTGGCTGTGGCCTGCTCCCCCCTGCTCACACAGAGGCAGCAGCAGCCGGCAGCTGCTTGTTGTGAACAAAGGTACAGAAGTTTCCAATGTATTGCAGCTTACCCAACTTCTACAGAACAGGGAAATGAGAATCTTTGAGGGGAAAGTGGAAGGAAAGGAATGCAACGCATCTGCTGCCAGTCGATCTTAAGATTTATTGATGATGCCACAGTTGGAGATATGATACATTGTTTTCAAGCAGTACAACAATTGACCTTTAAGTTTTCCTGGAGGCAGGTTCAAACAATTAAACATGGCTTTAAACGAAGCAAGACTGTCACTAAACTCCAGTAAGTGCAGTATTAGGGCTTAAGTTTCTAAGCATCTCCCAATCCACATTACAGTTCTTCATGCTTGTTAACGCTCCTGTGTAGCTGCACTGTATCTTCAACCGTAGGCAGGATTGAAATGGCACATATTTACATTCATTTCAAATTACAGTGCATTTGTACAAACAAACTTTAATTTTTGCATGTTACATTTCTCTCTTCCCCTGAAAAATACCATTAAAAATAACCCCTGCATCAAAACTCTGTTTTCTGCATTGTCCACAAGTGTTTTCAAGCTTCTGGTACAGAAATACATTTTTTCACAAGAAAAGGTAACTGGGGAGCTTTCTGGTCCAAAGCTAGTTAATGAAAGAGGAGAAAGAGAGGGGGATTGGGGGTGGAAATCACCACAACCATCAGTGCACACTGCGGAATGCAACTGTATTTCTTCTACTTGTCACACTCAGGAACACTGCTGGTTACAGAAATTTGTAAAACTTAAAATTGCAAAGCAGGAAAAAAATCCTTAGTTTTTACCCTTCTTTTTAAAACAAGACAAGGGAGTCTGTAAATATTTCAGCGTTTATTTTTTCTTTCTTAACATGAGAAAATGAGAACTTATTTTTTCTACAATCACAGCTGCTCTCTTCATTACCCTATGCTGAAGACATTGAGTTTTGTCTGCATATTTGACTGTTTATTTATGAACTTTTTCAAAATACTCCTTAGAACCTTCTGGGTTGGGCTTGATCTGTCAAGAAAAAAAAAATAGTTATTATATGCTATAACCGAGATACAAAAATTATGGACTTGACATTTTATCCAAGAGAAGGCATGCATAGCTTATTAAAACACTGGGGTTATTTCTGCTTCTGCACTTGGTTGAACGTTCCTACTTGTAAATTAAGTACATAACACATTTTTCCTGATAAATACCAAGCAGAGCACTAAGTAAGCAAAAAATCCAAAGGCAACCTGTAGGAACTACAAGTCAAGAGTTTTAAATACAAACTGTGCCTTCTAGAAGAAAGTCAGAGTCTTTCTTCACAGAAATCACATATTTAGTATCATGCAAATAGACTGAATTGGTCCAACCAATAAAAGGTTTAGAAAACAGCATCAGATTCAGTCAAGCACCTCACATTAGAGTGGTTCTCAGCCCTTCGGACATGCAAAACCATGCCGGTGTCTATATTTAGAACAGTGATATTTAGCAGACGCTTACTGTAGGGGAATCTGGAGTCCAGTTTGCTGGGCAAACCTCTCCATGTGTCTCCACGTACTGGAATGCTTTCACCAAGCGAAGGGTCTCTTCCACACTACGGCCGACGGGGAGATCGTTGATACTTAGATGCTTGATGACCCCATTTGGATCGATGATGAAGAGACCTCTGTAATTGAGCAAGAATTTGGGGAATGCACATCATTTTCCAAGACCAAACACGCAAGAAACTGATGAACCATTTCAGCAAGGTCGTTATTCTTAGCTGCACACACTAGAGTGAGGAGCAGCAATACCCCATTTGATATACTGTTTGTTAGTGCAGTGATCAAAAGCTAAGAGCCAGTGAACTGCTACGGTATTCTGAAATTATGGAGCAGGCACAAAGACTATTAAATCAAGACAGTGAGATATACAACAAAGCAGAACTTCTAATTCCATCTGTATTTCAAAGGTGATAGCTGCCATCCCTTCCACATCTTTTTGATATGAAAAGCCAAAGGTACTGAAAGAAGAGTTGCTTACGTATTAAGCTACTAAGTTAATTTCTGTTATATATAAGCCATTGTGGAAACCAAAGTCCCAATCTCACCCTACTAATTAATTTAATTTGTTAACAAACAAATGTCTGAAGTTCCTTCCTAGCAAAGAAGCTGCTGTGTTTAGGTGGAAGAAAAAAAAAAAACAGCACAGATTAGGGCAACCTATAATTTGTTCTTTAGTGTTAATCAGCACTGCATCAGAATTTTAAGCAGCCTTCTGTAGACTTTTTCCACTCTTTCCTTGGAAGGAAACCAAATTAAATACTTCCCCCCCACACCCCTCCGTGGCATAGAAAAGCCTTTCTCTGTCAAGTATACATAACTAGAGTTCTCTGAACGCTAAGAGTACAAGCTTGCTTTGGGAACGACAGCCAGCATAAACGTTTTAATCCAGAGAGATCAGGAATCAGAGGTCGCTAGCAGACACCTACTCAGTCCCATACATATAAGGGACCACTATTTGCTTTTAGCATTTCCATGGTGTAAAAAAAAAACAATTTTTCAATTCTGGGTAACTACAGAATTGACTGTAGTGGCCTCTAGCTTTAGGAACTTCTCACACATAAGGTAGTCTCTTCTCCCTTCAGATGAGAGGGGAAAAAAAAGGGGGGGGGATCCAGCATAAGGTCCACAGGAGTAAGTGCATACAGCATTCATTTTGATCCCTGTACAGTTCCCCTTGGAGGAAGAGACAGTGTAGGTCACTTTGTTTTAAACTGGGTAGTGTCTTAACAGAATTACCAGCACTCATGCATTACCTTAGTGCTATGCCAGGTCCCTCTAGCAATACACCATAATCACGGGAGATTTGTTTTGTGAGGTCTGACAGAACTGGAATATTCATTTTGCCCAAACCGCCACTCTAGAAAAAAAAAAAAAAAAGAGTAAGATTCCATTTTGTTAGCAAATGCTTTTTAGGGCTCTCTTTCTTGAGGCTGGATTCAGTGTTCCTGTAGGTATGCTAACAACAGACACCATTTTCTCCATGACAGGAACTGTGCAAGGAGTGGTTTTTGCTTTTTTGTTGATGTTGTTTTTCTTTAAAAAAGCACTCGCTTGTTTTTTTCGGAACATGAAAACCTGCTTAGCATTTTAGAACTGCGTATTTTGGTGGTAAAAGGTACTTGTGAAAACAGTGAAATTTTCAGACAGATTTCGCTTGTATCCCATGCCGAAGCTTTGAATACAAAAAATTCTATCTCATATCTAAGTATTAAAAATCAAACAAGATAAACATGGTGGGGAAGAAAAAGAAACCTGCATACTATAAGCAGGCAAAACACAAAGCTTCAATCAGCCATGCTCTGCGTGTCAGAGTTAGGCTGCTCTCTGTATGCAGTGCAGGTACTTTCTCCCCAAAACCAATTTAAATACTATTTGGAGAGTCAACCAAGACAGCTTTGAGTTTTGCAACACTGGAACTGCACGAGAGATAAGCTTTCTATCCTTGAAACAGGACTGGCATTTGTTAGCTTTTCTATTCCTGGCATCACCAGTGAATCATTGTGCAATCTCAGTCACTTAGACCCTGATCTTGCAAATGCTTGCCTGCAACGGAGCTCTCACACGCAGAGCTTTAAAGGCAGACGCTGGAGAAACCAAGGCCTTAAGTCCTCTGGGTGTCAGTTTCCCATCTGCACCATTATGGAATTCTTTCCACCCTGCAGAACGCTTTGCTCTGTGTGCATACCCTTAAC
Organism: Anser cygnoides; assembly: GCF_040182565.1. Taxonomy (NCBI): domain Eukaryota; kingdom Metazoa; phylum Chordata; class Aves; order Anseriformes; family Anatidae; genus Anser; species Anser cygnoides. The sequence continues at coordinate 6,398,417 of NC_089879.1, read as the reverse complement.
AACTTCCACATAAAGCAACGAAGGCAGTCCATAATCACATTTTAGAGCTTCAGCAAAGCATGCAGAAGATTAAATACTCTTGACTGGTTCATCTAAACCATACTAAATTGAGGAAACTCCTCCCTCCTACATAACCAAGGAAAAGCCATGCATCTGGAGGCAGCCCAGTCCAACCATGCTGAGCACCCCTGTGGACTGCTGTCCCCATGACCACATAGGCAGTAACTGATCACACGGGAGTTTCAGCACCCTCCTGTGTCAGATCTGATTGTCTGCAACTAACCAAGCTAGCGAGACGGTTTGTGATGGCAAAAGTACGCATTTTCACACAAGTGAAAGGGGCTCCCTTCCAGTAAAAGCCCATCTTCTCTATCACTTCCTTTCTCTGAAGAAAGCTAAAGACCTCCATTTGTACTTCAGAAGTTGAACCATTTCAGCAAATGAGTTAAATCTTACAAATGCTCCATTAAGCTGCTTGTTCTTCTGCTTCCATTCTGAAGTTACCACTGTCATGTATTGGTTAACAACTAAGCCAGCTGCTATTCGTTTTCTGTGACATCACACACAAACCATCAGCTGTAACAAGCAGCTAAGGACAGTGACATATACACTTAACGTTTGTCTTTCAAGATAACTGTATAAGATACGATGTAACCCACAGAACTACCAAGAGAACAAAACAAAGATGAAAAAAACCCTACAAATTATTAAGGAAGAGATCGACAAAACAAAGGTAGAGGTCAGAACTGAGTTACATCAAACACAAAAGTTACTTAACATATCACCATAGGCAGTCTATTTATTGAAGTCAATGTTTGCATAATTGTTTACTGCTCTTATGAAAAGAAAACAATCCAACAAAGAAAGCCTCAAACAGCTGCCCAATTCATACCTTTCGTGGCGTATTTATCCAGGCCAGATGACAAAAATGAGAGTCCACAGAAACTGCCACCACTTCACAGTTCACATCACGAAATTCATTTGCTTTATTACTGAAAGCCACAATTTCTGTAGGGCATACAAAAGTGCTGGATGGGAACAGAAAAAGAGCTATAATGATTCAGCAGCATTTTGACAGCTTTTAATACAAGGCACTTGCACATCTGTTTCCAGGCACTAATGCAGCAGCACGTTTTATTTAGCTTGGTAACTTTGACCGTGTTTTCTGCTTAGCTTCACTGAGACTCAAGCCACTGCAGGGGACACCTAGCTGGTGCACCAGTTTTCAACTACCAGTTCTAGGCAGAGATATTTACGCTTGGATGAGAAAGCACTGCAGGTTAAACCCTCCCCATGTGCCCACATGCACCACAGTTCGGCAGAACGGCCGGGATGCTCTGTCCAGGAGGATTCACCTCTTCAGGACGGGGTCAGCCTCGTCCACCCACCTCTCACTCAGGAGCTGGAGGGCACACCGTGACCCCGCGCCACAAGGCAATGCTCTCACCCCCGGGATTTGACACCAACAAGGCCCTGTCTACGCCCTGAAGCACACCCCGCAGCTCAAAGATGCTCTCCAACCACCAGGTCTGTTGTTTTAGCACATGATGGATGGCCGTTTGCCCCCAGGCCTTATCAATCATATGAAAACCAGACACATTTGCTTTGCAAAACCAGCCCGGGTACGGTAGAAACAAACACTGCAGACAGCAAAGAGCCGCAGCACTTCTGGTGACCTTCAGCAACGCTCCTTCAGTCACAAGCGCCAGGGGAGCACCCAGAGGCTTATTTTACCCCCCGGCACTCACAAATCCAGCGGGTAGAAGAAGAGAACGAGGTATTTCCCCTTGAAGTCATCCAGGCTCAGCTCCTTGAACTCCCCGTGGACGACAGCCGTGCCTTTAAAAAACGGGGCGTGCTGCGTAACCGCCGGAGCCAGCCGGGAGGCGCCTGAGGGGACAGAAAACCACGGAGGCTGCTCGCGGCCGGGCCGGGCCGAGCCGAGCCGGGCACAGCCGGGCCACCGTGCCCGGGGGGCAGCCCGGGGGTCCCGCGGGGCGCCCTGCGCTTACCCAGGCTGAGCTGGCGGCGGGCGAGGAGCTGGGGCCGGCCCGGCAGCCTCCTCCCGGCGGCGGGCACCTGTGAGGGGACACACGGGGGGTGAGAGGCGGCGGGGAGGCAGCGCGGGCAGGGGGGGGGAGCCGGGCGGCCGCGCACTCACCGCGCTCCGCAGGAGCCTCCCCAGCGCGGCGGCCATCTTGTGCGCGGCGGCGGGCGGGGAAGGGGCCGGGGGAGGAGGGACCGGGGGAGGAGGGACACGGGCGGTGCCAGGCCCGCGGCGGGAGGAGGTGTCCCCATGCTGGCTGCACGGCCCGGGGGGCGTCGGGGTGGGGTAAGGGTGGGCAGAGCGCAGGGAAGGGCGAGGAGCGGGTGGCACGGTGCCCGTGCTCGCCGCCGGCCTCTGAGGGGCTGAGGTGGCTCTGGCCCCGGGACCTGGCTCTGCGGTGCAGAGCGAAGCGTGGCTCAAGCTAAAACATTTCAACAATAAAGTTTTCTGTCGACTCTTTGATGAACTCGTGGTCGGATTGTAGTTGTTTAGTCATAAAATCCTGCCACCGGCCCAGGTGGAAGCAGCGCAGGAATGGTGGGTGTGTTGTGGGAGGGAGCGCGCCTGTTGCAGGCAGACCTCTCTGCTTCCCTGAAGGTGGGAGCTTCGGCCAGCCTGCTCCTTTAATACTCGTATTTAAAAATATTCACGGCCTGTTATGAAGGGGAGATCCCACCCTGTGAGCTAGGGAGAGGTGTGGCTCCTCCAGCGGTACTAGATCTGCCATCAGCAGCTGGGGGCAAGGCCAAAGGCAACCAAAGCAATGTCAACGAGCTCCTGGAAGCTCAACGGATGCTGCATCTGTGGCTCTGAACACGTTAAAAAACTTATTCCTGGTACCGATCCAGCTGGTATGGTCCAGTCACTTCCATAAGTCAACTCTCTGAGCATTCAGAAGTGGAAGGTTGAGCACAACTCACTTGTTAGGAGTGGATTTTAACCAATATTATCTCCCAAATGTGCCTAGGAACTGTTTGGGACAGTATTAGTTGGTGTCATCCAAAAGCACACCAGGCACATTTCTGAACATTTAACATTACAGACACACCAGTTTCACTTTCTCGTGCCTTTCTGTGGCACTTCTGAATTTATTAATACAGCTGATGCCAAAAATGGGTGGAAATGTGGCTCTGGTAATCTTGAAAACTGCCCAGCAGAGTATAACGTTATCTACTCATATGGCACAGAGGTGCTGGGCAGCTGTCTGGGCTTGTGGTGAAGGTGGAGGTGCCCAAAGGGAGATGATGAAGATGGAGGTGTTCTGCACAACGGTGTAGAGGATGAACTGTTCCTTCCTATAGCCATGGTGAGAAAAGGGGGAAGGAAAATGTGGACAATTAGGGATGTGGATATCTCAGTACAAGGTCCACCAGCGTGATAGTCTAACTGCTTCCTGCATCCAGTAATTTCCTTGCATTCAAGCATACATCACCATTGCTTTTGATGTTGCAGCTGTTCTCTTCAGGCTTAACACCTTCTAACAAAGCCCTGAGAGTGCATTAGAGAATGTGTGCATAGGTATGAACAAGTGGTCACTAAAACAGCTTATTCTGAGTTAAGGAACCTCACACGTTCCTTTCTTGTCATTAGCGTTTCACTAAGAGAAACCTGAATGTGTTTGAGAGGGAAGTTCAGCTTTGGCTCTTGTTGATGAACCAGGGCTGCTTGAAAGTACCAGCCGGACAGGGGCTCTGTCAGGAAGGTGGCTGCACAAGGGGAGCCAGCTGGCTGAGCTACTCAGCTTATTTGCATGTCTGTTACCTAAAAGTTTGGCGCATTCTTGCTTTAAAAACCCTCAAAGCCTGAAAGTGGAAGTGAGTAAATTATTTCCATGTCAGAAAATACATCAGATGCGCTGCGGGTGAGGCGTGCTGTAGCCTGCAGCCCTGGGAGCCCCCAGGAAAAGCAGCAGATGGAGAGGGCAGGAGCAGTTGTTGAGAGCTGTGTCTGCAGTACAGTCTAGGGAGATTTTAGTGCCGCTGCTGAGACTCTGTGAGGACTGCCAGCAGAAAAATGAGCAATGGAGCTGAGCAAGGGTCACCTGCAGGGCAATGACTGGTGAAGAGTGGCCAAGAAACATCAGCCAGTACCTGGGCTGACTCCTCGAGCAGCCGTGCAGATTGGCACGTCTGTGTTCACGTCTGCTGGAATGGCACATCTCCTCTGCATCAACAGATCAACTCGCCCAGCAGCAGCTCCCCTGAGGCTGGGCAGCAAATTGAGTTAAGGATACGGTCGGGCCATAGCAGTTCCTTTCCCTCAGCTGTGGGAGCTGTATTGTAGCAGCAAAAAGAAAAAAAAAAAAGGCTATTGCTAGGATTTCCTGAGGATGGTTGTCTCACCCGCAGATGATTATTCACAATTTCTCAGTTGATATTTTTTAAAATGGTGTCCTTCCCCTCTCCCTGGAAAGTTATATTTGTTTAAAACTCTTTGTTTAAACACTTGGCTTGCAGGTGGGGAAATATTGCTCATGCTTTGTTATGAAGGCAGCATAATTCAGTTTCCCAGACTTCTGGGCAAGAACTTGAACTACTGCCATTTAGCACGGGGGTTTATTTTCCATTTTGCTTTTTACCGGGCATCCCTAGGATTTGAAGGCGGACTTTTTCTCTGCAAAGCGCACCTGGCAAAACAGTTGTTGCTTTTCCTCAGCAGCACTTCTGGTGCACACTGGAGCAGCTGCTAAACCTGATTCTTCTGGCCATCTGAAGTTCCAAATGGATTTACCAAGCGGTACCACATGCACATCTTTCTCAGTAGCTTGTTGATTTTCTGCTTTGCTGTGTCACTGTACACTCCTGAAATCAGGATACACGGTGTTGCTGAGACTATGGGATTGAAAACTAACAAATAAAAAAATAAGATCAGGGAAACCACAGGCCCTAATCTTGCTTTTCATCCTGCAGTTGCAGACTGCTGGTTCATACTGGTTCAGTGAGAGATCAGCAGTGCATGTTGTTATTGGAAGGTCTGGAGTCTTTAAATTCAATTCAAAGACATCTGAAGTTTGTGAAAGACTTCCCAGGAGTTCAGCAAGATTTCGCAGAGAATTTTGTGTCATTTTAAGGTGCTGAGCAGTGGCTAAAGCACTTGAATGGATAACGGGAGAGGTAAATTTAATTTTTGGTTATGACACTTATCTGCCTGCTCTCACTTAGTGCCTTTTTCCCTATCTGTGAATAATTAAATTTGCCTTTTTGGTAAAAACAAACAAACAAACAAAAAAACAACCACCACAAACAAACAAAAGCTTTGAGATCTGTTGATTAAAAAATTACTACATACTACTTGTATATTGCTACCATTGTTGTTTTGTGAGGTTAGTTTTTAAAGAGCTGTTTGAAAGATCATCATTAATGCAACAAAATGTTAGTGGAAGGGTAGCTTCTCTCTGAACCTGATGAATGGGGTAAGACAATCCTAAAACAGATCTCCTGCTGTTGTGGGCCATTGAATGTCAGATTCTGTGCTGCTTATTTGACGCTCGTTTAAAAAATAAATTCTGTTCTTCTAGAAGATTATTTTATTCTATATGCTTAAATGCTGTAAGAATCATTTGTCCTCTGCTTTGAGGAAACAGATAACTGCAAGAAAAGGTTTGGAAATGGAGAGAAGCTACAGAGGCATGGACATTTTCACCTAAAGCAAAGCAGAAAGTTAGGTTTCGAGAACATGATGCATCACCCCACGGCTGTTGGTAGATGGCAGCCTCTGTCCTTACGCACAGGGCTCCGCGAAAGGTTGCAGCTGCCTGCAGATGCGTCCTCGTGGGCCTGCACGTTCCCACCTGCTGATACAGCATCTCAGCAGGAGGTGACAACACGTACCCCTCTGTAGGGTAAGTTTCAGGACCGATTCCAAACGCAGCCCCGTTCGGAGGTGGTCACAAAGAAACTCTACAGCGCTAATTACGTGTTGTAACGTGAATGTGGGCGATAGCTCCTGTCAGGGCGTGTTTCCAACTGATAAGAATAAGGCAAAACCCTTCCAGGCAACCGGCTCACCTGGGATCTTATCCTGACCTTTCACGCGGGCTGTGCTGCGGCCGAGCGTTCGCTCTGTGAGGGCAGGATAAAGCTGGGTGCGTGGTGCCCTGCTGCTGGCCGGAGCTGCGGGAGCCCACCCTGCCGGGGACTCGTCTGTCAGAGCCGCTCGCGATCCATCGCCCGCCGCTCTGCTGCCTTCCTCTTCACCTCGCGCTGATGCATTTGGGTCTCGCACGGTGCTGGCATTTCATTTACAAACCTCTCTTCTCCCATAGAGGGAAGATGGCTGCCAGCCCGGCTTCGCCCTCCTGTTCGCCGCTCAAAAAGTGCCTTTCTGAGCCACTCTCGGATGGCTTCAAATGAAAGATGTTTTATTTAAAAGCAGAATAACCAAACGCATTAAGCACCATAGAGAACAAATCTTTCAGTTTAGCCGTGGGTTGTTTTTTTTTGTAACCTTTACTTTTTAATTTTTCTTCCAAAATTAGCTGCTTCTGTGTGATTCAAACCAATTTTTTACCCTTTGCTCCCACAACCACTGAATCAGGGTCTTTAGGCCTGAAAAAAAAAAAAAAAAGACCTGCCTGTTTCTTACCTGCCACGCTGCCTTTGAGTCCATCCTTGTGTATTTCAGCACCAGAGTTTGCACCAGCCGGTAGAATAAGATAAGCAGTAGAAGAGACTCAAGGATTTCCTGATAATGAAGAATTTCTTTTCCCCTCGCTCACAAAGAACCTGACTGCTCCATTACATTGGGTGTGGATGTGGCCTAAAATTAAAGGCCTGGGTTGTTGTAAGAGAAAATTCATATAAATAAATGTATCTCTTTCTAATATTTTGTCGTCGTTGTAAGAGAAAATTGATATAAATAAATGTCGCTCTTCCTAATATTTTTTGTTGTTGTGTTTGTGACCCAGCTGTTCCAGGTGGCACGACAATGAAGACGCCCACAGCCATAGGAAAGTCATAAGGCAGGGCTCCAAATGCTCTGGTGGGTTCTGCAGAGACCAACACACAGACTTCGGGTCAAGTAGGTCTGTGCAGGGCGATTGATCTGGCAGTCCCTGGGGAACCACGTCCGTGAAAGGGGCCATCCATCAGAGCCCCGTGCTGAAGCAGAGCTCTGTCATGTAGCAGTGCTATATTCAGGCTTTAGAGTCTGAATTAGGAAAGGGATGCAGCGAGGATGGGTTGTCTTGATTTGTTTTTCAAAGCAGGCGTTGTGATAGCGAGCACAACTCCTTCATGTTCTAGGGCACCAAACTGACTCAGATGTACTGGAAACAAGTTTTATGTTCTCAGTTGCTATACGAATCATTAAGAAAACCCACTCCATTGTTCTTACTGATAAAAATGAGGTCAGAATTGCTGCCCTCCATGTAGATGTGCAACTCAAACAAATGTTTTTGCAGAATCTCACACCCGGTAGCAGAGCTCGGCTTTCCACTCCCTGTGTTCAGCCACATTTGTTGCTCCACTGCTCCTCACCCACCTCAATGCAAAGTCATCCAGCTTGGTGTAAATAACCACCCAGCCAGCAGCACGACATTCGTTCAGTTGCTGTTCCTGTTTCTGCAGGGACCGGGTAAGCGTGCCTTTGGGTGCCGGGAGCGCCAAGTACTTCGCAGCTGGGCCGTTTACGAACACCGAGTAGCTCAGTGGGATTTACCAATCACCACGCAGATCTTTTGTAACTCTTCTGATAATTCTACTAGTTACTCTTTCAGGAACTAAATAAACGTTCACAAAGGACAGCACCAGCACTCCACAGTTGTAATTCTGTTCCACAGGGCAACACTGCAGATAACTGTGTGCACATAGCGCTTAAGTATGTAGATGTAGATATAGGATACAAGAGGAGCAGTAGAGCCCTCAGATGCACATACTGCTTTCCAGATGCTTAGCCACCCGAACTTAGGGTCTACAAGTGCCTCTCTCCTTTTGATCTCTTTAGATGTGAGCATCATCCCTTGCACAGAAGTGCTCAAACAACATGCAGGGCAGCCACTCCTCAGGAGCCTCATCTCTGTGCTAAGGCTCTGGTTTCCAGGAAGCAATTTTTCCCTCAAGAATTATTTAATCAGGGAAAAATCTTCCGGTACTTACAGGCACAACCGCTGTTATATGGAACTTGGCATCACAAAGAAAGTAACCACAGCACGGCATGGCTACCGGAGCCTGAACGTTTCCTGAAGTGACAGGAGGGAGGATGGGGAAGATTATGCACAGCAGTGGCACCTGCTGCAACAATAGCTTCCCAAGTTCCAACCTTGGGCATTTGCTAAGGTACAGGAGGCATTTATTATAGCCACATGATCCTAATGTCCGAGATATTATTCATTAAGCGCATTTATCATTTATTTCCTGCGTTCAGAAAGCGCATCCAGTAGCAGTCTGCTGCTGCGAGCCACTTCTGCCTGGCCGTAGAGAGAAACGCGACCGGTGCAATCAGGAGGAGGGAGAAGGGGCAGCGCCTCTGTTCCGCTTACAAGAAGCTGCATGTTAATTTGATTTGATTTGCTTCGCATGGATTTAATCAACGCAGGGCTGATGGGGGAGAGTGTTGGTGAGAGCCACGGGTCGCTTTTATCCCTCTTTCTTCGCCCGACCCGCCGAACGTGCCATCGGTCCCCGCAACGCCAGCAACACCAGCATCCCTCCCTCGGACGCACACAGCAGGCGGAATTTGGGGCTCAGCCTAAACTTCCCACGAGCCTAGCTCCTGCTCAGGATGAAACACCAAAAGAAAAACCCGTAACAACCCCCCCCCACCCCCAAAAAAAAAAACCCCAGGCCACCGCGGCGGGGCTGCTGGGTCCCCCCAAACCCCGCAGCCGCTGGGTGGCGCCCGGCACCAGGGCAGCGCCACCGGGGCCACCCCCGCGGTGCCCCCCGCGGCTCCCCGGCCCCGGGGGCTGCCCCGGGCGCTGTGTCCTCCTGTCCTCCCGTCCGCCGGTCCGTCCGTGCCCCGAGACCCCCCGGCCCCACCGAACCGGCTGCGGGGCTGGCGCCTGCGCGGGGCTGCGGGGCCGCTCCCGGTGCCCCACCCCCGGGGGGAGGAGGAGGAGGAGGAGGAGGGAGGCAGGAGCGCCCCAGCCCTCAGCCCGCCGGGGAGGATGGAGTAGCGGAGAGAGAGGGGAGCGCCGGGGGGAGCTCGGAGGAAGGGAGGGAGGGAGGGAGGAAGGATCATGCCCGGGGGGACGAGGAGCTAGGGGCAGGAGCTGGTGGGCGCCCGCAGGCTCCGCACCTCGGCGCCGTCCTGCTGCAGTGCCGCCGACCTGCGCTGCCCGAGCTCGTCAATGGAGCTGGAAAACATCGTTGCCAACACCGTCTTGCTGAAAGCCAGGGAAGGTGAGAGAGCGCCGGGAGAGGGGGGGGCGAGCATCCTCGGCGCCGCTACCCCGCTGCTTGGGGAGGGGAGGGGGGGGCACGGGGCAGAGCCGGCGCTGGAAAAGGTTTCTGTGAGGCTGAGCCCCCGGTACGGGGGGGAGAACATCGATGATCCCCCCCCCCCCCCCCCCCCATGTCCTCTGCGCGAGGAGCTTTGGGAAAGGAAGCGGACGAGATCGCCGCGATTACAATATTCACCCATCTCTTCCTTCCCGCTGCACAGCCCCCCCCCACCCCCCCACCCCCCCCGAGCCGGTCCCGCAGATTGTGCTATTTCAGCGCCTATTGTTAAAGGTCAGCTGCGGATGCATTCATTCAGGAGGGCTCGGCGGAGCCGCAAATAGCTCGGGGATAGCGCGGGGACAGCGGCAGGACCGCAGCGCTTCCGAGCGGGCGCTCCCCGCCTCAGGCGGCGGCGTTACGGGGGGCGACCGCCGGGCCGCGTTTGGCCCCGGCCCGCTCCTGCTCCCAGCCGGGGCTCAGCCCCCCGGGGGGTCCCCGGCAGGGGGCGAGGGGTGCCCGGAGCTGCCGGCGAGGAGAAGCCGCTCCGTGGCCCTTGGGAACTCCCCCTCCGGGGAGCATCCCCCCCTGTTCCCCCAGGAGCATCTCCCCCAGCTCCCCCCCGAGCATCCCCCCTGTTCCCCCCACCCCGAGCATCCCCCCTTATTCCCTCCCAAGCATCCCCCCTTATTCCCCCCAAAGCATCCCCCCTTGTTCCCCCACCCCAGAGCATCCCCCCCCCCCCCCTCCCCGAGCAAAAAAAAAAAGCACGAAAAGCCCGGTGACGGCCGGCAGCCCTGCGGGGCGGTTTTCTCCCCTCTCCGCTTTTCCTTTCCTCCCCCAGCAAAGGGGGCGAGGGTGTCCCCCCGCTGCTCCTTGGGGGGGGCCATGCCGGCAGCACCCCCCCGCCGCAGGGTGGGCGCCGCGCACCAGCACCTCACGGCCGCAGCATCGCTGCCGAGGATGCGAGCGCTCGCTGCCGGTGGGGTTTTTCTTCCCTGGCTTGTTTCCCCCCCCCCCCAGCACCAACCCTCACGTCCTTTACCCTTTCAAATAACACATCTCAAGCCTCTGGTGCAACTTGTTGTCTCCTGGAGCCGCCCGCTGGTAGGGGCAGCTGTAGGTGCGGTGCAACCCGCAGCCGGGATTTGTCTCTGGGGTGCTGGGGTTGGCGAGGCCGGGGCCGCCTGGGTGCACCTCGGGCTTGGTCCCGCCGAAGCCGTGGAAGCAGGAGAAATGCAACGTTGGCTTGCTACAAGAGGTCATTGAAACAGTCCTCCCCTGGAGCGATCCCTTCGCTGGGAAAAATAGCTCAAATTGTAAAATAATGTTTATATAACTCAGGGGGTGTTGAACTTGCGAGGCTTAGCTAAAGAGTAAAGTCCCGCGATTCTCCAGGAAAAAAAAAATCTAAATAATAAGGGCAAAGGTATTTTTCTGCTGAGCAGACCGGTGCGTTACAACTCTGTCTTCTCCTGGAGAACTGCGAATTTCTGTTGTCATTTCCAATACCATTCAGGATGCAGTCGCTGCTACCAGCAGTGCAGTACTGGGTTAGATTTCAGAAGACTTCAGGGATACTTTAAAGGACTGGTATTAATTACAGTTATTGTTTGTTGTTTTCTGTGAGCCAATATTTTGCAAGGAATTTTGAATATGCCACTCAGTTTTATGGTCCTTTTCTACCGTCCTCAGCAAGACGGTAACGGCAATGCTGTTTATCGTGTTAAGTCGTATTAGGGAAGCTAACGCTCCAATCCAAATGGCAGAGCTTTATCAGGGCTTACTCCAAACTATTCTCCAACACTTCTTTTAACTCTGCATGAAGTTCCAACAATGACTGAGGCCTGGTGCTTATTTATATATAAAGCTTTTATTTATTTTTTTATTTTATTTTTCTGGGGGGGAGCTGAATTTTTCTGAAATGAAGAATGGATGAACCATTGTGTACCTGACATCACAAAGCCACAGTTGTTATCCCTGTTTCCAGATTTTTAGTTATCATTGCATGCAAGCTGCTGCGAGTAAAGTGTTTTTAAAATTTGCAGGGAATAATGTCAGTGGATGTCCTTACAGATGGAGAAGATGGACAGCGTGTTGAAGACCAAGAGTAAACCCAAATTAATAGATTGGGGATTATGGTACCTAAGAATATGCTTGTTCCAGGTCCTGCAGGCTCCGTAGATAGATTTAGCTAGGTGAACACGTAGCCGCAGCCAAGCACATGAATGTGTGTTTGCACTTGTGAAGTCAAAAGTAGAAGCTACGTTAGCTCAGTTAGGTGGTTGTTGGTGCCTGCGATGTGGTATTTGATGTTGGAGGTAGTGAAATAATGGGATCCATTCTGCAGCCATTAGTAAAAGCAGAAGTCTTACCACAATTGCAAAGGGGAGCACAAACCCAATACCAGCATCAAAAAAAAAATAAATTTCAGATTAGTTTCAGAGCACAGTTTAGGAAGATCTGCAATGTTAATTTCAGCAGTAAGGACTTTTGTAAGGGCCTCAGGAGTAGGGCTGAGTGACCATCACAAACATTTTCTAGCAAATATTGGTTTAAATTTTGCAACTCGTTTGCTTTGGCCCTGCAAGCGGCTTCTCTGGGGTCCCTTGTGTAAATTCCTTTGTGACCAAATTTTATTACAGCAACCACTGATGCAAAGTGGATTTCTTTGCTGAAATACTGGGAAGCAAGTTTTATAACTTCATACAAATACTCGTACCAGAATTCTGATGATTACAATGAGAAGCACACCCAAAATTAACTGATGCCTTGTGATACATGAGTAATCTTATTAGAGCAACAAAAAAAGTAAATGCAATTCACATACAAAAATGTATTTCACTGAATAATTTCAAGCAGAGAATGAATTTCAGGAAATCATCATCTGCTTGCAGAATATAAAGTTTGAGATAAAATCACATGAGTTATTTGTACTCAGAGGTCTACCAGGCTGAGCATAGAAAAAAATGGAGTTTTATTGCATTTCAAAGTTCATTTATAATTTATTAGGAATGAATTTATGTTGTTTCCTCAATGATCATTTCTTTCTTCTTGTATGCAAAATCCTGTTGCACAAATGGCCAGTCCCTTTTCGGACTGAATAGAAAATACATCTGGTTTAATTATAGGAACCAAACAGGTATTTGGGACCATCTCTTATTGCCTGGGGAAAAGAGTAAGCAGAGAAGAAAAGACAAGAAAGATGAGAATCATAAAAAGAACAGCAGAATAATAACAATCGCAGTCATTTCAGGTTGAGTAAGAACCCCACATTATGAAGTGGTGAAACATTTATCTGGATCTTTTCATTAGTCCTCTTGTTTCTGAGCCTCAGCGATCACGTCTGAACCACAGAATCACCTAGCCATTAGGAACTGGAAAACACCAAGCTGCTGAAAGGGAATCCAGGTCCATGAATGAGTCCCGATTCATCTTCCCAACTTCAGGCTGTTTAACAGAGGACCTCATCAGAACCAAGGAGAAGGGTCATGGAGGGGCCGAGGACCAACTCTTCCCAAATTTCAGAGGAACTTTAACAGTCTTAACACAGAGAAGATTTAAAACAGACCCCTACGCTCCTGACTCTACCCCTGCCTGTCAAAAGCAGTAAGCTGATAAAAGTCTTTCAAGTAGGCTGATGATTACACCAGAATGTTTGTATGGAAAACAAGCAATATGGTCAGATAAGCGTGGCCAAGGCATGGTGATTTCCCAGATACTCTTAGTCATGAGCCATTATTTCCGAGCTATAAGATCAGTCTTCCCTCATATAATCTGCTGCTGCTCCACACGTGAATTTTCTTGGACAACCTGAAACACATTTCAAAACCGAGATACAACTTGAAATAGCAAGATCCTTTACAATCTTGTAAAAACCAAACAAATGACCAGTTTTCACCACTTTAAAGTTTTAGCGATAACGGCATTAGTCATCATGGGTTATTAGTCTTAAGGCAGCCGGTTTGGAAGATAAACTATTATTTTCCTCAGACCTTAAATTTCTAAAGCACAAACTTTACTGTGTAAACCCGATAAAAGGAAAAAATGTTGCAACTACTAAAACACAATAAAAATACATTTTTTTCCTTTCTGAGAAGACTGGGATTCTAAAATAAACTTATTTATGGCACCCAAGCAGAACCTTTGATCAGCCTAGCCAAAAGGGTCAACCTTCTTTTATATATATCTCAAAAATTTTTGATGACTGCACACTGATGCCATTTAACATGCAAAATGTGCCTGTTTTTATATTGCTGTATTTTTAGCTTGCTTTTGCAGGATGATCACAGGAGAGATTTGTGCGTGTCCTTATTGGCAAAAGACTAGCAATAAATCCTAAACAAGAAGCGTGATTGCTTTCCAAGAACTTGGCTGCAGAGCAATTGGAAAAAGGGCAGTAGAACAATGAAAAGCATATTTTGAAGGAAAGAAGGTGACTATAGCGACAGCCAAAACCCCATGGAGAATATGATTATTGCAACTTAACTTTAGCAAGTTCATTAGCCGATGCTTGGAATGCTGAATCTAAGGTCCTGTCCTGTATCCCTTGATTTAAAAACAACGTATTTTGTAAGGAAAACGTTGTTTCTATAAGCCGAGGATGCTTGTATGCAGTGACTCAGTCTAGTTTTCTTTTTGGAATTCAAGAAAAGCTCTCGTCACTGCAGTAGCTTACAAGAAAAAATGAATAAATCCAAAAATGGAATCAACCATTACTTCAGATGTAAGATAGAGTGCTTTTAAGCATTAGGCTTAAAAATTAGATTCCTTTTCAAGCTGTAACCATTTCTTTTGGGGTAGAAAAAAAATAATATCCAAAAGAGCTCAGAATATTTTGGTACTTTCTGATCAAGAAAATTGAGAAAACAAGAGGCTTCAGACCTTTGTGAAAAGAATGTGCAAGTCTGAATGACACAAAGATTCCTCACCATACCCGATTTAGAGCAAGCGTGTGTGTGTATGAATTCCCTTTTCTTGTTTTTATAGTAGAGCTGATGTAAGGCAGGTTAGAGCTACAGTAGCTGTGCTCTCTGTGGGCACTCTGCTCCTTGTCTGGGGTTGTCCCTGGGGTTCTCCAGCTCGCCGTTGTGGGCAGCAGGTCTTGAGATGTGGCGATGCTGGAGAAACCAAGAGCTCTTCCACCCAAGCTTCCTGGCTGCAGAGAGAGGACTATGCCCCTTCATGTTTGTTGTTGCTGTGGTACGGCAGTGTTTTGGTCTAATTGCTATTGATTTTAATGGGTTTGTAGGCATTTAAAAAAATATTTAGTACTGAGCTGTGATGGTCTCTTAGGTTATTAACACACAGAAGCCATCAGCTAGTTAGTCTTCTCGAACAGATGTTAACTATGGAGGTTTGGATAGAGCTATGTATATCTGCCCCATTAACCTCATATGATTGATTTCGTCAAGTGAAAAATAATGAATCTGGGAAGAGACTACCTGTATTCATTATCAATATGTTCCTTTTCTGAGGTCTTAGTATTGCTCAAGTCATCCATACAACAAAGAATTTTCAGTATTTACCCAAGACACAAGCATAAGTTTGCGACTGTATTTAGCTTTTTGTGCTGTGACTATTCTCATGGGTAAAATGACAAAAATCACTTCAGAATCCGTATCACTGTGTTGAAAAAGTTTATAAACAAAAGATTTTATCAAAGCAGTTCCAGTCTTTACAAAATAGTACTCAAAACCAAACAATCGAACAAGGGTTCCTCTTCCTTTACAGCTGGATAGGAAATACTACCCTTCCGTTTGATTTTTACCTATGAAAATGGGAGCTAAGAATCTATCTTGTGCTCATTTGTGAGATTTATCCCCGAGTCTTTACTCCAAAAAATATTCTATCTGGTATATGAGTTTTCTGCGTGGCAGTGAGTAAGAAGAGAACCAATTATTCCTCATTTTTACAGGCACATAACCTAAACAATAACAAGATGATATCCCAATATTTCTTTAAGACCACAGGATGTGAAATTAAATTAAGAGGCCAGGAAAATAAAGAACCCTGCAGTTTGATTACACTTGGCTGGATTATTTTTGTAATTATTTTGCCTGGATGATTTAAGAATGCATACTGCCTTGTGATTAGGTAGGGAACAAAAATCAAATATTCTAAAGAAAATATTGCAAAGATGATGGATATTCTGTTTTATTTAAAAAAAAATAGAGTTGCTAATTAAAGTGAAAAGATGGAACTAAACATGGGTGAGGGGGAAGATGGATGGGGCTGAGAAGTCTGTGGAGCTGTCTCAGCTGCCTCTAGTTCATACAAAGTCTCTTCAGATATAGCTGAAGACACTGTCATAAGTGTTTGGTTTTTTTTTTTTCAAGGAAGATGGGCAGGATAATAGGAGTAGAAATATACCCAAGTACTCAAGACTCAATTCTGACCTGGTAATGCAAATAATACTAATGAAGGAAGGGTGGCTGGCTGTGCTCTGGGATGGAGATAGTTATTCACAGCTAACTTCTCAGTGCCACAGCAAAGACTGAAAATGTTGTGTACCCATCATTTCCAACTGGAAGTCTTTAGTATGTATGAGTAGTCCCACGGACCTCGTGGGGAACTACTTGGCGGCTGGAAACGCAGCTTGTTTGTGAGTGCTCTGCGAGGCTGAGACCTCCGGGATCGCTCTGTTCTCACTGCTGCAGTGCTGTTAGGCCAGGAAAACTACACCGGTAGAACTGAAGTGAAACCAACTTTTAGCAGCCATCGGGAAAGGCCTACTTTGTCATTCTGTCCCTTGTCCTCCAAGCACTTTTTTATTTTAAACAGTTTTGGTATAAAAATGACTCAAATTGTGGGCTTCTCTTTCAATATATATATATATATATATATTTTTCCCAGCCCAAGAAATCTCCTTGACTCTTCTGGTTAAGTTCTCCTTATTCTCATCTCCTTACTCATGTAGTTCCTTTTGTACCGAGTTTTCATTCTCTGGGCACTTTCTGTTGCTGAGTTTAACAGCTTTTGTTCTTTCTTCCTTCCAGCTAGTCAGCTTGGATGGTCCACCTCAAATTTTGTGCAGTCACTCCTCAGGACAAGTTCAATCCCAACGGTGGGTTCCCAAGAGGTGTGCCTAGGGATGGAGTCTGCCTTGCAGGCAGTCTGAACCTGGTCCTCTCTCTGGCCCACCTCAAAATCAGCTGAAATAACTGGTCATGCGTGGAGTGGGCCCTGGGGAAGAAACAGTACCCACGAGGGAGTACATCAGGATATTTCTGAGTAGTTTCCATGAGTGAGGTTGCTTATGGAGTTCCCCGTTGACCTGAGGATGCCAAAGAGGCAGTTAATAAGTAGCAGCAGCTATTTTTGCATTCGTTGAGTATTCTCTTGGGTCCCACTGAACGCGTGATTTCACTGTGCCTGGCTTTTCCTAGTAGGCTGAGGTTATATTACAAGTTCTAGAAGTTACCCTATTTCTGTGCAGTACCTCTCCCACTTAACCACTCAAAGGGCCAACCTCTCCCTCATGCGGGTGTGCAGCCCCTTGGCTGCTGGGGTGCTGTTTCCTAGTTGTCAGTACTCCAGGACCATTCTCCTTTCCTAGCAGCATTCCACCAGTGAATAAATTTGGATTGTTTGCTTTTCTCTTTTAAAGTAGTCTAAATTTTTCTAGGCTGCAATTCCCTTATCGTATTCTTCCCACTTTTCCAATCTTTCTATTTTTTTCCCCCGTTCTCTGTTGTCTGACATCACCTTTGAATCCTTAATGCACTGCTTAAAACGTATTTAACTCAATTGGATTAAACATCACTTTACTGAACATATCTAAGGCTTTATATATTTTTCTCCATCGTATTATCCTCATTTGTTCTTTGGTCAGTGTTTAGTCTGTGTGACACTGCTCCTATCTAAAATGATTAAAACCCTTTTTTCCGTGCATGTGTTACGGGAGACCCACGTGGTTCTACAGGAAATCTTTATTTCCAATGAAAGTTTTACAAATGAGGAAGCCATCTCATTCGGGCAGAGTCTATTGAGCCATCGAGCGTGTCATAGGAAGGGGGGGAGAGAGAGAAATACAGCTGGAAGAAGAGATTCAGAAACAAAGCGAAGACATCAATGATGCCAAGTTAAAACAACACCAATGAGTCCTTGGTGACGTTTCTGTCAAAATACCCCCGTAGGCAGTGCAAGGGAACTGACATCTTTAACAAGCAGATGAGCTGGGAAGGATGGATGCTAGGCTAAATCGTCATTTAGCCAAGGTTGCCAAAATATCTGTGGAAGATATATATACTTCACATTGGCACTGTTCATTGCTTGTCATTCTATTTTCACTTGCATTTCTGCTGTTTTTCTCTCCCCATTGCTTTCCTCCCCGCTCCTGATAGACTTTGTTTTGTTTTGTACTGGGGATGATTGACTGAATGAAATTCCCAGTGTGCCTTTTCCCATCTTCTTTAGTTTTAGTTGTTATAGATTCTTTTTTTATTATTCTTTTTTATTTTTTCAGTGCTCTGGGTCTCCATGAAGTTGGTTGTCTGTGATTCAGAAGGAGATTCTAGTGATAAGCACGCTAGAAATCAATACGGTTGCTTTCTGTAGGGGTAGTCTTGCTACTTGCATGGCAAACTTGTCTCCAGCAGAAGTCCAATGGGACAACTTGCCTGTCCTGTTTTGTGGAGAAGCATGGTGCAAAAATGCAATTGCTCACCCTGCATTTGCGGAAAATGAAGAGAATCTGAACACTGAGCCTTAATCTTCTTACTATTAAAGGAAGAACAGTTGTCCAGTGCAACATTTGCAAGCAGTGAAAAAGCTTACAAATACAAGAGTTGGGACTGATCTCTGAATAAACCCTTTCTGTCTCCTTCCATAGCAATTCCACATCTACATTTCATCTCTGAATCATGATTTTGTGTTTTCTGAGGATGCCAAGTCATAAATCATATGTTGACTGAGAATTCCTCATGAAGCACACATCTGGGAAAGTTTGTGCTTTGTTTATTTCACCAGCAGATGACTTTTAGGAATTAGCCAGATGACTTATATATGATGTAAGCTTTTCTCAGAGTTACAGTGCACCTTTCTCGGAAGCTTTGTGCCTTTAGCATGCATCTCCTTTCACTCTTTGCTCAATGAGACACTGGTTCAGGAATTAAAAAGCAAACTTTAGGTTTCTGAATCAGAGAGCTGGGCAAGTAAGAATATAGAAGTGTTCAGAGTAAAGCTGCTTCTTGCCCCGTGTCATTGACAGACCCTGGATAGCAGCAGGTGCCTATGGAAAGGCATGGATAGAATGACCCTTCCCCAAGCCTGTCTTTTCAGCCTCTCACAGTAGGAACTTCCCAAGCAGAAGGTGGTTTTGTCCACTGGTGTCTAATAGAAGGATCTATCCCTCATGAATTTATCTAACCTTTTATTTTTTTTTTTATTTTTTTTTTGCCACATTCCCAACTTTGGCCCGCACAACTTCCTGTGGCAATGAGTTCCATAATGCAGCAAAAGCATGCAAACTTTCCCACATGTGTGCTTCATGAGGAACTCTCAGTTGATGTATGACGTCTGTTTTGGCAACCTCAGGAAGTAGCCATGATGAATACGTGGTAGTGTCTTGGAGGAGAAGGAAAGCAAACTATCTTCAAATCAATCAAATACTTCTGTTTGGATTTGACATGTTGATTTTGTTGATTTTGTCCTAACTTCTAGTAGGTTGTTCTTGAATTTATAACCCTTTATCATATGCCCTTATCAGCCTGTCTCCTGATGGTAAGGTCTAAGTCTATCATATTTGTTCATTTATATCTTCTAATTCTGTATCCTTTGTGAAATGGGTGACGAAATCTGCCCCTTGTTAGTGTGGCCCTATGTGTTGAACGTACACCATGGACAGTGACATAGTGATGCAGACTACTTTTGGTTTTTTGACCAATCTTTCTTAACTTTGTTTGCTCTTTTTCTTATGATAGCATAAGCATTCCTTACTGGGACTACTGTCAACGAGCTCAGAAATTTGTCTCCTGATCTGAAATCTTTAATTTAGAGCCCTTTATTTGTTATGTATAGCATGAGTTGTTTTCTTTCATGTGCAATACATTGCTGGCTGACAGAGAACTTCTTTTTTCTTTTTTTCTTTTTCTTCCCTAAGTGATTCAATACTGCAACATACTTCTGCAACTCTTTGCAGGCTGTTTTTGGTACAAGTGTCCTGAAGAAATTCATCTTGGCAGCAAATGTCATCTTGTTATTTATCTCTTTTCCAGACCATTTATGAATACACTGAGTAGTCCAAGTCCTATCATAGATCTCTGGCACACCACTGGCAGCCTCACTCCACTGTAAGCTCCTTAGCCTTGATTTCCTATCTTGTCAACTATTACTGACTCACAAGAGGGTTTCTTCTTGAGATACAGTTGCCTTTCACCAACAATTCTTAAGAAACTAGCTTTCAAAAACAAAAATGACAAAAACCAAAACAACCACACCACTGTTCAAGAATTTCAAAGCCACTTTGGAAATATTGTATTGACTGTTCACCCTTCTTTGAATCCTCCAAAAGAATCCAGGAAATTTGTAAACATGTTTCTTAAAATCGCAGAATAATTCAGGTTGAAAGGGATTTCAGGAGGCCTCTAGCCCAAGCAGGGGCAGCTCTGCAGCTAGCCCAGGTTGATCTGGGCTTTAGCCAGTCAAAAATTGAAAACCTCCATGGGCTGAGACTGTGCAGCCTCTCTGGGCAGCCTGCTCCACTACTTGACTGTCCTCATGAGGGAAACCTTTTTATATCCATTTGAACCCCTCTTTAAATTTATGCCATTGCCTGTCATCCTCCAGCCTATGCAGCACTGTGAAGAGCATAACTTCTTCTCAAAAACGTCCCCAGAGCTGCTGGCTGGCTGCTGTCAGTCCCGTGATGCAGCCCCATGCCCCTCTCCAGGCTGAACAGGCCCTGCTCCCCTGGCCTCTCTCAGGACAGGAGCTTCAGCCCCTGATGATCTCGATGGCCCCCTGCACAACTTGCTCATTTATTGATGGCCTTTATTGGGAGATGGGGCAAAAATAGATGTGGTATCTCTCTAGATGTGGTCTAAGGAATTTTGAATAGGGGGCAATAATCACTTCCCTCAGTCTACAGGCTACATTCCTGTTCAAATAGCTCAAGGTGCTGCTGGCTTTCCTTGCTGCTAGGCATGCTGCTGGTTTGTGCTCAGCTTGGTGTCTGCCATGCCCCTGGGCCTTTTCAGCAGAGCTGCTCATGGGTATGAGACTATTGTGTGAGACAGCGTTGAAAACCCTGCTAAAATCAGCCTAAATAACATCCGCTGCTCTTCTCCTTGCCTGCAAAGCCAGTCACTTTATTGAAGAAGGCAGGCAGGCTAGTCAGGGATGATTTACCCTTGGTGAATCCATGCTGCCTGTTGCCAGTCTCCTTCTCCTTCATGTGCCCAGAAATAGTTTTGAGATGACCAAAGTGAGTCTGACTGACTGTACTGTCCTGGATGGTCCTGTTGTCCTTCTTCAGTCATAGTGGGCCTCTCTGGGTCTCCACCTCCTTTCAAAGCTGACAGAGAGCAGCCTTGTAATGCTATCAGCCCTGGGCATGCTTGCATTTTTGGGTGCAGCCTTTCTGGTTCTGTGGGCCTGTGTAGGCCACAACTGTTTAAGTAATCCCTCGTGTGCTGCTGGTAGGTCTTGTCCCTCCTTGAACCCTGCAGAGACCTGGGAGGCCTTGTCAGTGAAGACTAAGGCAAACAAGGCATTCATTTTTTCTACGATGAGTTGTGTTACAGCTGTAAACAAGGCATTCACTTTTTCTAGGATGCCATGCGTTACAGCTGTTGTGCTTGTGATTATGCTATTTTAGTCATAGTTTCTACCAGTTTGCCTGTCCGAAGTCAGACTGACTTCTCTGTTCTCTCTCTGCTCTGTCCATGGTGATGCACGGTCTTTGCCAGGTGAGTTCAGCTTCACTGATGAACAGAAATAATTCAGAGGACCTGGTACTGCAGTATAGCGTGAAGTGTTGTAGCTGTTCAATTACTGTGTGGTCTCCCACGCAACCAAGCAAAGCTTGGAGGAAGTCTGTTGCAAACGTTCAGTTATTGAAGACATCCCAGATTTTGACATCTCCAGTGACCTGCTCTAAATCTTTCAAGCCTCCAGCATCAGTTTCTTTGGATGTATATCAGGGATTTCCCTTCTAACCGTTGGCAGAATTCAGGTCTTGCTTCTGATCTCTTCAAATGGCTGGCTGGGCAAATTTGTCTCAAGAAACAGCTTTTTCTCGCCAAGGTACAGCGATTAGATAGCATCTTGTACAACTGTCAAACTGCTCAGCTAGAAGCATGACCCACCTGCCCAAACTAGCTTTGACTACAGTCAGCTTGTTCTAGAGATGGAGGGGAAAAGCAAAAAGCTGTGAAGGAGAAATGTTGGAATTTGCCAGCTGATGGCAGTATTCGAAGGAACCATCCCTAAGACATCTGATGATTGGCCAAAAAATCAGGGTTGTGCAAAGGACTGAAAGAGAATGTCCCAGGTGAACACTCTTAAAGTGGGTGGTGTTTGAATCTACCAGTCAAAGCTGACCATCTGAAGCTCTTTGAAAGGTCAGCAATCACTTTTAATGCCACAGAGGATTGTAATACGTTCCAGCAGGCTTGGCCACAACCTGCTTAAAAAAGTAAACCCAGAGCAAGTCTCCCCCCAAACTCAGCTAATCCTGTTTAAAAAACAAAACAAAAACCCACAAGTTTTGCGTAATTATTCTTCAGGACCTGTACACTACATACTTGCCTCTGTCCATGCACATGTCAGATATATAAAGCACGGGATCAAACTCTTTCGTTGGGCAGGCTAATCTGAAATCCCTAGCAGGTTTCAGGACGTTTGTTATTTTGGCTAATGCAGCCCTCCAGCTGTAAAATGTTTATTTGGCTGTGAAAAGACTATGAAGTAACAAACTTTGATGGATTCAGCGTATTGTTTTCTCTTCCTTTTTTGGGATGCTGTTTGCCTCCAGCTCTCATGGGGAACACGTCTCTTTTCCTGAATGCCATAAATATTAGAAGCCTAGAATGACTGCAAATGTGTGTAGGACAGGTATGAGCCATGCACTGCTTGCAACCCATTTGTGGCGGTCTCCACTGAAAACAGATTGTCTAAAAATAATGGTGCAATATGACTGCACAA
Source organism: Anser cygnoides (assembly GCF_040182565.1). Taxonomy (NCBI): domain Eukaryota; kingdom Metazoa; phylum Chordata; class Aves; order Anseriformes; family Anatidae; genus Anser; species Anser cygnoides. The sequence continues at coordinate 6,375,845 of NC_089879.1, read as the reverse complement.
CACTTCAGTGTTTATCCTTGTTATTATTTAAAGTTGCTAATATTTTATTCTTGCTTATTAGCAGATTACAGGTTGAATAATACCAGGACACTAGGATTATTCATGGAAGGAAGTGAGCTTTGGCTCCATGAATGTAGTTGGGAAAGGAGATAGAGAAATATATTATTTCTTGAGTGACCTCTCTAAGACCTCCTTGTGGTGGTTGGTATAAACAAACTGGTAATTGGAAAGTTTAGAATAAATAAAAGGCAGCTTTTTAAAACCCATGTATGTGCTATGTAAATGAACCTTCCAAAATGAAGCTCAAGTCTATATGTTACAAATCCTTTGCAAGAAGATTGTTTGAATATATTTTTAAGCAAACATTTACCAGCTGTGTGAAGGCATGAAGCTTGTTTAGAAACTCAGAAATATTTTACAAGGTGAGGACAGAGCATGCTTTTGTTTGGAGTTCCTGGCCTAAAATTTTCAAAAATACTTAGTAATTTCTTTCTATACTTCATTTTTTAGATACAATGAGTTGAGGTGAAATTAAAATTGGGAGTCAGATACTGGATATTAAACTCTTTGTGGGAATGTGTATTCTGTGCCAGAAAGAGCCAAATGTGAGAGGCCTGGCATGTTTCTTAGGGCTGGATACTGAGGAGGGCAGGCAGCAAAGCTTTGATCTCTGCACTTTGTTAATCTCAGTGCTTGAGGTTATCGCTCAGATGTTAGGATACAGCCTCATATTTCAAAAGAGGAAGCACAGAAGGCTGTGGCACTGTCCATGTGAATCTGTTAGTGCAGGTGCAATCTGCAAGCTGAAGATACCATCCTATAAACACTAAAGCAGGTAAATGTATTTCATATGTGAATAGTCCCACAAGGTGAAGAGTTTGTTGACAGAGGCAATTGCTCATCAGCGGAAGTAAGTGGTTCACATCCCAGGCTCTTGCCTGCTTGTGAAAGTCACATTTTGTATAAGTACTTGGAGGGTCTGACTCTTATTTCTGGCAAATGATCCTAAGAAGACTATTTTAAAGGAGATTTTGCTTGTTCCATTAAACTCATGAAGAGATTTGCAGACACTTCACGAACACAGATCTGCACTCTGTTACCACTGGATCTTTTAATCTGGGCTGATTGCAAATCACAATGACTGTGTTCTTAAAACCAAAACAACTGATGTATTAACTTCTCTAATATCTCCCTGCAGATGAAGTTTCATTTCACTTGACCTTAGATGAAGTTCAGCTGGAAGATAAAGCCAATTTTTAGTATTGCATAATTTTGCATGGGAGTGGATTTTCCTCTCTATAAGTCTTACTGTTTTCTTCTGGGGAGGGGAAAAGGGAGGGGAACAATTTGACAAGAATCAGTTGTTGTGATTTAAGAGAATGGAAGAAAATGGCATCTTCCAATAAATAGACATTTTATTAAAGTTGGATACTGTGACAAATAGTTTGGGCTTAGAACTTCAGATTTGGTATGTAAACAGAGCAACCCCACTGAGATTTGTGTGCATTGTGAAGATTAATGAAATATACTTTATAAAGACAGGCAATGATTCACTGAGTAAAAATAGGCGACATCTTAAAGGGCTTGTAAACACAGCTATTAATTTTACGACTAAAATCTTATATTCTTTGTCTGTCTTAGTCTGAAAAAAATGCCACTGAACTCCGTGACACTATTCAGCAGGTACAAATTCAGCTCTTAGATAGATTCTTAAATAGATTTTGACAGTGGCCACAGTTGCATTTTTGCTTTGCATGTTTTGTCCATCCTCTGAAATCTCTTTATGATACTTTTACTGTATAAAATATTCATCGCTTCCATTTTCAGCCATCCTCTATACCACAAACCCTCCTTAATACATTTGCTGCAGTCAGTTAGCAGTAGCAATTACAAAAGGAGCCACAGTTAACATGCCTCTCCTTTTCTATGTACTTACCTCAGGGTTTTGCAGTCTAGAAAGTACTCCTTGATGTGAGTCACTAAAAAGATCTTGTGATTTTTTTTTAGTGTTGATTGTGCTTGAGGCTTAGAGTGATGCTGCAGTTCACCGTTGATTTGAAGGAAGGGGAATGACTTTCCTCTTTTTCTCATAACCTCAGGTCTTGTAATTTTTAATCATTCTTTTTCGGTATCAAAGAGCAGCTTTCTTTGGCTCGTTGCAGCATTGTGATGATCTTCCCAACAGCTCCTGTCTGATTCCACTGTCTTGATCTTCTGCACGAAGTGTATATTTGTCAACTTTCAAAAGGAGAAAGCTACAAAATTTGGGCAGGAGCCAAAGGTTTGGTTCCAGCTCAATGGTATTAAAGTTTATTTAGCGGAACACAGCGAAATCACCATCATTTTCTACAGAACCCACTGGCCACAAATATCGTTCTTTTTAAGTTGAAAGCACAAATAACTATATTTGGGTGCCAGCTCCCTTCACTTTTAAGAAATAGGCTAAAGGCCCAGCCTAGTGCTTGTATAGAAACGTTAGTAGCCACTTTGCATCAGTGAGATGAGCACAGAGTTTGCTGTCACCTGCCTGCATCAGCTGGAGGAAGCAGGAGGTATGGCAGACTGGAGACAGAGACTCACCTAAAAGAACACTACCTACACATAGGCAGAAGTCATAAAGAACATGAAGAGCATTACGAGTTCTTTAAAACATTAAATATACCTTCTTATTCCTTTGTGATGGGAGCAGATACAACTAAAGCTGTAGAATGATGTGAAATCTGTAAGGTTTTTTTTTCAGTTCACTCAGTTTTTATATTTACCACTGTTGCTGTTCTTGTAAGTACTTTATCTCTATTTTTAGGCTAAAAAGAGGAATACATTAATTCATCTTTATACAATAATCTACCTATTAGAAAGAATCAGTCTGGTTGACCTCACCTATATCTGCATATTTAAAATGTGTAAACAATTGCCTGGACTTCCATGACAAAATCTGTAACAGTTCACATAGACCTGATAGGAATTCATCCCAAGGCTCTACCTTGTTTTTAAAAAAGAAGCAGTGTTTGTGGGCAAGCAGGCTCCCTTTCTTACCGGGGTATTCCACCTAACAACTGTTGCAATGTAATGAGATAGGATGGGAATTTCCATCGGGACACGAGCCACGGTTGTGAGCGTGCTGTCATTTATAAACGTTCCTATCTAAGTCTGCCCATGGTATTATTCTACGTGTTTTTCATGAGGATATAATAGTATTGTGTATCTTCTAATACTGCAGAGGCTTATTTGTCTGCCAAACTCTGCTCTGTTTAAAATTTGTTTGGAAATAGTGTTTTCCCTGGTAATTACTCAGTCGGAGTTGAAACAATCGCACTGCAGTGCAGCCATGCGGGAGCCATAAGGTGTTCCTGAGCGCTGTGGGCTCGTCGCCTCGGCAGCTCATTGCAGAGAGGCAAACCAAATCCCCAAAACTTTCTACCCAGCTTCCACAAAGCAGAGAAAATGCAGCTTGGGGTGAGGTCCTGGGGGAAGAAATCGCCCAGGGCTGGGAGATGCAGCGGGGTGCAGCTGGTTCGGAGGGGCTTCGCTTGGTGCGGAGGTGAGCAGCTGTCACAGCACAAGGCGGTACTGCGCCTAGGAACAGGAAAGGGTTTGGGAGCCGTGCACGTTCTGGGTCATGCACCTCGGGGCTGGCATGCCAGGTTTCATTTTCTTCATCTTGCAAGTCTTGGTAGACAAGACTAGAGAAGAGGAGAGCAGTCTCTGCCACCCGTCAGCTTGGCACGTCTGGTTCAGCTGTGTAACCTCCCATGGTCCAAATCTCATCTGGAACGGACCTCTGTAAAGCAGCTGAACTCAAGGATCTGATAAAGGGTGTATTAATGCATGGAAAATATAGAACAGGCAACTAAGTTCCCTTCTACTGCAGAGCTGCATGCGTTTTTTATTTTCTGTGAATAAATCAGCATATTTCACTTGTTTTGTAGTAATTTGTAACACACAGATCAGTGTCTTCTACAGTGACTTAATATTCAGGAATCATCCCCTATTTAGTTGTGAGAACTAATTTTTCAGCCTGGTTCTTCTGTTAGCTGCGCCATGTAAGGAAGTCAAAAATGCATTTCATCATTAATTATCTTATGGAGCAATCTTGGTTAACGCCACACTAATGTCCAAACAGATCAAGGAACATTCCTATTGTTGACAACCAGGCAAATTTCCCTTGGAAGGCACTGGAGACTGAGTGAGAACCTCAGGACTAAGTCCAGACCTTTCTTTATGCTCAAAATAAGGTAACGTTACAAATCCAGGTAAATTCTTTCTGCTGCTTCTTGGTATTTTGTGAGATGACTGCTTTCTTTATGGTAACACGTCATGTTCTTTCTGAGATATGGAACATCAAGCACACCTTGCACTTTCTTAGATGTCCTTATTTTGTCACCAAAGTTTGTATTTTATTTTTCTTTATAGGAATAGCTTAATTAAGTGCTTGAAAATTTTCTGAAAGCTTTTGAAAACCCTGCTTTGCCTTCCAAGTTTTGGGCTGTTCTGTATTTACATGTGAAAGGGAGTGTGCCCAGACCTTAAAGCAGATGATGTCCTTCTGCACAGTTTATGTTACCTCGCTGTAAACTCATACATTGGGCATTGAGCAATAGTTAAAAGCATATTGGTATGAAAATCCTTATGTAGACACTTAATCTTCTCTTGTGAAGTTAGCTGCTATTGGCCGTGTCGACAGCTCAGTAATTTCAGAGAAGTAGCCTTTAGTGTTTCCTGTCCTCCTTATGAACTCTAAAAATATTCTTTGTTTACTCCTTATGGGACTAGCTGGGCAAATGCAGAATCCTTCAGCGCTACGCAGTATCTGCAAACACAGGGAGGGATGCAGTCCCTCCTCTGCAGGAGCTACGGACACAGGTAGGCGCAGCACCAGGGCTAGGAGAAGCACCATGTGCACGGTCACACAGGAGGTTGGCAAGGGACAGCGGCAAGATACAGCTCCCCCGAGACCTGCTCAGCACCATGCTCGCTGACCGCAGCTCGCTGTTGTAGCAGGCACTTGGAGCCCGTCAGATAAGTCCAGGCTACTTCACCCTACCTCTCAGCTCTACGCTGCAGAGCAAGTTGTCCTCTTGTACAGCAAGCTTCTGTTGTTTAAATTCTTACAAATATTTCTGCAGCTCTGAAAGGGTTTTACCATAGTTTCCATGACATGGTGTTGTAGAAAAAAGTGTGTTGTTTGCAGAGCTGCTTGTTTCCTGCAGACAATTTACCCGAGCAGATTAAGATCTGAGATTTTCCAAAACACAAATAAGGTAAAATACAGTGGAAAATAAAGGTTCCTGCTACTGCGGCTACCTATTGAACTCACAGCTGAATTCAGATGTTTTTTGATGAAATCATTACATGAAAACCCAAAGAACTACTCTGGAAAGCACGGAAGAACTAACTGTCACATAGGCACCCACAGTTTCTCAGAACCTGTTTCTTTTTTTTTTTTTTTTCATGTTATCCACATCTAAAAAGTTAACCAAGTATATTATTCATCAGTTATATTGTGCTCTGAACAATAAAGCTCTTTCATCCTATCAAACTAAAACTGAAGATTTTGGCTGTGTGGGAAAAATACAGGTCAAATGTTATCTCAAATCAATTTAATAATGAGTACCAGACATAGGAGTACAGTGTTGAGACGATGTTGCAAGTGAATAGACCAACTATAGTATCACCACTCCATTCAGGAAAAAAAAAAAAAAAAAGACATCATGCACTTTAAAACAACTGGTTTCGAAGATAAAATTAATAATTTGATTGTCAGGCACTGGAATAGCAATGTAGACTTTTGCTGCCAGTTGGTTTAAGATTTCTACACCTAAGGTTGGGTGGGTGCACACTGCATAAGTTGGCTTTTCAGATGTATTTAAAAACTGCAGTCAAAATACTTGGTGGCAAGATTAATAAGCTAGAGATTAATAAAGCAGAAGTGAATCACATGTGGCGTGGTTTTTCAGTCGCCCCGATGTTTCTGCCGGTCACAGCCCCTGAGCAATGGCTTGAAATACTTGCACTGAGCTCAGTGGTGACCCCCATGGTCACACACAGAAGGCAGTGGCTCGGTACAGAAGGAAATGAAGAATAAGTTGTCTTCTGCACAGCCACGAGGGAAAGGTTTTGGACAAATAACCGAGGACTCCCCTTGTTCCCGTGCTGGGAGGTTTGAAAGTGTCACAGTATGTGGAGGAGTGTGCCTGTACTCGGGGCACTGCCTGGGGTTGTCCTCTTTGTAAGTGCAGTTGCGGGTTACAGTTCTTTGCCGTGGTGGCTTCTGTGGGGCTCTATCAAATACCAGTGTTGACTGGAAAAAAAAGTGAGTAAGTTTTGAGAGAAAGTTTTATTTGCCATCTGCTCTTTAAAACGGCTTGAACATTTTCAGGCAGAGATTAGAAATGTTAGCGCTGGCCTAACTTTGAATCCACACAGGTGTCTCCCTCTGGTCTGCACAGATCATGAATGTACAGCTCCCAGCAATAATTACTGCCAGTAAAATATGGAACTAATAAATGTCTCCAGTTAGCGGCAAATGGAAGAGCATATTTCAAACAGTAAGTGTATTGTTTGAACTCCCATAGAGTAACAGCATGTATCTGTAGGCTTGGTTAATAAATAATTATGGTGTAAAATTAAACATATGGAAAATATTTCCTTTTCTGTTTTCTAATTTATAACTTAATTTAAACATTTTTTGATGATGGTCTTTTCTGCAAAGGAAAATAACTGGAGTATGGACAGGTGATTAAAGATACTTACTTTTCACCTTTAAATATTAATTTCTCTCCCAAACCCTCATGCATGGGGAAATTTATACATATGAGTTGTTCATCTAACTTCAAAATAGGACATATGTGACTTCAGAGCCAACCTCTGAAAGGTGACTTTCAAGTAAAATCTGTAAGAGTTTCAAGAATTTGTATTAACTCATTGTTCCATGAGGCAATCATGCACAAATCTGTCTACTTTGAGGACAAGTCTGGGACCTGTTTCCAAAGTATATGAACAGCAGCAGTTTTTGCCAGTTGGCAGCCGGGGACCTGAAATATCTGTTATTTTTTAGTGCAAGTACACCATGCTACAGTCTGCGATTTAGAAGGTTAGTGTTTGCAAATCATTTATAAAAACTTCCTTTTGTTTCATTTATAAGCTTTGTAATTCAGCTGGTGTCCAGAATATTGTTAAACTCAAGGGTATTAAGCGCAGTGGTTTTGTTTTAAAATCACAGTTTTAATGCATTTTAGGTATTTTGAACTCCAGATGCGTTCTTAGAACATTGAACATTTTTCAGCTACCAAAACTAAGGTTGAATAAACTGTAGAGGTAACACACCTTGGGCTCAGGTTTTCTAAAGATCTTTCTGAACTAAAAATTTGACCAGAAGTAACAGGCTTCCATATTGAGGACAAAATGTTTTGATGTTGTTGATGCTGAAGAGGGAATTATTTCTTAACTACTTTAACGTCTGTTTAACCGGCTTTCTGGCATCACTGCCTTGTGTTGCTCTGTGTCATGTCAGGGTATTATTTTATTTGTTTTAGAGCATGTATTTGGGCAGGTCTTTGCACCTCCTATTTATGAATGATACCATAGATGGGGTTTCTTAGCCTAAGCGTGGCTAAGACAAATACCAGTGGAGTCTGATGGAAAATGTACAGCCTTAATAGACGTGCTGTTATGCCCTGTTGAATTCTGTTGTAGTATTTATTTTGCTCAGAAAGAGAAAACAAGTAATTAGCCAAGAAAGCTCACAGCTGCATAGCATACTCCCCTCTCTCCTATATACACACAGCCTATTGGTATATACAAAACTGGCACTAATGAAACATAAATAGATTCTTTTCCTGTATGGAAAAGACTTTTAGCGTTGAATGGGAATGAAAGCAATAGGTTCCTTGGAAATCCTTGTTATTTGGGGTCTAAGTTTGGATTTGGGGTTCTAAAGGTGTCTGCAATTCCCTGTATGGTACGATGTCTCCATGGATTTGCTTGTTGTGTTTTACTTGTTTGTTTAAACCTGTCAGGAGATGGGACCCTGTTTCTGGAATTCTAGCCATGCTGTTTGCCACAAAATCTAAGCTTGGGTTAAAGTTGGTGTTTCGAGGTGGGGACAGCTGTAAAACCCCAGCCTCAACCTTCTCAAACCTCAGTCAGAGCCATCTGATCCAGGATGTACCTGATGTTGTGGCAATTCTGAAATCATAGATCTGAGATAAATTTTACATTATTTTTGAAGAGGAAAGTATGGCATCCAGGGAGGGAAATGTTTTTTTGTTTCTACCCAAAATCTCCAGAAGAAACCTTTCTTTGCATAGTTGTGTAAACAGCGTGCTGCGGTCGGTCCCTCTGTGTACCAAACCTCTTCCCCCTCTGTGCATTTCAGCCTGCATCTGTGACGTGCTGTGCTTCCAGCAGCGACCCCTTATTTTGGCATCAAGGTTCCTCTTCCCTGGGGTACCCCGGGAGCCTCCCTCTGTGAATCGTGACTTCCCACCCATAAGTTCCTCTCCTTCCCAACTTCTTTCACTGTGAACTTCCAATCTAACTTTTACCCCAGCTCCTAAATCAAGTATTGCTCTAGAGGCCCGGCAGGATATGTGCAGTGTCCACCAACATCGTGCTGTCACAGGACTGTTCCTTTGTGGTACGGGCACCTCTCGTTGTCAAACTGAAATAGCCTCCTGCATGCCGGCCTGCCAGGCCTGCACGCTAGGCCTTGGTCATGTGCAGCCACACCTGCTCCGTTCTTGTCTGCTCCTCAGTGAAAAATCACAGGCCGTGTCCTTTCATCACCCATAGTTACTCTCAGATTTGGTGCTGTGAGACGTTAACAAGCAATGCGATGCCATGGTGGTGCTTATCTCTACGCGCTGTGGCTCTGAAGCGTTTCTGGTCAGGGATGCCTCGCGTTCCTGGCATAGCACGATAACATCTTCACCGCGGTGCTCTGTGCTCTGCAAGGCCTTGAACAACATTCAAATAGGCTTTCTGCATTTTCCTTTAAAGGGGGAAAGGTGATTTGGCTTCAGATGAGATGGGATGGATTGGCTTACATAAGCTGCATGAAATGTAGCAAAGTCCTACTCTGCAGTACCCTCACAGTAGGGACAAGCTAATGAATTCCCCATTCCTGTGCTCGTAGAGCGACTCGGAAGAATATAGTTTTCTACTTGAGTGAAACATGCTTCCTTTCTAATTCTTCTGCACTTTTTAACACTTGCCTTTCTGTTCAGCCGGTCCCTTGATACCAATAGGAGAGCTCCTATTGACTTCAGCATGATTTACATCGATGCCGCGGGTGCCTGAAGTCCCTATCTGCTGATGAGATAACAGCATTTTGCATAGCAGCGGTGTGGCACACAACAGCTAAAAATAAAAGGGAGAGACGCAGACAGAGCTGGCCTATTCTTTCCCCTTGAACACCTTAGAAAAGCCTGTGCAAGTGGCTCAAGGAAGGGCTGACCCAAGCCTGGCCACAGTAAGCATCTTTCCCATTATCTAGCAGGAACCCCTCCTCCAGACTTTCCATGTGGCAAGGAATTTCCTCTTCTGTCTGGCTGAATTTTTGGAGAGCCTTTAATATTGGCAGTAGCTCTGCAATTTTTTTTTTTTTCTGGGGAACTTGGTGGAAGTTGAGCCGGAGCGGTGAATTATAATGAAAGCGAAGAACATAGCCTCACGTCCTGCCCCGCGGGCTCGGTTTCTGCTGTTGCTTTGCCAGCGTTGTGGCTCTGTGTGAGGACCTGGGGCTGCTGGACCCCCAGCCCCGCAGAGGCCCTGTGGGTTCGAGCTCTCGAGGTCTGAACAAAATGCCCTCCTCTTGGAAGGAAAACCTTCTTTTGCCAGGGTGTGCGCCAGCAGACTGCCACAGGGAGGTGGGGGGTGATTTATAGACAATGAGAGATTTTCAAGAGGTCTCCTTCCTATATGCAGGGCGTTATAGGCAGGGATCATTAAACTGGCCCCCAAACTTGTGTTTAATTGCGCCAAATCTGAAGGGTACTGGTGACTAAGTTAGATAAACTTTGAAATGCCTAATTGTTCTGTTTTTCAAGCGCACCCTCACTGTAATGTTCAGTGCTTTAATAACAGTTTCCTTAGAAAGTTCAAAATGTTTTATGTGTCACGATGCCAGAAAAAATAACTTGTAGGGAAACAAAACAAATATGTAATTCTTAATGGGAAAAGGTCACTTTTCTATCCCTTCCTCCTACCTGCTGGAAACAGTCGTTCAACTGAACCGGTGCCCCCCAAGCCTTTTTGGCTGCATCTTGCTTCTCACCTCGACGATTTCAGCCTCTTACCGCAGTCCGTGCTGCCTGCATGCAGGTGACGCCAGCTGCCGCCTGCTGCTCGTGGCACAGTGGGGAAGCGGCGCTGGCCACAGCAGACCTCGGTGTCGGCGGCCCTGCACCTCCCCGCTGCTTATCTCGCCCGGCGTCGGGCCAAGCCACGGGCCCTCCGGCTTTGTTTTCTGTCCTAGGTGGGTTTGTGTCCCCAGTGAAACTTTGGACCCTGGGCGCAGCACGCTGTCACGTAAGGAAAAAAAAAAAAAAAAAAGGAAAAAAGAAAGCAACAGGGAAATATTGGATCAGGGATAAGATGGGGACGCGGGCTGGTTCGGAGGTCGTAATGTGCGTGCTTGGCAAGCTGGTGGCAGGGCTGGAGCCGCATCAGAGGCGTCTGACCGGCCGGCCGCTTGTTCTGGGGGACAATCGGTGTCCCAGGGACACAATGGGAGGGGAATTACTTAGTCATAGGCACACAGAGAGAGGAAGCCTCCACTTGACAACGTGGATATTTTTGCATGTGGTTATTTTCTTCCAGTTTTGCCTCTGCGTATCGGCAAAGAGGCTGCAGATCCCTCTAGAAGCAGTAAGAGGAAGTGAAGGTAGAGCAGGGAATGAAAATGGCCAATTTCTGAGTAACCGCCATGCCGTGCTGCCTCCGCACAGCCCGTGCACGCTACATACGCACCAGATTGCTGCCGAGAAGTGCTTCTCTTCTACTCGTGGCTGAAACCACTTGAAATTGCTGGGGGAGTCGATGGCTTCTTCCCAGCTGTTGTTCTCTTCCTTCGCTGCAGCCTCTCAGGACTCTCAGGTGGCCTTACGGTGTTGAACTCCAGCTCTGGTTTCTCCAGCTCAGGGTCCAGCACCTCTTCTCCCAGTGCCTTCGCCTCTCTCACGTGCCTCCTGCTGCAGCCTTGCGTGCCCATAACCTTCCTCTGTGCTTTGTGCCTTGTGTAACGCTTGGTTCCTGCACAAAAATCCTCCTTGTTGCCTCACGGGCATCTCTTTGAGGGGTATGACCTTTTATCTCGTGCCACTTGATATGTTCACAATTAAAGAAAAGTGATGTTTTGCAGAACACTACAAAAGACCACGAAGCTTTAGGACCTCTTGGAAATGTTTAATGACAAATACTGTTCATGACTCTTCCGAGCACTCTTGGGCTGCATCTGGCTCTCCAGTGAAGGCTTGCTTTCCTGAAGTGTTTTACTTTTTTAATTATATGTATAAATGGGACTGTTTGTGCACTGCAGAAGGTACATGAGAACTGTAGGCATGTGTGTCTAAAAAAAAGTTGTCCTAGACCATACCACTGATCTCTATAATTCAGGTGTTTGGGTTTTTTTGTTGTTGTTGTATTGTTTTGTTTTGTGTGTGTGTGTGGCGACAGCTAAAGCCATATAGTTCAGAGGAAGCTGTAATGCTTTGACAGTCCCGTAATAAAATATCTGGGGAGGGGTTTTTTTTTTTGGTGTCACATGAGCCAGGAATCACCAGACAGCTGAAGTCTGATGCTTAGCACTGACTTTTGATGTGTTTGACCCAAACACCCACACACGCTTCCGCATGCTTCCTAATAATTTGCTGGAGATGTGCTCTGGTCCTGTAGTCTCGCCGAGGAGCTGAACTGCCACGCCAAAAGGCCTTCTGCAGGCACCTGGACAAAGCAGCTAGAGAAGCAGCTAATCCTATTCTTAGCTTGGCATGCGAGTTATCTGCGAGAGGACAGACTGCCAGAAATGTCTGGTGACATATTTGTCCAAGGGAGGGAGGTTTTTGCCAAGATGCTGTGGGTGCTGCTGTATGGAGTTGAGTTCAGAAGCAGAAAAATCTGTGAAATGTGAATTCAAAAACACAGCTGTTGTTAAAGAAATACGGAGCTGTTCCCAGTAACACAGATATATTCAAGATACAGATATTTTTAAAAAATTATTTTTTAAGTATCAGGAAATTAAACAGTAAATGCTGCGGTGTCAGCCAAAGTTAACTCTACCTAATACTTTTGGCTTGGCCACCAGAGGTGGTAGCAAGCTGTCTGTGCAGTTAAATGCTGGTTTTATTTCATTTCATTTTAAACTTAAAGCCCTTTATGCAGGTTAAACATTCTGGGACTTGTGCTTGACTGTCACCCAGCAGTTTCGGCCGTGTGTGCGTAACCCGCCGGTGAGTACGTGTTACAGATCTCCCTCTGTGCCCGCTCTGCAGCAGCTGGTTATAAATTTGTTAGCAGCTTCGGGAGGAGAGCCTGGCTTCGTGGCTTGCCCCAGCAGCCTGGGCTCGAGGGTTGCCCTCCAGCGCTGTTGCTGGCTCCGGACGGCAGCTGCTTGCAGATGCTCCTCGGTTGTTGTAAGCTGCTAAGGGAAAAGCAAACCTGAGACTTTGGGGTGACTGCAGTACCTGGCAAAGAGCTGCTCTGTTGTCTGCAGGCAGGCTGCTTCGCTGCAGGGAACTCAGCCTGCAAGGCTCTGCCAGGCACCCCAGAGCTCCTCCGAGGCACCCACCCACCCCAGAGGGACTCCCGTACCGGGAATCCCCACGGGCTATGGGGTTTGCTCACTCGGTGGCTTTCCAAAGGCACCAAGGTCAGGCACTTAAATCAGGAGGTCAAAGCCTCCCCTCGCCCATCACTGCCCATCTCCCAGCTGGGTGCAGGGGAGCTCTGCTTTCGGAGCCAGAGACCTGCCCTCCCCTCTCCCAGGGGGGACAACTCTCCGGCGGCGACTCCGCAACCCGGGGGACGAGTTGTGTTTTTTTTTTTTCCTCCTATATTCTTTATATCAGTGGATGCCAGCCAGGATTTGGGCTAAGCCTGCAGTGCTCAGGGTGACCCCAGTGGGCCCGGGAGAGGATCTGGCTCAGGACAGCGCTGTCTGTGCTGGGGACCCAGCTGGCAGCATCCCTCACTCTTGAGCTCCTCCTGCAGGCAGCTGGTCGCAGAGCTTGAAATCTTGAGTTCCTCCGGCGATGTATGAAGCGGGACAGTCCGAGAGAAGACCTGCGTGGAAACAAGAGGTGGTTGTGGCTTCTGCCTTGTTTGCCCTAATACGAAGCAAAGGTGGAAGCTAATCTGTGCGGACAGGTTTCAGCTGTGCTCATCTGTGCCCCGAGGAGTGAATGCAAAGTACTGCTTTGAATTCCTGGAGGCATGGATTTCATGCGTGGATATAATATAAAAAAGGCACTTTAGTTCAGCAGAAAAATATTTGGTCCCACTAGGCGAGGAATTGTTTTCTATTATCTGCATCTCGAGTAACAAATCCGTTCTGATAAATGCGGACAATACCGCGTCCATTGTTGTTGGCACCCAAAAATCATAGATAAGTTGTCTTGGGCAGTCCTAGTGGATGATGTCCAAAGATGACAGGCTTTTGCTACTGATAAGTTCAAAATAAATGTAGGGTTTTTTTTTTTTTTTTCAGTATATAGGAGAATTGTTGTTACTGCTGGGTACTGACTGTTCCGAGTCCAGTTACGTAAGAGCAAACAGTGACGGAGTTGGCTTGGAGCCTTCTTCAAGGTTTATTTGGATCACAAAGAGAGTTCCCTGCTCTGAAAAAAAAAAAAAAAAAAAAGAGAGAAAACTGGGTTGATTTCACACTTGAAGCCTTTCTCTATGAATGCCTGTAGCAACACCTGGCAGAGGTCCCACTATCACAGAATGAAGGCACCAAACTGTGTATCAAAAATACAAGAGGAGCAGAGCAGCCAGGCAGGACATCTCTGTCAAGGAAATTGATGCCCCATTCATTCAGCCCCACAGTATGTTTTTCTTAGACATCCTGTGCCTCCTTCAGGGTTTTAAAACCAACCATAACAACTTGTTCCTGCAGACAAAGCCCAGTGCTCGTTTGTGCTTGCCAGGTCAAGCTCTCGGTCTGCGTGCAGGCAGAGACCCTCCACTGAACCCGCTTACTGCAGCGGGAACCGCACAAGTAAAGCGGGATAAAAAATTACGCCGCTGGTAATGCACAAAAATGAGAGGAAAAGCCAAGCGGTTAGGCTTTAGCAGCCATGATTTAGGCTTTTTAATGAGCTAAGTTTTCAGGCAACTGATATTTTTGTGGTTTACCTAGGCTGTAGCTAGGTCTCATCCAGCGAGGTGTGAGGTGTGTGTAATGAGAGGCTGCGGAGAGCTCGGGTTCTCTGCCCTGCCCCAGCTCCATCAGCACCTTGGGTGTCTGTCACCATCGCCTCCGTTTCCCTGTCATTAAAATGACGGTGAACACCATTTCTGACGGTAAGACATTTTAGAAGTGCTTTAAGATCTTCAGAGGGAAGCTTATACATCTACAGAAGTATAAAAGGTGTTTGCTTCCGTACGTGGTCGTTGCTGTGATACGTTCTGCAGCTCTGTGTACTTCCCTTCTGCTGTTTACAGCAATCCCTGCTCGCAGCTGCTTCTCCTGTTCATGTCCTTGCAAGAAACAGGGCTCTTCTGCGCCTGACGGTCGTTCCCTTCCTACCAGAGTTTATATGCAGCTTAATTCAGATTTAATTCAGTTGTGTGTGATCCTCGCTCCCTTCCACTCGAACTGGTGAGGCAGAGGGATATGAACGGAAGGTGTCTCCGTAGATGTATGAATGGAAATGTCTAAAGGCAGGTGGCCAAAAGTGGGGGGTCAGGACCGGATTTGAATGCAAGGACAGCTTGAAGGCTCTTTTTGATACCTCAGTAACAGTAATTAATAGGCTTCTTGCTTTAGCCTTTGAATTTATTTAACCTAGGGAGCAGACACTCCTCTACCAACCTGCTAGGTAAGTGCCACAGTATTTGTGGCCGGTTCTGGTGTCCGCAGCACCGGCCCTCACTCCACTGCTGTGAACATTTTCTGTGATTAACTGGCAGAGGGAGCCCTGGCCAGGCTGAGCGCTTTCTCTTGCTGTTTACGATCATTATAATAAGATATTTGACCCATAGAGTAACAGCGCTAGTGCTGGGTCCAAACCAAAATCTTTGGATTCAAAATGCTCTGAACTTTGGGAAATGGTCAGACCCAAATTTTGTGGCTTGGCTCAGGCTATGAATGAAATGAGACTGAACGTGCCTAAGATTAAAAAATCCTTTAGAGTCAGAAGCTTTCTTTTTTTTTGAAGTTTTTTTTTTTAATCTTAATTGTTTGCAATTCTTCTTAGGACTTTGCAAATGCGAGATGTGATTCTCTACAAATTCCTTCAAAAATCCTTTCATATATATGGATTAGTGTCACAGACTTCTAATATACAGGAAGCCAATACATTTCTCTTTGATTTTTGGTTATGCTTTCACCTGTGTGGTGAAAGCAAGAATTAACACAGCTGTAGACTTGATGTTTGTAGGCTTTGAGCCATTTTTTGTGCTGCACAGATAGATACATACTTTTATATGTCACTCTTGGAAAACACGCTCGTGATACGGTCTTAATTTTAAATTGGTCTGACATTTGAAACTAAACATCTGAGGTGTTCATCTAACGCTTTCCCTTCGGAGACCCGTGTGCCATTTTGATACACAAAGCCCACTGCACGTTGCAGAGAAGTCCCGAGTGTACACACGGTGTTTAAGGAAAACGTTAAATGCTGCCAGATAGCTGGAGAAGGACTTGAGGGCTCTGGGCTGAACTTTTTTGTTTTGGGACTAGTTTGTTACTTGACAGATGACAGCCTAATTTTCCTGGTTGTTTATTTTAGAGACGAGAGTGAACGCTTTCAGCACTCCTCTGCAGCAGCTCGCTTCTGCCTCTCTGAAGAGGCAGATCACAGCCATTTCTCTTAACCTTTCTGTTTACCCCCTTTATAAACTAAGGTTAGGGGAGCTCCCCAGAAAGCTGATGTTTAAGTGCTTTGAGGACCTCGCTGAATGGACCTGCACGAAGGGGAGGTGTTTGTGCTGACATGTCCCAGGGAGGCGAGGGGCTGGCACAATAAACTGCATTTGGAGTTCATTTTCCTTTCTCCTGCCTGAGCCTGCTGCCCTGCCTGTGGTTCCCCCTTCTCGCCCAGAGCCCCCCATCGGCCTGTCTCCCAGGAAAGCCGCACACAGCCACTGTGGACCCTGGGTTTCAGCATTGGCTCTTTTCTGCACCCCCCTCAGAGCACCCAGCCCCGTGCTGGCAGCCTGGTGCCTCCCCTCCAGCCCTGCGGGGACGGCAGCAAGCTCGGCGGAGCATCTCGCAAACGCCCCGTGGTTGGGAGAGACCGCGGAGCTGCAGCTGGCGGCCTGCGGGCTGGACCTGGCCCGCAGTGGGGCTTGGCTCCCTGCCTTTTCTTTAGGGAGGATGGGGAACAAGAGTTTGGGCACAGCAAACTCTCTTCTGCTGGTTTGCAGCAACTGGAGACCTGGCCTGGGTAGCTGGAAGAAACACAAAACATTCCTGAGCTTGGTTGGGATCCACAGCTCAATTTTGGGCTTAGGATCTTCTCCATAGTCTGTACTTCAGTGTTTTGCAGGGTTCGTGTTACTTCGAGAGAGCTGTCAGGAGGAAGGCGGGTCAGCTCGGAGAGATCGTGCTTAGTGCTTCGTGTGACGCTGAGCCCAAGCTCTCTGGTTCTTTGGCACTATCACTTCTGGAAAAAAAGACAAAAATAAGGAAAAAGCAAAGTTTGGTATATTGCGTTGACAATGTGAGGGTGGTAGGCACCCATAGACACACATTCCAGACATACCTTTACATGTCATAGCTGAGGGAAAAACGTGTGCTTCCTAATGCATCATTCAGGCCGTAGGGTCTGAAAAAAACCAGCAAAGGCTCAGTCAGCTAATCTTCTCCTAAAGCTAATACCACGATATTTCACGGCTTTTTTTTTTTTTTTTTTCTTCTTCAGCTGGCTGTGTATGCATAGCTTAACATTAAAAGGCTAAGGTAAATTGTTTTCATCTAGAAATGCCAGCTGCAATAAATCCTTTCTCCTCACAAGTCACGTAATGGGGAGCTTGGCATTTAAAGCCCCGAGCTGCTGACTCACCTTGCCAGCGGGTGTCCCCTTCGTGCCGGCTGCGCTCTCCAGGGACCAGCACCTCCTGCTGCTCTGCTCTCTCCATCTGCGGCCCTGCTGCGTGTCCCCGAGCCCACCGGGTCACTCTCTCTTTCCTGGCCATTTTCTGTAGCCGGACTGTCAGGTTTTGGCTACGGGCTAGAACTGCCTGCGTGTGCCTCTTTTCTTGCTAAATACACTTTTCCTTTTGTGGATTCGTGGGTGGCAGTCACCTGTTGTGGTGCCGCCTGCTTGGAGGGTTACGTGTGTTTCGGTCTGCGTTCCCGCTGCGGCCATCCCGCAGCACAGACCAGGCTGGTGCGGGATCGGTGCCCGTCGTATCGGCAGTCACAGACACGCACGTCGCCTTGGCACCTGGCTTTTACGTTGCGTGCTTCAAGCCTGGTGTCATCCTGGAAGGCTTCTGGGGTAATTAGTAGTCATAGGCTCACAGAATGGTTTGGGTTGGCAGGGACCTCAAAGCCCACCCAGTTCCAACCCCCTGCCATGGCAGGGACACCTCCCACAGCCCAGGTTGCCCAAAGCCCCATCCAGCCTGGCCTTGGGCACCTCCAGGGATGGGGCATCCACAGCTTCTCTGGGCAGCCTGGGCCAGGGCCTCACCACCCTCTGAGTGAAGAATTTCTTCCGTATATCTTAACTAAACCTCCCCTCTTTTAGTTTATAGCCATTACCCCTTGTCCTATCACTACACCCCCAACAGAGTCCCTCTCCAGCTTCCCCGTAGCCCCATTAGGCACTGGCAGGACCTCGGCAATCACCCCTAGTAATTCCTGGCATCCCCATTACTGGGAATGGTTTGTCAGTGACCCTCTCTGAGGCTTCGCATGAGGCCCTGCTGCCCTCCCAGTGATCTCCGGCTGACCTCCGCTGGCATCCCAGGGGCTATCACGATACTTACAGTTATTTGGGGACCCAAACTGGCACCTACCGCATGCAACTCCTTTCTCCCTCTCGTTATCCGCAGCCTTCCAGAAGCCTTTTGGCTGGATGGCCCAGGTTTGTGGTGCAGGACATACGACACCGCGTGAGTGCATGCCGTGTATATCTACCTTGTGGTATGTGTTGACTTAGCTCCGTGCAGCTCCTCTCCAACACTGCTCTATAACATCGGGAATATTTGCTAATGTGTAATATCCAGCCCTGTCTGTCGTGTTTATTCTGTGGTCGCAGTGGCAGGTAGGATCCAGGCTGTGCCTACAGCAGTGCCTTTGTGCATCTGTACGCCTATAAAAACGCACCCTGCTGTTTGTCCCTGTCCCCAGGTCTCTGCCCACGTCTCTGCAGTCTGAGCCCTTTTACAGCACAGCGCCTCACCCCCAGCAGTCCGGGCTCATATTCTTTCTCCAGGCTGGAAACAAAATGTCCAGCTCCTTTTTCTGAGCTACTCGCGCGGCTTGCCACGCAGCAGCGTGTGAAGGCTTTGTAGTATTCAATGAACTTCCCCTCACCACTCGGGGCGGCGGGGGCATTTCGGTGTTATTTCAAAGCAAAAAGAGTGGGAGGAAGAGACACAAGTTGTGCAGAGCGAGGCTGCACGGCTGGTATCAAGCTCTTGTTTGTGCTTTCTTCTGCTTTACCATTGGAAAGCGAGAATGTGAGGGTGGAGGAAAGAGCTGGTTAGCGGCGACACCTCGGTGCAAGCACGCAACGGCTGCGAGGGGCCGGGCAGAAGGTGATCCGGGCTGTGGTTTAACTGCTAGGTGCGAGCGGCTTGGCCACCGCGAGCCCCACATCGCACAAAGAGCCCCTGGACCCGGGTTAATGCTATTGCCACCAGGCTTCGACGGAAGTAAATATGCAAAGCATCGAATAACCTGAGGGGGGAGAAGGAGGGTGAAAATTATGGTGCCCGCAGATTGAGCGTGGAGGGTTGTGTGTGCTGGTAATGAGTAATTTAGAACATCTGCAGATCTTTTATTCTTTTTTTTTTTTTTTTTAAGTGTTTTCCATTTCCCTGCTTTGTGGTAGAGCCTTTTTAAAAAGAGCTGAAGGCAATGTTGTAGCCAGCAGTAGGTGAAGTTAAAGGCTTGGATGCATTTCGTTTAGGTCAGCACTGAGATCCAGCGTGCAAACTCCGAATCCAATTTTTGCTTGAATAATCTCAATTTGCCAAGTCTGTGCACAGAAGGGAGCTCACCCTGCCTCTCCTCCCCCAAAAAACCCTTGAAGAGGGAGAGAGCTGCCGTGCCCCATGTCAGTGTTAGAGGCTGGTCTGCTCTTACCCGCTTTTGTGCCCTGCAGAGGATCCACAGCGGGGTCACCAGCATGGAGGCACCCTCTTTAGCCTGGGCTGTGCTTTGGTGTGCAGGGACCCCAATTTAAGTCCTTCTGCTGACACTTCCACCCCACCAGCCCCACAAGCTCACCAATGTCTGTAGCACTTACAGTATCCTTTTCATTCCAGGAGCATTTTAGGATTTTAGGAAAGCTGTTAAAAATTAAAAAAAAAAAAAAAAAATCCTCTGCTTGCAGAAATAGATCTTCAGATTGTTCTCAGATCCCCCCTGCTTGAGACCTCTTCAATATTTTTTTTTTTTTTTTTTTTTGGAAGAACCGATCCATAGTAGATATTTGAGCATTTCATTCCTTTGCTGCCATCTTTCAAGTGAGGAAAAATTTCTTCTTCCACGCCCTCAGTTTAACGAGAAGGCTGAGAATAGGTACGTGGGGATTCCAGCTTTATTTATTTTTCCCCGTTAGGAAATGAGTCACTGGTAAGTGACAACACTGTCTCCAATCAGAGGGAGTCAGAGCTCGTGCATGCCAAGGACTCGTCTGCTAATTGCGACTCTCAGCGGCACTGTCTCACAGCCACGCTCTGAGCCTTACGCTGTGGCAGGGGCTGTTCACCAGCTTTTCGGCTTGTCTCGGTTTTCATCCGAGGGCTTTTCACTCCTTGTCGGTGAGGGCACGTGCTGAGAAGCCACGAGCGCTTCCTCACCCCAGCGAGGTGTGGTGGTGTCGCTCGGCAGCGCCAGCATCCCTCCATCGAGCCCAGCGGAGAAACATCTTAAAAAGTCGCATGCATGGCCAGGGATGGCCTTACTGGAAAGCTGGCTGGAAAGCCTTTTCTCTTCCCTGGAAGACTGGGAGTCCTCTGGGCACTGCTTCATGCTGGTGCCACCGACAGCAGGATCTCTACGTCCCGTTAAGTTTAGCGTAGACCTCAAGATGTACCCCAAATGCTGCCTTAAGATGCCAAATATTAAAATTGAATGTCAAAATCAACTTTTTAAAGCTCAGAACCTTTGCCTCAACATTGTGCCCATTTTAGTTACATTAGTGCTCTGATGTGAAGCCATTTGGTCTCCCTTCAGTGCTGAAAATTAATTGTTTTTAAGAGCAGAATGAATGTTATGATAAAAATGTTCCCTTTCTGCATAAAGAAGAAGTTTAACTGGCTCTAATTCCAGGGGAAAGTTGTGTTGGCTTTAAGGGAAAAGAAAAGTAATTACAAATAACCGTGTGTGAAGCCAGATGAGATTGGCCGGATTTTGAGGAAAATGTATCTTAATCCTTTGATCTGACAGTTGCCTGGCAGTCGGAGCAGGAAAAGAAAGTCACTGGGGGGTTTTTCCATCTATGTGAGGTGGGAAATGCACATCCTACTTCAGAGACGGAAAATGAACAAATAAGCCTGCTGGGCGGCGTGACAATCGCACACGCATTCTTTTCTTGAGAAACTGCACATAGCCAGGATATTCTTGGTTTCCGGTGATAGGATTATCGCGGGCTCTGCCTGAACCTCCTCTGGATCTCGCAGGCATGTTTACACAAGCAACACGTTACTAAATTATTAATGTTTTTATTTTGTGTAGCGTGTTCATCACAGCTGTCGCTCCCAGATCTAAACAAAACTGGAGCCCTGCTGTCCTGCTGTGAAAAAAACATGGGAATAAACTGTTTATGACCGAATAGTTTGCAGTCTAAGGCAACATAAAAAAAAAATAAAAGGTAGAGAAGATGGATAGGATCTGTTCAAGCATCCATACGTCTGTCCATTATGTGCATGTGTGCATGCTTTGTTTGCATGTAGGAGGGAGAGAGATGCGTTATAAAATGATCTTTTTCCTTTTTGTTTTTTTTTTTTTTTTTTTTTTAATTTTGCAATGTTCTTTTCATCCAAAGGATTAAAACTGCAGCAGGACAAGGTGAGACATTGTTCCCTCTTCTTTTCAAATCCAAAGGCATCCCTTACCATTCTTGTTTCAGACCGTAGCTTCTTCCCCCTCCCTCCCCAGCAGGGCACCAGTTGCACCCCCCTGCATTTCCAGATCATGGAGAGCTTCCACTAAAGGACCAACACCCTGCATGACTTGAGGCTGTGTAGCTAATTGCCACCTTCTGAAGCTTTACTTCCTCTTGTAAAGAGCAAGGCTGTGGTCAAGCTGTAAAATAACAGCTCGAACATACACATCTGCAACTCCTGATGTGCAGAACAGTTGCATATAGAAATACACCTAAGGAAACCATGGGTTTTCAGAAACTGGGGTAATTTATCTGGGATCCTTTCCTACACATCCCAGTTCCACAGCAGCCTAAGCCAGCAGCTCTTTGCCAAACCTGTAGGTGTACGTGGATGTGGATGTTACTTTCTGGCTGCAGTGATACTTCTGCTGATGCAGTGGTTGGAGGTGCTGGGCTGAGGGGGACTCAGAGTGTTAGAGGAAATGGTAGAACACCTCTGTGCAAAAGTAGGGTTCGTGAAGTGAGATACATTAGGACTGTGGTTAGTACCTGATACCTCCTTGCAGGTGGGCACTCCAGAGGCAGAGGGATTTAAATTGCATTTTAAAATGCTTGGTTTTTGTCCCTTTTCTATGTTATAGCTCCCCTGGCTACGTGTGTTTATGCAGAACATAGAAACCTCCAAAGTGCGTGTTAAAAGTCACCCAGGTTAGGGGGCCAGACCATTATTTACATTCTGTAAGCACTTTGTGGCAACTTGTCTTTAGCTGCCCTCCTCTCCCTCCTCCCCAGGTCAGGCAGCCTGGAAGAGCCTTCCTGCTCCCCTGCCTCCAGCCCTTGCCTCTGCCCCGTGATGTCCAAACACCCCCTTCATAACCTGATGGCAGTCCATCTTAAAACTAGCCCCATTTTTCGTCTTCGCTGCTCTTACTCTCATTGTCCCAGATCCTAAGTGCTTCTCTCCTTTTCCTAACCCAAACATAGCCACAGCCGCTCGGTACCCGTCCGTTCCTGGGTCGGGACCATCCCCTCACTTACACGGTCCCTCCGCTGCCCTCTCGCTCACCCCGCTGACACGCTGAGGCAGACCTCATGTTTTCAAATTCTTCTCCGAGCCGTTCTGGTTTCCCTCAAATGCCCTGCTCTGGCCTAGGAACGGCTTGCTCTCTGCACCGAGCTTGCAAGGCTTCAGGGCTGAGGCTTGTCAGGCTTGCTCGGGCTGAACTTTTTGTGACCTGCCCGCGGCTTTGCTCTACTTGGTTCAGATGTAGCGGCAAGTTTTCTAACGGGCCGCGTGTCTACGGCTAATGCTTTCCTTTTGTTTGTCTCTGTATGATCCCACCACGGCTTTATGACTACCAAAATGACGTAGCATGGAGAAACGGGGGCCCGGTGTGATAAGAGAAGCCTGGAGAAGCGGGGGCATGGGATGGGGGCTGAGCATACAGTTAGGGGACGGTGAGTGCCAGGACACAGCGCTGGAGACCCCACAGCCATAATCACCTCACCTGTGGTCACATAAAGACAAAACAGGTTTTAGGCATGACCAAGAAATGGTACTGAGCATACGTAACAACCATCTTATATAGTAAATGTGGGTGTCGTATGGAGCTACAGACAAATGAAAGATGAGTAAAGGTCTACAGCCCCCTTAGCAAACAGAAAAAAAGTTCCAGGTGAATCCCTGGGATCTCAGGACCCACAGAGGCCATGAAGGGAGAGCATAATGCCAGGAAGCAGGGTGGAAGCTAAGTGTGTGTGAGCAGCAGCTCTAGCTGTGCTAATATTCATTCTTCTTTTGTAACAATAAAATAGAGCTGGACTAATCATGAGTAAGCTCTTGAGACTTCAGTTATACGAACGCTAAACACTTGGCCTTTTGCGTATATATGAATACATACCTATATAAATATATAGTGTGTTCTTCCTCTTTACTGATAAAACTAGATTTTCAGTGTAACAAAATAATCAGTCGTGTGATGTCATCTTTCAAATTGAGGCTTACAGCCTAAACATGATAAAGGTCCGCAGCCCGGTGTCGTGCACATCCCACCTAAATCATTCACACGCCCTCCAGCCTGGCCTTGGCTGCCCTTAGTACCCCTGGATGTGAATACACGTCGGGTCTCAGGCTGGGATTGCGTATGTGACGGCTGTTCGGGGTGCAGTGGAGGAAGCATGAAAACAAAAGACCCTTGAGGGGCTTCCAAAGGGGCCCTGGGACGGATCTGAGGAACTCGCCGTGCTAAGGCAAGCGAACTTTGCCAACGCTCCTTTTCCCCCGGCAGGAGCTAGGTGAGGGCTGAAGTTTTCCCTGCTTGTAGTGATCAGAACAAAAGCCAGTATAGTCTGTCGGTAGGTGAGAGCGAGGCGATCTGCTTTTGCCTTCATGCAACATGGATTAAATATTCCCCACATAGCAAAGCCCTCCGGGGGCTCGCCTATCCAGAGGGCAGGTGGCACGCAGGAGGTGAGGGAGCTCTGTCGATGTTTTGGAAGCACACACAGCCATCGAAAATGTGTCTATTGTGAAATCCCGATCAGCCCCAGGCTTGCTCCCCATGGCTGCTGCTGTGGGTCAGACCCTGGCTGTCCTCACCTCCCCGCGAAACCTTGCGCTGCTTTATGGAAAGCGGCACAGCCCGGGAGGCAGGCGGTGATGCTCGTCCCACAGACCAGGGCTTCCAAGCTGTGGGAGGCTCGGGTTCTGCTTGGGATGTGCTTGTGGAGAGGTTTAGTGCCTGTCCCTGAGGTGTGGCGTCAGGGGAAGGAAACCTTTAACCTGTGCCTCTTCTTCGTAATGGAGAAGCCTGAGCTTGTACCTCGGTAAATGAAGAAGAGTGATTGCAAATCGAGGTCACTTTGGAGCTCATGTGAAATGGGCACATTTTTCTAATTCCTTCTCTAATGAATTTTGTGTGGAGATGGTTACAGTCGTGAGTGAGAGGGGGAAGATGCTGTCTCGTACACTTGCTCCTGGGGAGATGGCATCCTCTGAGGCAGCAGAACAGAACGTACCGGACTTGACCACAGTCCTGGCACTCTGCGGGTGAGCAGGTCAGGTAGGAGCTGGTTTCCTTTCAGGTCAGTTAAAGGGTCCCTTTGGCTTCAGTACAGTCATCTCACGTCTTCAAAGCATGCCTCAGTGCTGAGAGCAGCCTGATGCTCATCTTCAGAGACAATCTGAAGTGCCTGAGCAAGGCGGCTGGGCAGAGCTGTAGCCGCGGATCTCCCCAGCGTTCGCTTCCTCCCACTCCTTCACTGAGCAGAAGGGGGAAGCTCCCACAGGGGTCTGTGGGGCAAAATCATTGCCCAGGGCTTTGCAGGAGAGAAAGTCATATCTATCCCTCATGCATATTCTTAAAATTCCCCGAGGTCCTTGCTTGCCCAGGCTTTGTCCTAGATGGCCATAACATTTCAATGTTTGATTTTATGTTTGGTTTTTATGACTTCTGCCAGGCATTGAGGTGACTTGTCTTCACTTTTTGTGTTGAACAGTGGCAGGAAATAGAAATTCTTGTACCTTGGGCTTCAAAAAGCCCTTTAAAGCAGGAGGAGAACCTGGGCTATGTTTAACATATTTCATCTACAAGAAATGCTTTTAAGTGATGACTGCATTAAAAATATTTCCTAAAAATGCATTAGAGAGCAGTGGATATTTATCAACAAATAAAACTGCAAATGAATGAGGCAGCTTGTTCGAGGCTTATCTCTGAAAATTACTGAAGCATTTACAGAATGGTTTTGTCAGGTGATTTACATATTCATGAGCTGTAATTTCTCCAGTTGCTGTATTTAGTTGATAATGCCTCTTTTTAATACTGTAATTAAAAAATTTCGATCTAGGTTATACTCCAATTGTTTGCTCAGGTACACCCAAACAATTGGCGTTTTGTTTACTTGTTGTTGCAAATACAGCTCTTACACGTTAAAATGTCAGTTGTAAGACAAAAATTCACAACTGACAAATTTCTTAAAGGACATTCGAGGTAGGCAGGCTCTCGACACTGTGGTATGAGAATCCCACAGATACTTTTTTGCTCAGACAAACCTAGGGTCTGCCGTTCTTAAGAGACGGCATCCTTGCAGTATCCCATGAGGATCTGTCAGCACCAGTTCCAGATAAGAGGCACATGGCTTGTCCAAATGGTGCCACACAGTCCAAGGTGGGAACTTTGTGGAACTTTGTATATCTGGCTACTCACTCAGAAAACGAGTCTCCCTTGCCCCTGGTTCGTGATGGCAGACAGCTAGGAGCGCTTGTGAATGATTGCAGATCCGTGTCTGTTCTCACAAAACCCGGTGAGGAAAATAGAGGCACTAAAGTTTAATGGAGCAGGAGGTAGGTGCCTATAAATCTATTTTAAAGGAAAATTTTTTAAGGTTGCTCAAAGCTGTTAGAGAAACTGTAAATATCTTTTAGAAGTGCAGAAAGTAACCTCTGAAAATGTAGAGAATTTGAAAAAATGGATATAGAGAGCTGAAATTAATCATGAAAGTTAATGCAGAAAGAGTAGCACATGGCTGTGCAACACAGCCCACCCTTCACCTTGCATGAAGACAAACACAGCCCAACCACAAGCCCTTTGCAAGACCCCCAACATGCTTCTGAACTGGAAAAGAGCAGAACAATCAAGTACAGGCTGCGGCTGCTAGGACAGAAAAGGGAAGGACAGAGGAGGAGATGAATGGGAATGCAAAAGACATCTGAGAGCAGCGAGGCAGCAGGCCGGTTGCTTGCAGCAAATCCCAGAACCACCAGCAGAGTCCATCCATTCTTCTTTTGCCTTGAAGCAATGAAGATTGGTGTCTTTGTGTGAGGGAAAGGAGAGAAGTTTCTTCTGCGATCCATTCTGCAAATGCCCCTGTCTAGCAATTGAGTACACCCATGTTCAGGACTGCAGGAACCTGCAATGTGTGTCTGTCTGGGGCACAGAAACCCCGTTCCATTGGCAGCATTGAGTGAGGCAAATGAGATTCCAATTGGAACAAATACTGAAAGCTGTGAAATTTCCCATGGGCACAAGCTGTGCATTTCTTTTCAGAAAAGGTTTCTAATCCCTTGCATTTTGTCATTGGTTAGTATTTCAGTGAAATATTTTGATGAGACTGAGATATTTAGCTTTTCACCTGGATCAGCTGATGTTCTGTTATACGACTATAATAATGGAGCAAGCTAAGTGATGAAGCTAAGGTGATACATCCTGACCTTATCAAGTCGCAGTATTACAGGCCAGTCAAGTCGGAATTGTTTTGATCATTTTATTGAAAATGTTGACAAAATGTGTACCTTCTCAAGGAACACTTGGGTTTAATGGAAACATCATTTCCCAGCGGGAAAATGTGCCCTCAAACAAAATGTCAACAGCTGCTGGGCTGGAGAACATGATAGTGGACAGTGGGAGGGGAGGAAAGGAAGGCACATATGCCATTGATACACACATACACTGTTGATGAAATCAATTTCAATTTACTCAAGTTATTCTAGCGTCACTTTCAATTACATATGCCAAGTAGAAAACTACAGCATCCAGCTGTGGGAATCAACAAGACAATTGCGCAGCAGTCATGAAAAGAACAGTCAGCAGAGAAATGATTTGCATTTGCTTTTCTTGACAGCTGATATTTTCCTGATAAATTGCTGCCCTTTGTTGTTGTAGCTGCTCTGAAGAATCAACCCACTTAAGGGGGTGGTAGCTTTGCCCGCATTCCTGGCTTTGCATCGGCTGGCACAGGTTGGGGATGAAAAGAGGAGGCTGGGACAGGAGGAGGAGGTAGAAGACTGTGTAGTAGAGGTAAAGTTGGCATTGTAATTAAAGACCTGCTGTAGAAAGGGTGCTGCTCCAATGGTGGTGTCGTCTAGAGCTGTGAGTGCTTAGGGTCGCAGTTTGCTGCTCAGAATCGGTGGATCCGGGGGCAGGTGGATGGTAGGAAAGAGAATTTCGTGGCTTGACATAAGCTGATGACTGTCAAAACAAATGGGCCTGTGAGGCTGCAGGCTGCTGAGAGACACAGATGAGCTATAAAGTTAGTCGTCTTTTTCCTATGGAGCGTGGGTTTGTGCCAGTGAGAGAAAAGGACAAGAGAGACAGTCAAAGCAATTCCCATTTAAAACTCCAACCCACATCTGTGGCTATGCCATGGGATTTCTCTCCTTAGTTAAGCCCAGGAAGGAGGATGGAGAGGGAAACATTGGCAGCAGGATGTGTGAAAGGTGCCCATATCAAATATGCAAAATTGTTCCCCCAGGATTTCCCTTCAAAGGGGTCATATTGTTGTTAAATGGCTTGTTAAATAGGATTTAAATGGCTTGTTAAATGGGGTCTCCAGCTGGGTGGCTGTTAGTGGGTAGACCGGTCCAATTATTCTGGATTTGACCTCTTCCTGCAGCAGTCCTGCCCTGTCTAATGCTGGTATTTCAGCAAAATTCACTTTTGCAAGAATGTTATTCTAGCCTAGGATCTGGGCCAGGCCTTTATTTCTGTTAATTACAGATCAGTCATCCTTTTTCTTTTCTAAATGTTGAAAAAATGCGTTTTATGTGCAAGAATGCCTGATAAGTGATACACCCACAGGAACATTATATTTTTCTAACATCCGCCTCTGTGTTCTTTCTCTAATTTCCCTGCCACTGTCTTTGTAGAGGATCTGTCTCCTCTCCCTAGCGCTGTTCCCTGCCTTTTAGATGTTTTCT
The DNA here is from genome assembly GCF_040182565.1 of Anser cygnoides. Lineage (NCBI taxonomy): Eukaryota > Metazoa > Chordata > Aves > Anseriformes > Anatidae > Anser > Anser cygnoides. Next base: position 6,347,702 of record NC_089879.1, on the reverse strand, counting down.
TTCTCGTCAGCCACCCTTAATTCCTACCACTGGCACATCACAGATTATTGCCTTCTAGTGCTTTATCAGTTGTGAATGTGTGAATGTGAATTTTCTCTTTATTTTAGTCATTCTGTGAAAATCTTCTCTAGAGGCTTAACTGTAAAACTTCCCTTGTTACCGCGTGAGTGGGCTCAGGAAGTGTGGTGGTCCTGGTGAGACCGGAGCAGTGCCAAGAGTAGCACAACAGGAGCACCACAGGTACCATCTAGCCTCTTTCAGCAGCGAATCCTATTCTTAAAGCCTCTTTGGAGTTTTTTCTGCGTAGTGCCTTCATGATGTCTCTTGTTTATTTCAAAATAACACCAAGGCTGAGCCCCTCAGCCATTTTAATAAAGCTTTTAAGAGCGCTGAAGTTAACGCCTGGATTTTCTAAATTACACTGAGACAATAGCAGGAGGCTCCATGCATTAAAACAATGGTCTGACAGTCTGAGCTGGATTTATACTGGTGAAGTTGTTGTGTGTCAGCACTGGTGGCCCTGACTCATCCAGTCCCCTTAAGAATAATCTTGGAGGCTTTGGGCAACATTTTCAAAGTGCCTCCGTAGGCAGAGAGCCCGCATCCCCTCATTGTCAGTGCGATTTAAAACCTCAAAGTGCCAAAGTCACTATGCACAATGACTGTACTACGTAAGTCACAGTGTATGAAGTGCTTGTTGCCCTTTCTCTGTGACTGTGCATTATGGTGCGTGGGCTCTCCCAGAGTGTGTGCATTTGGTTCAGGAATGTGATGCTGAAATCTAAGCAAGCATTGAAGAAGGCCTGGTAGGAAAAAGGTTTCTTTTGTCTGGGAGCTGTTCCTCCTGCCGTATAGCTTCATGGGGACCAGCAGCCAAGCCGTTTCCTTGACGTGCTGAACCTGCCAGCACAAGCTGAGCTGGTTTAATGCAGCGCAAAGCCCCCTTGATGGAAACAGATCAGGAGGGAACTGGGGCACTAGATGCAGATTTTCACACTTCTACTGCTTGTGTTGAAGCATAGGTTTGTTTCTTAGGCTTGCCAAACCAGCAGAAGTGTTGTTTCCTCCCCAGGAAGTCTGCTGAGGAACAAGCTAACGGCTCATCTTCAGTCTTGTATCTAGTATCTTTTGTGTAACAACAGCATTTCCATTCAAAATACCCCCCTGTAACCTCTGTGGGGGAACCTCATCGGCCTGCGTGCCAAGACACCTGGGTGTTTAGCAGCTCTAGCTGGTCCTTCTTGGCTCTGCCTGCTCCACTTCTTCATAACAAGCCCACAACCTCACCAGAGAAGTACAGTTCACTTGCATTCATCCTGCCTGCCACTTCAGGCCTGAGACTTTATTGTTTCTTTGTGTTCCGTGTTTGAAAACCATCTTTTTCCAGCTGCATTTTAGCCCGGAAGGTCTCACAACCCGTCGCTCCTGGGGACGGTGCCGCTGGGAGGAAGGGCCGCCGCAGGGCTGCCTGAGCTGCGCAGTCATGGCCTACTGGGCGCGTCTGGCCCGGGGCAGGCCGTGAGCCAGCTCCTGACCCGGCACCTCGCCACGGCAGCAGATGGGCCACAGCAAAGGCTGCCAAAAAATGACAGATGAACGTGAAATCTATTTTCTGGAGAAAGAACTCACACCTGGGGCTAGAAGCACGGCTGTCCTTCTTGGCTGTTTGTGGCTGTGACGAAGGAGCCACCGCCCACCACACACCTGATTGAACTTAGCCATTGCCCAGCAGTGACAGTACTAGTCACTTTTTTCCCTCTTGGTTTATCTGGGTTGCAGAAGGGTGCTCTAGTAAATTCTTCACGGGGCTCTGTGAGTTTTCTGTGGGAAGTCTTGCATCTGGCTGGAGTGAGCTGCTGTGGCCTGGCTGAGCATGGTGTGAAGAGATCAACAGAGCGTGGAAAACTCCCGAGAGCTTTTGGGAGGGGACGCGACACTACTGCCTCACATCAGGTGTGAACAGAGCCCTAAAGAGCTTTTGGCTTCTCTATTGTCTGTATGTGGTACCCATGTCTCATAGCTGATGACAGGCCGGGGATAACTGGCAGTTGGCCGAGGTGATAGCAGCACCAGTGATGAATACGATGCATAGAATCATCTCCAGAGTCAATAACAAGTCAGATCACACAAGTCCTTGAAATAGCCTTCCTTGGTTTTGTGTTAGGGCATTCAGGAGAGTCTCAGCCAAGGGTAGATTATGGAAACTTAGAAACTTCCTCACTTGACTGACCAACACCCTGCCTATGGGATATGAAGAGCTCTCTATGGGACACAGGATGCTAATAAAGGATGAACAAGAAGTTAATGGGAGTATAATTATGTGGGCCTGCAGGGTTTCACGTACACACGCTATGAGAAGAGTATTTGTGTGGCTAGGGAAAGGTATCAGAAAGCTTTAGACATACATTGCTGCACTGGTTCTTTAGGCCTTCCCCCCTGAAGCAAGGCTGAAGGATGTGGAAGGGGCAGTGCCATCTGGAAAGCAAGCCCTTGGACAAGGAGTAACTGGTAATCCATCTTTTGCTTTGAGCTGTGCTTTCCAGCAAAGTAGGCACCTCAACTGTACTGTTTCCCTTTGCCTTTTTGAGCACTGAACTCGCGGACAGGCTGCAGCGATGCCATCCCAATGGCTGTGTCCCTTTCTTGGTGGTATTTGAAGTGCCACAATTGTTAGGGCATCCTGGACAAGGTGGGTTATGAGAATGCTTGGAAATACCCAATACATGTGTATTTGATTCTGTAGAGAGACACATCTTGAAGTACTATAAATCTCACTTTCTGAGACAGCAATTTCTTGGCTGCACAACGCTGCACTTCTCTCTTTGATTTATGGCAGCAGTAGAGAATGATTCTTAATTTAAACATCTGGTTTCAGAAAGCCTGAAAAATTCATGTGATTAACAGAAAGGTTTTTCTTGATCAATGTCCACTAGCCCCTGAGCAGTGTTCGGGTGGCCAGCTCTGCTGTTTGAAGCTTGCTGTTCTTCATAGTGGTCTTTGCTCCGCAGCAGACACGTCTCATGTCACTGCTTAGGGTGTTGTGAGAAGCTGGGGCCCCTCCAGCCCTACAGGGAATGTCCTACACTGTCCTGTGATGCAGAAATGAGAGAACCAGAATTCAAAAAGTATAACCTGGTGAATCAAGTTACTTGACTATGTGACTTTCTAAATTTCCAAGGAACCCATTTGACACCACATCCTTCTATCACGGTCTGCATCTGTCATGTTCGTGGCAATGCTGACAAACGGGATCTCACCTACAGCTGAGTTTTTTCTTAAAGGAGGAGGATGTGCAGAATGGTACAAAGAGGATTCAAAGCTTCCCCTCCCCGGATCTACTTAGTGTAGGTCCAACCCTATGGAAGAAGAACACAGGCTGCTCTACTAAGACATGCTGGAGCAGCTGAGGTGCAAGGAGAGAGAGTGGTAAGGAGATGACGATGTGCTGCTGTGAAGGCTCCGTGCCCTCCTAAGCTGGCCGTATGTGAGCTAGATTTTTCCACTATGAGGCAAGCCAGCGTTTGGGCAGCCCTGTTCCGGTGCAGCGGTACACAGCCAGCCCTGCTTCAGGGGATGGTCTGGCCCTGAATTTTGAAATGTTAAAAACATTCCTCTTTTACTTCTGTCACTGTTCAATATTATGGGGAAAGATGTTATCACAGCTAATCCGTGCGGTGTCTGTGGAATTTCTTGGCCTGTGAGGATTTATATTGCATTCATGTATTCCATGAATTGGGCACAGGTTTTGCTTCCGACAGCAGCAGTTTTTTCAAGGGCATCCCAATAAGATGAAAGTGTGGTCACTGACAGAAACCGCAGTGTCAGACTACGGGCTTGAGGATGTTTTGGATGGCTCTGTATTTTAATTCTTGATTTCCCCTGGCACCTAGACAACCAGCAATTTATGTGAAATCCTAAGGGGAGCGAAAAAAAAAAAAAAAAGAGAACTGAAGGAAATGCCTTAATTTAATTGATCGGAATATTTTGGAAATTCATATGTGCCTTTTGAAAAAGGTAATTAGAAAACAGAAAAAATACTGCATAAAATCATACTGAAGCTTTAGTATCATATTTTTCCTCATTTTTCAGCCTTCCAAACATATTTCAATATGCTGAGAAGAATAAATCAATACTTGCATTTGGAAAAAAATAATACTTAAGAATACTCAACCTGTGGAATTCCCTGCTGCAGCTTTTTGGAAGGGAGTCTTTTTTTTTTCTCTTTTTTTTTTTTTTTCAGGGAGATTGTGAAAAACCTTGGTAATATTGCAGTCTACAAAGTTTGCAGTTTTGCATAGGAAGAGCAGGAAAATGCAATAGCCTACTTTAGGATATGGTTGGTCATTTGTCTCTTCTCCAGCTTCATATTAAACACTTCAGGAGGTTTCTTCAAATGCTGTTTTCCAAAGTATCGAGCAGAAGCAATGAACTAACGTAACCAAGGCTGAGAAATCTCATGTGAGTCGTCTAAAAACCATATCAGCATTGTTTTATGTATATCATAGCTGATCATTGTTTGAACACACCTGCTGTATCTTATCTAGGCTGGAGGAAACAGGGAAACATGGGGGCTCTGGGCTGTAGATTAGTATCTTCTTTCTTCCTTTGCAATGGCAAAACATTTTTGAATGAGCTTTGACCCTGAAGCAGGCTGAGCTTGAAACGGCCTTTCTGTCCATTCATACTTCATTCACAATGTTTACTTTCTGTCTAAACAAGTGGGGTTTTTTTGGTGCTTTGTGGAATCTGGTTCGTCCATGAGCCCATACCCCAGCCCTCCTTCCCAGTCCTCCCAGCCCTTGTCAGCAGTGAGGCCGGCGGTGCTGGTGTGTCGCGTCAGAAAGGCTGGGAGGTCAGGCTGAGGACTCACCTTTCATCTGCATGTCCTCGCTCAGGGTTTAAATCACCAATATTTCTTAAGTTCTGTAATGCGGTAAGCTGTGTACACAAACAGGCACCGCTCGCTTCAGCGGTCCTACCCAGGCCTTGTGTACTGAAGTTTCCAGCATGATGCTGCGCCACGTACAGCAGTCAGGCCAGGAACATCGCTACCTGTGTTTGTTTGCATAGTGACAGCATTCCCGTCCCTCCAGATTTTGCTGCAGAAAACTAGGATTTAGCTATTACACATGCATCTCTTCAAATGCATGTTGTGTCTTGCTTGCCACCAAAACTTGCTAATAATGTGCAGTCATTATTGCCTTACAGATATGTCTGTAAAGGTGGTACGTGGTAGAGAGAAGGTGAGGCAAACCCAAGCAATATGTTGCAGAGCAGCACAAAAATGTAAAACAGTATTATGTATGAGAGCACAGAAAGCTTACACACAAAATTACATTTTGATAATCCTATTTAAATGTGCACTGTAGTGTAATCAGATGTGTGCCGTCGCTCTGTTGCGGCTGTAGCGCAGTCTGTAACAAGCAGCAGCTTTTCTCAAGAGACCGGTGTTCGTGCGGAGGGCTGCATCCCTCAGGTGTGCTCCTGAGCATGCTGGGGTCTGTCTGAACCGGGGACCGGGAGGTCGCCTCCCAGCTCCTGGTGCCAGCGGAGGCAGGTGCTCGGGCAGGGGGGCTGCGGTGTGCCCTGGCTGCGAGCACCTCAGGGCCACTCGCTTGCTGTGGAGACACAGTGACATGCCGTGCTCTTCTGCCACTGCAAAGATCAGATATTGCCGACACCCAAAGTGGAAGTTTTGGGGTAAAATTCAGTGGTGACAGCCTGAGTTGTGCTCAGGTTACCTTGAGCCTTCAGCCCACCATTTCCCATCCTTGACAGACAAAGGGAAGACTGAGAAACCCCGCTGCAGAGGCAGGCGCGCTGGCAGGCGAGACTGCTTTCCCTTTGTGCGATGCGGCGGTCCCTGACCCACCGCCGACCAGGTTTGCTGCAGACCCGTACCAGCAGCGCCACGTCGGGGTGGCATTGTGCCCGGGCTAGTCCACGGGGGCTCTGAGCTGGCCACGAGCTGGCCAGCTCGTAGCGGCTGCCCACCTGCGGAGCTGCAGCATCTCACCCGTGCTGCGCTACGTGCTTAGGTGTACCGGCTCCCACAGAGCTAATCTGAAGCGCTACACTGAGCCACATAGATGTGCCTATTTTTTCTCTCACTAAAGCAGTGATTAAGACTGGCCATGCCTCCCTCCCCCAATCCCCCCCCTCCCCCCCTTCAGTCTTACCCAGGGGTCCGTATTGCTTAAAATCTTCACCACGAATAGGTTTTTTATGAGCTCCTCTGAGCCCCCAGGTTTGACATGTCAGGCAGGGCTGCTGCGAGCGACTCCCCTCCGACACAAGCCTTTTACATCTGGCCTGATTTTTCAGATAATGGTGGTTTTTGTCTTGCCCTTACAATTGGGAGGGGTTAACAGCGGAGAGCCCTGTGTGAGGCGGATTTCAGATAGCCAGGACTCAGCAGCTGAATTTGTGTAATAATCCCACCGGCTTTAATCAGGAGAGGAGGCTGTGAGAGGCTTGTGAATTCCTACAGCAAAATTCCCCATTCTCATTCACGTAGCGGCTCTTGCCTCCAATGTGCTTATCTCCCTACGTGTGCAGAGCCCTTGACGTCAATGGAAGATGCGCTCTTTCAGGGAGAGCAGAAGACTGAGGTCACAAACTGCCCTGCGAAACAGAGAATTATATCCCTCGCGGTGAGGCGAGAAAGCTCTACTCTTTAGCGCAAAAGGAAAAAAAGACTTGAAACAATGACACGCATAAAAAACCAAGGAGGTAGACTGCTTGCAGGAGATATATTTGGAGCTGCATCAGCAGGCTTTACAAGGATGCGACTCTGAGTTGCATTTCAAAATGTGCTGTTTGGCAGCCGGGAGCAGTGGGGAGGCTTTTCATTCATTCCACCTTGCAGCTCTTTAAAGGGACATCCATCGGCGCTGAACCCGAGCAGCAGGCAGTGCCTGCATCACGCTGGGCTCGTAACCCCGGACATTTAAACCAGAAACCCGGAGGTCAGGCTCTGCAGTTCAGCCATCAGTGGCCTCGGTGATATTTATAGATTGCATTACATTTACTGCAGCTTTTAGGAGTGAAGGGTACTCCACATGGTTAAATTATCAGAGGTTAAGTGTGACCAGTTGTATTTAACCTAATGATGGATGTAGCTATCTTAATTTTTTTCCTTATGTTTGAGATGACTGAGTATATAGGTTTAAGTATAACTGAAGGAAATATTTGGTTTGTTGTTACTACCACATTCCATTTATAAAGCTAGGTTTGATTGAGGAAGTGCTTTGCAGAAATTAACATTTTCCCTAGTATAAACTTTGGAACAGCATCCTGCTCTTGCAACATGAAATACTGCTGTCTGCCTCAAAGAACTGTTTATTTCTTCTTGCAATAAAGAAAGCGAGTTCCTATTTCTGTGGGAAACTATCCTGCAGTCACTCTCCTCCTATCGCTGTGCAAACGAGGTTTGTAATTGCACAGAAATATACCATAGCTCACTGAGGCCAGAACCAAAAGAAGTGCCCAAAGCCAAAAGCGGCGCTCCTCAGGACTCCCCGCGGCGCTGCGAGATGGATGTCTCCTGTGGGATGGCTTCTTCTCTGGGGCTGGGAGGTGATCAGCACCTGGCTAATGAGAAGCCTACTGCATAAACCGATAGCTTGTATGACTCTCATCCTGTCTCATGATGCTGCAGAGGCTGTTACTATTCACCGTGTACCTTCTCAAAATACAATTAGAGAAACAAGTCCCTCTTGTGCGGAGCGCCCAAGGGTGAAGCCATAACGATGTGTGCTCTCCACAAGCCCTGATGGCTGGTTCTGCTGTTCCACTCGGGGCTGCTGGCCTAAGCAAAACCAAACCCCCTTCTGATTTAATTTTATATTAATTTAATATTAATTTATAAATTAATAAATTTATAAATTAATATTAATTTATATTAATTTAATAACAGGTTGGCCAAGCCACACTGAGTGGCTGCTTTCATTCAGCTTTACAAAAGGATGGATGGGGCTGGGATGGGAGACTCACAGGAAAAGCAGCAATGGGGAAGGAAGGGACGTGCTGGCAGAACACCCCCAGGGCAGATAGCAAGTCCCAGCTACTGGTGTGGTCCCCGTTGCTTACAAACTGCAAACAGCTGGGGCATTTACTGAATTGGTGGCTGTGATGCAGAGTGTGAGATGCAGACAGGTATTTCTCCCCCCCCTCTCCCCCAGTGAATTGTCAGACAGGTAACTCGTGACAATTATTAAGAACGATTGGCACAAGACTGCTCCTGAATGCAGTTAAGTTAAATATTAATTTAAGGCCCTTGGATTGAAATCTTCCTTTTTTCATTTTGTTTTGTTTATTTTTTCTTTTCATTGGTGAATTAAGTGACATACACCAAAGGTCTGTATGCATGACAGCGTAGATGTTGGGTAAGAGATCTGAAACATATAAATGTTATATTATCAAAACTCCAAGAACTTGCACTACTTTCATTTGCATGGAAGCATTTTAGACCCCACACATAATGAGAGCACACTGCTAACTTTAGTGAAGCCCTTTATTAAGCTCATCTGATGGCTCATACTGCCTGCTATTGGTACTGTTTCATACATAGTAAGCGGTCTTCCTAAGCAAAAAAGAATACAGCAATCTAACTTGTGCCCAATGGGATATCCATCTTATGTCTGACTCCAAGGAATAAATTATGCTCTTATACTGATAATTGCTCATGCCTGGATTTGAGGATTATGGTCCTGTGATGCTGATGATTAGAACTGGTCTCCGCCCTTGTGCACAGATGCTCCCTGTGATCCACTTCAGTGTCTGCCTGGGATTTTCCAGATTGATTGCTCTTTGCCAATAGAAGAAGCCACAGTATCCAATTCTGCAAGAGCGCTGCAGGCAGATAGGACCTGATTTAAATTCTGTAGAAGACAGGGGTTTGGGGAACACATCTGCTGGTATCTTCTGGGTCGCTTAAAGAAATATTCTTGGGTGTTTTGGTGGTTTTGAAATTGTGTGGGTCTTAAAAAACAGTATTCAGAAATAGTTTCGGAGAATTCAGAAGTATTTAAAACATAAAAATTCACATAAAAAAATTGAAAATGTTTACTTTGAACCGAAAAAAACAGAGACAATTACTTTTTTTTTCTCTTTAAAATATTTTGCCTGTTTCTTAACAAGAATGGTGACAAAGCAACATAATAAGTTATGCTCTATGCTTCGTTGCCTTTCTCACCCTCAGCTTAAAAATAACAGCTCTGTAGCACCTTCTGTTTTCTTGTGACGTCTACACACTTTATGAATAATCTTTATGGGGAACGCTGTACTTGATCCCCGATTGGGATTTTCCCGTCTTATACACTGTTGACTTAACCCTGCTTCCACAGAAGTCAAAAGCAAAACGCCCATTGATTTCACTGCGAGCAGATTTTGACTTTTCAGAAATGCTCAGCCATATGTGTTCTCATTTTGGAAGTATCATGTGGTTGCATTTGGCCCATGTCGTGTTTTAGTCACTCCAAAAGAACACTCAGAGCTCCAGCCTGTCCTCACCTGCCCTTGCGATTGCGAGATCTGAGGGCCTTGGGGAGGTTTCGAGGGCCAAAACCTTTGCTGTTGTCCTGTTTTCTTGTGAGTTTTGTTTTGCTTTGTTTTGTTTTCTTCCCAAATTTCCCTAAAACATTCTAAGGCACAATGAAAGTAAACATTTCAAATTTGCTGTGAAAAATTAATTGGAGAAAAAAGGTTTGAACTCAGCCTATAAATTTCATTTGGTTAGAAATGACAGCAAAATTTGTATTTTATTCAGTATGATGTAATGCATGTAATGCAATATTTTAAAAGGGGTGAAAATAGTTTGGAATCAAAAAGTAAAGAGCACTCTATTTTAACCTTATTTAAAAGCTTTTTTTTTTTTTTAATAACATGTTATCAGAATTGACACGTCTGTGAAAAATTTATTTATGTGTGATTTGTATTTTCTAAAGGAAAAATGTCCCACAGAAAATTTCCATCTGGTTTTAATGCTTCCAGTCTTTAATGTATTTACACCCATCCATATCAAAGGCAGGCTTAGGAAATACTCTGGGCTGATGTTATGTGCTAGGAATTGATTCAGGACAAGAGGAAGGGTTCTGACTTGGGATCTTCAGTAGGTTTAGCCGGGATGTATACCTGCAGTCACAGTTCATGGCCTGGTGTGATAATGTGAGGTTCAGCAGCTGTGAATGAGGATCACAGCCCATTAAATCTGACGTTCCCCAAGGGTAGTAGCTGCTGGCAGAGAGCTGGGAGAACAGGCTGGTACCTGCTTCAGTCGGCTCACCTGAGCCCATCTGCGACCACAAGCTGGAGCCTGTGGTTTCACATGGTATTTATATAGCCTAATTCTGCCTAAAACCACACAAGAAATCTGTGCTTGAAGAAGGACTTAAAACTAATCCTCCCTGGGTCCAAGGTTAATGTCCTTTCCTCTGGATTATCTTTCCTAGTAGCATCCCTATCTTCCCATCTGCTTAGTCATCTGTAAGGTAAACTGAGCATGTTAGGGAGAGCTTCTCTCTAGCAAACGGTATAAGCAAATTAAGGAGACAAATGCAATTAATCTGTGCTTTCTCCCACATTCCTTGTGCTGTGTCCTGCTGTCACTGTGCGCACGTGTGTTTTCCACTGTAGTCAGTGGGGGATTTGCATGGGACATGCTATGACTTTTAAACATGTTTCCTGAGCTAAACCTGCTTGTTACAGGACTTGCTGTCACCTATACATGCTTTCAAGATTTTCCATGACTTTATGAAAAGTGAACTGCTGTTTTCATGTCACATGGTTGTCCTGGTTTAAACACACTGGTCTGAGCAATGTGAGTTGGAAAGGGAGTCAGCTTGTGACTTTGAGAATGTGCGAATCACCCAAAAGAAATTTGTCTCAGACATTTTTATGGTATTTCAGCTGAAGTTCCACGAAAAGTGCAAAAAATAACACTACTTCACCTAAAAACAAAGTCCCAAAACAAACAAACCCATAATAAATAAATGCTTGCCAACAGTCATAAAAATCTTAAACTGTGGTTTAATATCCTGTCTCTCTTTTGTCTTTGTGGAAAAGGTCATATAGATGAAAGACATCTGCTGTAGAATTTTCCTTGGATTTCAGGGCAAGACTAAGTCCTATTTTTGGCTTTATATTTTTATTTTATTTTAATTTATTTTTTTTTTGTGTATAAGCAGAGTGTCACAAATTCCTGCTATTCTGTTGTCTTAATGTGACAGCTCTTGAAGAGGATGAACAGTCTTGTGACCACTGATTTCAAATGCCAGGCTCCATTCCTTATACTTTATTCTCCAGAAACTGCTGCATACCTATGTCAGTAATGGGTGGAAAAGGTCCAGACATGACAGAGTTCATTGGAGTGAGCTGGAGGTTTTGGCCAAAGCCAAGTCCCGGTGGTACCTTACAGTGAAACTTTGGCCAGGTTGAAGTCAACCAACTCAGGATTTCTTATTTGAGGATGTGCCTCTCCTGGTGAATTTAAGTATAGCTGTGGCAGGAGGGTTGAGCACTGGCACACAGCTGCTCATACTATTAGTTGTTAAGATATTTTTTGGCATACTTTTGGCCTACACTGGGTCAGTGTAGGGCTTAGACACTACCTGGAGCAGGGACTGTTCAATACAGGCCAGGGGCTGTTTCCAAAAACCCCAGTTATGTCCCCTGGTTGTTGGGGCATCGCCTCATCCTGACCAGAGGCCTACATGGCCTAGGCACCACAGTGCTGGTGCTGGTTGTGAGGGATTGTACTCTGTCCTGCTTGTCGAAGGTGTACGAGTATGCAGAAGGGAATTTAGGATCCATGGACCAGAGGAAGAGAGAGCAAGCGAGAGGGAACAGGAGTCCGCAGCCCACTGCTGGAGGCATTTCCCTCAAACAAGGGGGAGGAACAGGCTCCGGGCCCTTGCCACAAGTTGCTTCAAGGAGCCAGAAAGGTGCGGGAGGGAGCCGCTCCGCTTGTGGGAGACAAAAGTGGTATCAAAGGCTGGTGGGTTTTCATATTCAAGAGTTTTGAGGTGAAAAGAGGATGAACCTGGAAAACAGGAACAAGGAGCTAATGCTGGATATGGTAGAGATACAGAGCTGGGGATGACAGAAACAAGAGACAGCAGGGTGAAAGTGAAGGAGAACAACCGGTCTGACTCGCCTTTATTCTTCAATTGTCTTTCGGTCATCATGTTTTTATTAAATCTATTTGAAATCTAGTCAGCTCTGGACAACAGTGCATTTATAATCCTTTATTTTTCCTGGCAACTTTTCATGGTTTTGCAGTAATACCACCCCGTTTTGAAAAATGGGTCTTTCTTCCCCAGAAAGCAGTTGTGCTGGTGAGCGGGGAGATTGTGACACTCTGGAGGCCCTGGATGAACCGGGATGAGCTCCTGGTCCTTGCTGGAAGCCAAGGCAGCATCCCTAGTGACAGAAAGGGACAAAGGATGTCACGGGGCATGCTTGTGGCTGCAGTGTTGGGGGCTCTTTGGCGATGGGCCCCGTGTTTATGCACTGCCTGAACAAAACAAAAAAAAAAAGTAAAGAAGTCCTGAACCTGTTGGCTTGCAGGTGCTGCAGAGAAGCAGATGTTACACACGTCGTCCTGTGACCAGCAGTAGAGATGTCAGTGCCACTGGATTTTCCAGTGCCTGATGAAGCGGGAGGGTCTTCTGGAGCCCCCGCTCTGCACACACACCTGCATGTGCACGGCATGCATGAAACCCTCTGCTTTTTCTCTGCAAAGCTGGGCTGCTCAAAACAGAGTAAACAAAGTTAAGTAAAGAATACTTTTCCCTCTGACATCTAGCAGTGCTCTTTATCTTAGCATCTCTGACAATATCAACTGGGAAACTTTTCAAGAAGAATGGGTCTGTTTTTATTTTTTTTTTAATTTTTTTTTTCTAATTAACATCATGTATTTAAACTGTCTGTGATAATTTCCTTTCCCAGTTGTACAGTTGTACATGTGGAGTGTCTCAACAGGACTGTAAAAGTCACAGTAATTTATCTGAGGACAAAATTCATCTTTAAGCTGGAAAAGATTTTGCTATTTTTGTTTGCAAAATGCTTCTGGGTCCTAAAGTAGAGGGCACTGTTGAAGAGCCAAGAGATGTGTTGATTTTATTATTTTTATTAATGTACTTTCAAAGCAATTCAGAAATACTTCACTTGGCACCTGAAGCCAAGACAACAAAGTGCAAACTGCTTTGTCATTTAATAACATGGAAAATGTGAAACAAAGTAGCTGTACCTTCTACTTTTTTGTTTGGTTTTGTTTTTCCCCATTTTTGCTTCTCTACTTCTGGAAGGTAAAGTTTGTTTGTTTTTTTTTTTTTTTTTTTTTTTTTTTTATAATTGAGAACATTCCCTTTTTAGGCATAAATGCAAATAGTTTATTTTTATTTTTGCTATAGCTCTAAGCACTCTTCCACATCTCCCATGTTATTCTCCCATGAAAAGCTTCCATACCAGGAAGTCTTAGGAATCAGCACTTACTGCAGAAACAACTGCACTTATAATTTTGTGCAGAGGGGACGCCCAAGTTAGGCTTTTTTTCTCGCCCTCTCTCAAGGGGCTTGTTTAAGGGATTGCTGGCATGCATGGCTCCCGCTGACATCAGCTGGAGCTGTAGGTACTTGACATAGCTGGACTTGAGGCTATTATGGTTGAGAACTAGTCCGGCTCTTGAGACACCAGTCAGGCTGTAGGGCAATCATTGCCTACATTTCAGGAGGATTAAATATACAAAAGCGTGGAAAATATCTGAAATTCCAGGTATGGTAAGGCTGAAAGCTTAGTGTTTAGCTTGCAAGAAATGCCATGTCTTCTTGCCTATGAGCCACTCGTGTGTGTACTAGGGGTGGATGGGAAGGATGGACTCTAGCCATTCCATCCAGTACAGAAGACGCAATGGGGTCAACCCCGATTTCACCTTGCACAGCCGACTCCTCACGTGCATTCTTGCTGCGTGCTTCTAGGAGCTCACAGAGGTCAAGCTGAGCCTTGCCGTGCAAGCGCCGTGCATGCCCGCAGGCAGCAGGAGAGCCTGAGCCTCAGGAGCAAGGGCAGCCTGAACTCAAGGCTCCCTGCCTTGGGGCGTTTCAGGGTATCTTTCCCAAAAGCACTGTTTTCAGTTGGGGTCCTGGATTTGGTGTCATTTAAAAATGTAATTTAACATGTTAACCCAGATAAAATTATTTCTTTCTTCCCCCTTATGGAGGTGCTTTATAAATATTGAGTTATACAGGAAGCAAATCCTCTAGTTATCAGATTGTTCTGCAGTCACTTCTCTTTTCCTGAAAAGCATAATGGTGAACTTTATCAGTGCTCAGTCATTCGTTTCCTATTAAACACAAGTGATTAAGATGCTGTTTGGCTCACTGGGAAGAGTTACTGACCTGTTTTGTCTGTAAACACAGCTTTAAATTAGGAGACACCTGAAACTGGTAGGAAGTGAGCTTTAATTTCTTTCAAGTTCCATAAGCACAGGTTGTAGATTCCCCATGGGATGTGGTAAATAGCCATCACTGAAATAATATTAATTACATTGTCTCCCAGAGCGGTCCCAGGAGGTCCTAAAATAGCACATGTGCCACTTGGACTTAGATGCCTCCCCACGAAGATCAGTGTTTGCTGCTGCATTGCTTTGCCCAGTACGGAGCATGCTACGTCTCTGGAGGAGCTGAATGAGATAAGGAGGCTTGGATTTTCTGAGTAATTGTTGGGGTTTTGCTCTTGTGAGTTTAAAAACGGGAATACCATCTAAATCAATAGCTGAATTTCTCTTTCTTCCCTGACACTCTGGAAGGAATAAAAATAACAAGCCAAAACATGGATCTTCAAAAACACATGAAAAGAAAATGTCTCCTGCAGCAGAGGTTGTGCCTTCCTGTAGGTATGTTGAGCTAACATACTGAGGCTGTCAGTGCTGCACGAGCAGCCGTTGCCCTGTTTGTCAGAAGCGTGCTCTGTACATCCATCTCTATGCCTGCTCACACGCCAGCATCGCAGTGGTGCGCTGCTCTGTGTTATACCAGCACCTCGCAGTATAATTTGTACGACCAACAGCATCACAGGTGGTGGGGTCTGCACCCTGCCCACCTGCCCTTTCTGAAACAGCACAGGGACTGCCGCTCAGGCATTAGTTGCAGAAGCACCCTGTTAATTTTGCTCAGCGCGTGGGTGCTGGGCACAGTGGGGCTGGTGGGGCTGTCCTGCTGCGGGCAGGTGGCACGTACCCACCTGCAAGTCCAACCAGGACTTACTCTGCAGATGTCAGGCAGACTGTAACCGCAGAGCCAGACGCTTCCCTTAGCCCTTTAGGACCATGTTAAGTCTTAAGGGAGAGTGTTTAGCCCTGCAGACCCCACAGCCTTTCTCCTTTGGGTATTGACGAGCAGCAGAAGTGAGAAGCAAGCACATACGCTGTTCAATGATGGCTTGCCACTAACTTCTCCGTCATTAATTGAAGCTCACCAAGCGGGATTCACGCGGGATGTTAAGTACACCAGCTCTGGAGCTAGAATCAACTCTGACCCGATAATCAGACTTTTCCATCTGGCCTAGAAAAACATGAACCTAGTGGTTTGTTAGGGATGTGCTAGCAGACACTTAAAGGCAGCAACACTAAAGGCACCATTATAATTAGCTCAGTCAGAGGCCGAGCACACAGATTTACTTGAAAACCAGTGTGTCTGTTCACTGGTCGATGTGACCTCTCTGGAAATACACTGCAGAAAGAATATTTAGAATTTGCTCCTTTAATTCAGTGTTATACATCCTTGTTGACCATGTTACGTATTACAGATATTAATTAAAGACATCGACATGTACCATAATGAGGGGAATGGCTTACGTTGTAGGGAGTGACATTATGGGTCTCAGAAACTGGCTGCTAGGTTGATACCGTATTTTCAGCATTCAGAAAGCTCCTGTTCCTTGTTTATGTAGCTTAAATTAAACACCAGAAGGGTTTGCATATATTTGGATGAATGGGAAAGATGTGCCCTTCGATCAATTTCACAACAGCTCAACACTAACATCAGCACCTGAAAACAAAGGGAAGCTTTCATGTTTATTTCTATAGCTCCACACTAAGATCGAAATTGAAATGCGATTGAGCAACAAAAAGCAAGTCAGTAAGCAGACCTCATTCTTACTGTGGAAGAAGTTGTTTCAATAGAAAATTGTTAGCCAGCTTCACAAAATGTCACAAGCTGGATAAAACTGCTCCCCTAGTATTTCCCATTTTTGTTTTTCCTCCCACGATGACACTTATTACGCAAAAATGGGTTGCTGAACAGGGGGTATACAGGACAATGAAAAAGGAACTTTTTCTGCAGGGGGAAAATGCAAGGAAAAATTTTGCTTTTTGTAATATGTTTTAGTGTTTTATTTATTTTTTCTAGCACTAAATTTGCCTTCAAAGCAGGCATAAACAAGCTCGGGCTAATTTTTATGGCACAACTCACACTCCTCCAATTTAATCTTTTCTTACACTTGTTTATGTATTAAGATCTGGATCTGATATTAAATATATATATGTATATTTTTTCTTTCCAATGTGAGCAGGACAATCAGTGGCTGCAAGGCTGGGCCCAGGAGGTTCGGTCTTGGGCTGGAGTCAGCAGCAGTTTTCTCCATTGCTCTGTATGGGAAGGGGCTCTGACCCTCACCGGTCTGCTGGGCTGGCGCTGGCAGCAATGTCAGCTTCAGCCATCAAAACATTCCTTTGTGGCCAACTGCCCTTCTGCTTTCTCTGAAAAATCCGGTGTCAGTTTTAACAAGAGGGGAAAACAGACATTCGTCACCATTAATTTGACGGACAATTAAGCCCAGTGATCTCTGACCTCATGCCATTAGTGGCTTTCAGAGCCAGGGTAAGACCCCACAGATATCTGCTCTCTGTCATTCCCTGCGAGCTGCCCGGGTATTTTATTTTCTCCAGGGCTTAGCTTCTGCCCACCACCTGCCAGATGTATATGCTTCGTAATAAAAATTGGTAATAATCTGTCCCAGGCAGTGACATTAATCTCCGAGGGAGGATAACAGCAAGCAAAGGCAACAGCTGGCTGTCAGGAAGGCATGTGAGCAGGAATTATGCATTTATTTAGATATTTGTACATATTATCAGTGTCTGTCCTTGGCTGCAGCTGATGGTGGTGCGTTGGGCTAGCTTGGGCATCAGGGCCTGCCCTCAGACAGGGCCGAGGTGTTCGCACCGGGAGGTGTGGGTGCAGTGGGGTCACTGCGTGGCGATTTTTGTCTCTTCTTCCACCTTCTCCTGGGCTATGGCAGGATCGTGGCCTTGCTCTCTGCTGGGTTCCCTGGTGGTCAGCCCACCCTGCCGGGTCAGCTATGACCATCGCAGGCCACCAAATTGAGTTGGCAGCATGTGGTCACTCTGGGGAGCAGAAAAGGCATAGAAACAAGCCAAAACTAACACCCAACCTCATGGTCATGCTGGCTAGAGAGGGCTGCTCAGCCATAAGCCCGGTGCTGGGCCCCTCTGGTGCTGGGACCCGTGACCCGCAGAGCCCTGGCCTGCTGGCAGCTCCGCCACGCAGGGGCCCTCAGGCAGGGCACATCCCAGCACAAAACACGAAGCCCATAATTAGCAGCTTCTCTTGTTCCTCGTCACCTGCTTCCACTCAGCTCCTGGCAGCCCTTGGGCCAAACCAGTCCCTCGCTGTAATTCTGGCCCCAGGGCTGCAGGGAGTGCAAGTGGAGGGCAGGACTTTGTGGGCCACAAGGAAATAGTTAATCCATCCCTGGCACAAAGCTGCTGTTTGTGTCTATTAAAGTAGGGCTTACCACCGCCAGCTCTTGGAGAGGGTGGTGGTGGCTGAGATAGGAGAGACGAGAGCGGGCCAGCTGCTTGCATCATCTGACACTTACGCCATGCAGCCTTCAAGCCTCATTTTTCAGCCGCCGCTTTTGAAGCACCTCATTAGCTAATCGGAGGAACCCTCAGCCTGTGCTTTACAACAAGTTTCCTCTTTTCTTTCGTCTCCTACCTCCTAATTTTCCCTTTTTATTTCTGCTTTTTCTCCTTGAGGCCGTCAGCCGGTAGCTATAGTAACCCCGTGCATGAGTGGCTGTGCCGCACCGCTCCCACGGACCCCCCTGCAGGGCCCTGCCGGGCTTTCACACCCCGCAGAGCCTTGGCACCCAGCGAAATGGGGCTTTCTCTGAACACCAGGGACACTCTTCCTAGCTTGGGAGCCGGCTCCATCCCGCGAGCTATTTGCAGCTGCAGCCCGCGCGATATTGTGGCAGAACGCATGAGTCACTGGCAGAGCAATCTGTTACATCAGATAATCACAGATTACCTCCATTAACCTGAATCCCTTCTGTAACCTTTTCCAATAATGATCCTAAATGCTGACGCATGCAGTTGTGTTACCATAATGTCTTGGGCTGTCAGTGATTTTTGAGGACAACGTTTTCTGTGATTTCAGGGGCGGTTTTGCAGGGTGTGTCGGATCTCCACAGAAAGAAGTTGTCGGCGCGTTGCTGCTGGATGGGACGGTGGGGCCAAAGCCAGGCATTGTAGCTATGGGGAACAATAGGGGAGAGATTCACAGCCAACCCTCTTTGCTTGTATTTGCCCCCCACTCCCCTCTCCTTATGGTCTTTCATCCTTCAGCCCTCTCATTCTCCTAACATCAGCCACGCCACAAACTGCTGCAGTGCTGCGAACTCAGCCTCCATCCACACCAGCCCTGTGCATGCCTGTCCACCCTTGTCCTGCCGTCCAGTTAGTACCTCTTTCCTCCAAAGCCAAAGCACGTGCTAGTGCCTTTTCCCCTCTGTCAACCCATGGCTACCACTGGCAGATGCTCGCTCAAACCAGCCATTTTGGGGTGGTTTCTCCCCCCCTCCATATTTCTTGTGTGTATCATGTGAAGGCTCATCATGTATCTAGGTGAGAACCTGAGGTGGTATTCCGTAGGAGAGCCAAGAACGTGGCCAGGGCTCTTATCTGCTTTTGTGGTAAAGAAAAATGTGGCGGACCCTGACCCCCACTAGAAAGTGACCCGATCTAGGACACATTATGATTTTCTACTTTTCTTCCTGGCTGACTTTGGAAGCAAATGTGCTGAAGTGTCCTGATGAGATGTTCCTCCAAAACAATTCTGGTGGTATAGCTGGTACACGTGTTCTCAGGAGCTTCCCAGCATAATTTTCACGGCTTCTAGCTTGTTTACATCAAATGTCTGAAAAGTTTGGAGAGAAGGGTGGATCCAGCCAGCCGTCATTGGAAGGGCCAGGCAAGGACAGTTCTTATGGCTAACAGGCTCTTTCTGCACTGTCAGAATGATGTGTGGTCCTCTGGGCCACTGCAAAAATACCAAAATCCTACAAGATCAAAGGGTACTGGGCACCCGATAACACCTCCTAGTGCCTTCCCATTTGAGCATCTGCATCAGCGCCTTTGCTGGAGCAGGGTCCCTGGTGGGATTAAATGTGGGAGGAGAGCTTGTGGGATTGCAGAGAATTTGGTGGGGTATTTGTATGTGCAGGCAGCACAAAGGGGCTGCAGCCTCAAATCAGGCTCTGGGTAGCTGTGACCTGTGTGTACCATCTCTAAATGTTTGGGGTCTGCATGTCTGCCTGCCAGAGTGCAGGACTGCGTGCCTTCAGGTGCAGCATCTGGATAGGTGAGGGACTTACTCATCTGCCTCCTTCACGGAGCCTCCACACCGTTTCTTACTCTCTGTTCTGGTGGTTGTTTTCCTGACTCAGAAGTAAGCCATCTAAACTGAAAGAGCACGCTGTTATTTATGTATGGAAAGCAAAACACATCTGGATTTCTGAGTTCTTATCAGAGCATCTCAAAGCTCTACCAATTCCACCAATTAGGTGGAACTAATAAATCAGTCAGGCCTAATAAAACAGCCCGTCTCAAATCATTAATTTTTCATGATGTTTACTAAAATTCTTTTCTTTAGCCCTGTTAGTAAGTTTATTTAGGTGAGGACTGAAACCAGAAAAGAACGTAATTCTGATCCTGGCTACAGTCTGATGATAGGAACACACTTGAGTTCTCACCTCCCATCCAGCTGGATCTCCTCCCCACAGTTCAGAAATATTCCTTATAAAACTAAAATGTCAGGAACACAGAGGCTAAGTTCTTTTTTTAGAGACTGCAGAACTATTTGCAGGAAAAAAAAAAAACCACACAGCTCTTTGACAGGGACAGAGCAAACCCACATCACTCAATGCTTGGGGCTGGGTTTTCAAGTGTTCTCCCCTTAGAACGAGCACCAGAGTTTTCAGAAGAGCCAGGCCCCAAATATTTGCCTATACCAGGTCCAGATTTCCTTGTGTGTTCCTCCTGCCCACCTTGTTGGGCTGCCCATTTTGCCAGTGGGTCATTAAACATCTGAATTGCAAAACGTGGAGCAGCGAGTCTGCAGAGCTTGTTCAAACTCCTGGTCAGCTCCACGTCTGGCTAAGATCTGCAACTTGGCTTTAGAGGCCAGCCCTAAGAGTGTTGAGGTTGTTTGAGGAGCACCACTGAATCCCAGAATACCATACACGTTCCTGGGAAATCTACGTGGGCAATGGACTGTACATGGACTATATGTGGGTCATGAGTTGCCTTTACCAGTTTGGGCTTTGAGGCTTTGAGGCTTTGGTTAGCAGCTTCCATACATGTTACTAAAACAGGGTAATAAATATACAGAATGGGTCATAAGTTTAAAAAGCCATTGCTTAAGGAGCAGTTCCTTCCTGGAAAGATGTTATCAGGCCCTATTCAAGCAGGCTTTCTGGAGCTGGGATTTGCGTTCTTTCTTTGGAAGAATGGGAAACAGGTCTCCTACAGCCAATGTCAATTACAGCTGTACAAATTAACTTAAGGGAACCAGTAAGGAATGTAGAATTCAGATTCACTCGAGCATTCAGATATGGGAAGGCCACGTTCTTGTTTAATTCTCATGTGCTTCAAAACATGAGATGGGTGAGAACATTTCTGACAAAAGAATCTTCCTTTCTGAGAACTGCGTTTTGTCAAAAATGAAAGGGTTTGCAGGAAAGTGTCTACTTAAAAGAAAAAAGGATTTGCTTTTTCTATCTTCTTTTTGACAATATAGAAACATCACTTTAACAAAGTAAAGAATGTCAATTTACCTTACCCATTTTGTTCCAATGATATAATATATCTTAATACTCTATTTGATATGTTCTATGATAATGTTTTGACGTTAGAGAACTGAGATGACTCAATGTTATCAAAATGAAATGGTTTAATGTCTTTGAATCAGAATTTTCTAGAACTTTGAAATACTGACTCTCAGCTCCAGTTTGGAGAAAAATTCCACTAAGATACTGGCATTCTTAGAGGGTGGTAGCCCTTGCTCCCAACAGCTCTGTTTGAAAAGCTGGTCACACATGGTAATCATTGATACTGAAACGTTACAGACAAATGTTATGTTACCTACATCATGGATGGACAAAATCTCTTAGTAGTCCCCAGGTTCAGATATCACAACCCCTTCGTGTTCCTCCAGGAGAGGTCCAGAAGCAGCCTCCAAAGGAGCACAGTGGCTGCAGATTAATTTGTTGCATCGTCTCTTCTGCTCTTGTTGCCAACTACAATGTCAAATACTATGCGGGCACCTTTCAGTTTGCAGCCATCATCTCGGTTCACCCCAACAGCCTGCTGAACCAGCCAATACGTGGTAATGCATTTCAAACATAACTGAACTGCCTGGATTTGTGCCAGTAGCCTCTTTCAGTCTGAGATCAAAAATAAGAAGTTAAAAATTTGGGCTGTGTTTAATTTCACTGTTTTGGATGATAGCTGGTCTTGTTTCTATGAGATTTACTTGAGATGAGATTTACTATGAGATTTGTTTAACAGATTGTAAGTATTCAGTATACTTGTATCTTCTGGATTATTTTTGTTTGTGGCATAAAAGCCAATGATCTCTTTTGGCTCGCTCATCAGCTGCAGATAAGTACAATACAGCAAAAATGCGGGGCATAAAAGAGAGGGCAGCCATAACAGAGAAGCTAAAGGTGCTTACACAGGGGAAAATTTAACTGCATCTGGGGAAATCACATCGCCAAAAAACTCCCTGTCAACATGCTTAGCAGAGAAACGTACACCCAGCTCATGTGAACTGGCCCACAGAACTCAAAGACAACTTGTTGAAATAAACAGTCTCAAATATGCATTAAAAATAACCGATGGAGGACGTAGGCAGACTTCTGTGGGGAACTTTACAATTTTGGATGCCCACTTAAGACCAACAGAAAAGAAGAAAAGATTAAAGGCATTTTTTTCTTCAGCTTAGTTGCGACCCCCTGAAAGTGCTCTGACTAGGCACAAAGGTAGCTTCTGTAAAGCCTTCTCTATATTCCTAGAGCAGTACCAGTGTGGCCTTGATAGTCAAGTCCTGAGGATCAATCTTCAAAGACTTCCTCTGCCCCTTTAGGGCAGTTGACGTTACTAAAGGACATTATTAAAATGCACATTATTAACATATAAAATGTGTTATTAAAGCCAGGTTTCAGTCACTCATCGGTATTTGCAGTACTACTGGAATTCTTTTTGAAATCATAGGTCGATATTCCTGCAACAAATATTTGCTTATGAACGATGACTTCTGCAAGCCAACATTATGAGGACTTTTGGTGCCAGTTGTAAACAAAGCATTTTGCCCTCTGGTGTGCTGGTAACCAGTACAGCTTGCAACGCCAGCCTGACTGCTGGGGAGTAGTTTGTGTTTTCGCTTATGAAATTCCCATCTCTGCGGTTCTGAAGGCTTAAACATGAACTACATCTGCTGTTCATTTCCAAAAAGCAACAGGATGGTTTACACAGCAGTTGTCAGGCTTATGCATTTGTAGCAACATGCAGATGATTTATGTGCAAACATGCCATGACAGCAGGGAAGAGAGGCACAAAACCGTTATCACAGCCTGTGACTATTCTGAGAGTCACGTTCATCAAAAAAAAAGGCTGCAGGAGATAAAGGCAGATTAGCATCAATAAGAGGAGCTATGTAATGTGATTCTCTTTTGAGGGCATGTTGTGGACTTTTTATTGTACCTTATAAACCAGAGCCTCTAGGGACGGGTCTGTAGAAACATTTTCTCCCAGTGGATGGTGGAAGCTTACCTGCTTTCAAAAATCCAGCCCTCATGCTCTCCTCCTTTCCTTGGGGTGATGGAGAAGGGGGTTCACAGGGAGGTTCCTCATGCTCTTGTAACAGCTTGTTTTAAGCCCAGTTTAGTCATCAAAGATCTTGTAAGGATAAAGCAGTGTTCCTGGTATTTTTTTTTCTGCTTTCCCAGATGAGAAGGGCAGGGGGAAAGGCAGAGAGCAAGCAATGTCCTTCATCCTTCATTCTTTGAAAACAAACCGTTTTCATTTGCTAGTGTGGCTGAGCATAGCTGGAACTGGTATGAAGCTAGAAGGGCAAACCTGGCTGAACTTCCATGTGCGTAGGTAAAGAAGGATGGAAGCATTTGTTTTAGAAACTAGATGAGCAACAGAGGTTGCGCAAAAGATATGGAAAATTTGCAGAGAATAGTGATGGGCTGATGCGTTTGATTCACTCCATCTCATTAGGAAGAGGCGCTCCAGGAAAATAAGCGGTTCCACGTTTCAATTGGTATTCTTTTCCTTCACAAATACGCAGTTAATCTCTAAAAAACCTAAAAACAGCTTTCTAAGATCTTCCCCTGAAGCTGCCTGTTGTCCGTCCTGTACTAGACAGATCGTTTGTTTAGTCTGACATGGCAGGTCCTCCGTGCCAATAACAGAAGTGTTAGGAGGGAGCACGAAGAGGCAGGTGGATGTGTGCCATATAGCTGCATAAACCTTGACAGTGAGTGAAGGAAGAGTGGCGAGAGGAAGGGAAGAACTTCGTTTGTAGCCTGTACATTTATTTTGAGTGAAAGAAGGGTGCTAACCATGACTTTTGGACTTTTAGTGTTTTCTGGAGATTGTTTCACTGCTCTCACATGAGCAGTGAAATTTCACAGAGCTCTACACCCTTGGTGGGAAGGATCTGGATGACAGCCTAGTTACTGCTGCAAAATGGATGATACAAGCTGTAGCCCCCCCCCAGTGGTCTGTGAATAGTTTACTTAAATTGCAGATTAACCAGATTGCAGATAATGCAGTTGAAGGCAAAGAAACGTTGGCAAGCTTGTGTTAGCCAGATCTGGCAGCACAGGGAGTGATGCAGGCTTGCTGACTTGGGCAAAAACAGAACAAAAGTATGAAGCCACCCTACCCGTGCTTAAAAGCCACATGGCATGGTGGCATGAAGTGCAAAGGGAATATGTTACAGACATGATGCTAGAAGGAATTCACCCATCTTTGCGTTTAACTCTGTGTTATGAAATGTCCGTTATCAGCTGAGCAGGAACATGGCTCGATCCTGCAGCTGGCAGGGTTGACAGGCTCCAGGCTCCAGCTCCTTGCTCAGTCGCTGATTTCACACGGTATTTTGGACAAAACACTTAATATCTCACTGGCTTAACAGTATGCAAGTGCTCTCCTACCTTCTCTGGGTGTTAGGACAGTAAATACATCCTGCCCAATGGAGGCAAAAAAGGTAGGCACCTTGGCTAAGGGTAGCTGCTGCTCCCAGATGTTCTACATGTGTGCTTTTGGTTATGTCTCTCTGTGCACACAGAGATCAGAGCTAGATTTGCTATTGGACATCAGAAGAAGATATGAAACATGCCATGTATTTTTCAGTAGGGAGGATGTAGAGCAAATGCTTTTGTTTCCTGTAGGACTGGTTGACAAGTTAGAGAATTAGCTTCAATCCCCAGTTTGCAAATGCTGAGCTGTTAAGTGAACACGAGGGAGCAGAGCTGAGATTTCCCGCTGTCGCTGGGAGCTCACCTTTTGTCATCAGCAGCAAACCAACGTTTTAAAGCAGTCGGCCCCTCCAAGACCGCCTGATGAAACTCGCATATAAAACATGGCACATCTGTCAAGTTCTGCTCGGAGAAGCTGCCTCGAAGATTGCAAATCCTCCTGTCCAGAATAGACAGCGCAAAGGCAGCAATCAAGACAATGTGTGAAAAGCTTCCCTTTGCAACCTGCACAATTACTGACCTATTCAGAGAAACCTCCCCTTTTAGCTTTTAGCTCTGCTAGACAATTTCCCCTGTCTCAGCTGTCTCACTGCATTATGTCCTTCAAGCCCCCTGGAATTAACGTTTGGAGCCAGCAAACACTGCTGGCTCCACAAGAAAAGCTGAGAGCAGAAAGGTCAGGTCGATTAAAGCAGTTGATCAGAATCTTTAACATAAAGACGTCACAGGCAAAATAGTAACGCTACTTCATGCTCAGCTAAGAGCAAATGATTCATCAGGCAAGGCTGCTTATTTTTGGAGGACGGCCACAAAAGAGAAGAGAACGCGCTGGCTGTATTGATCACGGTTGTAACGAGGGACCGCAGAGCCCTTCTCCAGTTCTGATGGAAATTTAATGTCAGAAATACATCATCCAATGCAAATATATCAATATGTATTTTACATCGAATGGAATTTAAAAACATCCTGGCCCAGCTCAGTGTAGTCGTTTCGTCTCTGCGCAGATCCAAGAGTTGTCACGTCGAGCAGAGGGCTGTTGTGCAGTGCTCTGCGCTGCTCGATGCTGCAACCATTTTGTGAGAGTTTCTAGACAGGTGGCTGGAGAAGGAGGCGAAATCTCCAGTGCTTCGGCCTCGAGGTTAAACCTTCAGCAGGTGAAGATTTACCTGTGCTGAGGAGATGCAGAATAAAGGATGTTTTTATCTGGCTTACTCCTGCCACCTCCTGTGTCCAGAGAGGCAGCCTAAGGAAGGGAGACAGAAATCCCAATTTGAATCCTGTGGCTGTAAAAGGGGAGTTGTTCTGCTTTGACACCAACCCCACCGCCTCCCTCCTTGCCCTCCCTTTCCTCCCCATCCCTCCCTTGGTGCTGATAAATTCATACTTCATTCTTTAATGCCCACGGAGGTTGGGCAGCAGGGAACAGAACTCAAAGTTTACAGGATAAACAAGCATGAGGAAGGAGCTTCGGCACGTGAGACCAAGCAGCATGTGCTGCGGGAAGAGAGCAAGACAGCCTCTCCGAAGTTGTGGTTGGAGGGATGGGAAGGAAATGACTTTAGCAGTGGTGCTTTGGATGCACTGAAGAGGGGAGGTTGAGGAAGAGTTCATGACAGACCAAAAGGGTATGTCCGTGTTGCGTAATTACTGTGTGGCGTGGAGGCAGTCACAGGCCTCTAGGCTTTGCTGGAAACCAGTTCCTGGAAAGGGGAGTGGAGCTGGGCTCACGATAGTCTAAACAAGCCAGTTCCTTTACGGCTGGTTCAGATAGCTCTGCACTACACTGGAAAATGTGGACATACCATAAATTCCTGTCAATAAGGAGTTCAAAATAATCCAAGGCAAGCTCTGCCATGACAAAACCATTGGTTACCAAAAGCAAAGGCATAGGTGAGATGCAGAAGGAGCACTCCTGCACCAAATATTCCACCGTGTGACCAGAAACGCCCCACAAAGAGCAGTTCTCTGCAGTTGTCCCCAAAGCTCATGTTTTCTTTGTTGCGGCCTGCTACCTTTTGTGTCCGTGCACTCCTCATTTAGGCTGCAATGTCATGTAGTGCCCAACGTGCTCTCGGTCTGCAGCTGTGACTCTACCAGCCCCTCCACGGAATTAACGCATCTCCGAATTAGTCATTTGATGTGCCAGCGCATGTAAAATGGGCTTGAGTGATTCAGATTTAGTGAGCAGGGGCTGAATTGCTGTATGTACAGTGAGAGGGGGGAGTCGGGGAAACGAGGCACGTGTAGGCAGCATGAGAGACCAAGGCCGGGAGCAGGCCGCGTGGCTGGGAAAACTTGGACGTGGCACCTGGGTGCCGGTGTCACCTGCAGTGTGGTATTTATGACGGGACATTGATGGGGGAGATTCACCAGCGTGGAGGATGTTACAGTAATTTTCTCCCACCGTTGTCCTCTTTCTGAGGAAAATGCTGTAGCTCTGGCTGGTGAGTGTACCGCCAGCTGTAACGCCATGCTGGCAGAACATGCAACGTGAGGGATGGGAGGCCAGCATTGAATGTTGGACTTGGGTTTCCAGCTCTTCTTTTGGGATGAAGTCAGGTTTCATCCCAAAACCAGAACAGGGAGGTCCGGGTTGAAAAGAGGTGACCTGTAAGTTTACGAGATTGTTTGACTCGCACGAAATGGCTGTGAGTTGGGGCAGATGGCATTGGAGATGCTCAGCTCAGGCAATGTCATCTGAACTGGGTCTGGTGGGCCACAAGCCCCAATTACCAACCTTTGCCAACCCAGTCTTCTGACAGATGCCACCTCCTTGGGCCATTTCAGCCCAGACAAGCTGACTTGATTTGCCCATCTACCCAGCTTTAATTACTCAAGATATCCATAAGGGCTGTTGTTGGGCTGGTAAACTGTGGGTTGGGCATAGTGCCCAAAGCACTCTAATCCTGATCTTTCTTCCTCTGCAGGGGGTGGAGGGAAACGCAAAGGCAAAAGCAAAAAGTGGAAGGAAATCTTGAAATTCCCCCACATTAGCCAGTGTGAAGATCTCCGAAGAACAATAGGTAAGAGCTTATCCCTTCTTTTTTTTGGAGTTATTGCCTAAATAAAATGTGCTGTCAATACTGGCTCAGCAGAACTGCATTAAAGCTACTCTTCATTAAATGGGATCACTTTAGAGATGGTCACACAATGCATATAGCTCTTGTGGTGCTGCCATGCAAGCTCAACATTTTCTGTTATGTGGGACATGTACTTTGTGTTGGTACCTCCCAGGGCCAATGTGGCTGCAAAAGGACATTCAGAAATGAATCCCCTCATTGCACCCTGCATTTCCGTCTAATAAGTGGCTTTTTATCAGAGAGGAAGTGAGACTTGATGAAAACTATGAGATTGCTGATGTAGTCGAAGGCTAATATTAATTGTACTCTGGATATGGTGGTTGAAGAGGCAGCCTCTGCCCTCTGCCAGGCAGGTTTGCTCAGCAGTACTGTCCTGCATTCACATCACAACACCAGCTTTAGGCAGTTAAAATTACTTTGTTTTATTGACGTGGACCAACCCCTGCAGGTTTGGAAAGGGAGCTTGCAGTGACCGTCTCCTTACCACAGCATTTCTCCTGCTCACACCTGCCAAATTTCAGCATTCTTTTGACTGCCGCCTTGCC
The DNA here is from genome assembly GCF_040182565.1 of Anser cygnoides. Classification (NCBI taxonomy): domain Eukaryota; kingdom Metazoa; phylum Chordata; class Aves; order Anseriformes; family Anatidae; genus Anser; species Anser cygnoides. The sequence goes on along the minus strand of NC_089879.1, from coordinate 6,319,507 downwards.
AAACAAGGGTAGCAGGTATCTCCTTGTGAAGTCGCACTGGAAAGCTCAGTATTGCTGATCTCACCACAAGAGGTTAACTTCAGCAAGTGAGGCTGTTTTTTTTCCCCCACACTGACATAAAATCCAGGCATTGGCAATGACTGAATGAAAGGCAAGAAACTGTAACAACTGAGATAGCAAGGAGCATAATTTGTCTGACTTGGGTGAACTCCTGGGGTCTGACTGGCAGTGTCCTGGCGCTGTTTACATTCGAAATTCACAGCATGTTTATGGAGAGAAAATATGTGGAACATTTTGAAGCTCTTTTCATGGTCTCCTTCAGTAAATTTCACTTCCCTCATCTTCTGCCGTAGAGCTAAAAGGAGGTATAGAAAGAGGGGGGAGGCAGGAGAAGAGACAGTAGGTTTTTCCAGTTCACATGGCCACTTAGCCACTCTACAAACCCTGGGATAATTTCTAAACGTACAGAACCTACTGGAAGCAAATCTAACTTAAATCTGTTGTAATGTATATAGGGAATTCTCTGTAGTGCAGGGGCAAACTGCACTACATGAGATTCTTGCTCTTTGCAAAGGTATAAAATATTCTAAAGATAGTCGTTTAAGACAAAATGTCTGCAGAATATTTCTGTTTTTGAAACATTATTTCTGACATTTTTGGTGGCAGCTTTTTCCTAACTAATTTGTTTTGCCTTTTGTGTGTGTGTGATTGAATTGGAGAAATCACAGGGCAAGTGCCCTTGTGATGCTTGTGGTGGATATGGCTTCACTGCAGCCATTACCTGTTGATTGGGAATTACGGCACCTGATTTTTACACAATGGGAAATGAGGTCCTGATCCTTGTTCTGTGACTCTGATTTTATCGAGCAGCTTTCCCGCTGAGCCTCATCAGGCCATCAGCCCATGCGGGCACTACCACATTTTAGTTAATGTAGCTGAGGTTGAAGCATCCCAGCCAAACAGATGCTGTTTATAAATTTCCCCTTGTTCGTACAGCGTGTCTGACACATCTTGGATGAACCAGACCTTCTGGGTCTCTAGCACCAAGGATATGCACATGTGCAGTTGACCCGAGGCATTCGTGACAGTGTATGGATGCTCCTTTTATTGCCTCTGCTGGCAGTATTATCCTGCACAGCAAGGATAACAATTATCCTTTGACACATCTTCACGGGCTATTTTCTGCAAGTCCTTTACCAGGACCTCAGGGTTTCAGGGGCAAGGTACCTCCACAGGTGATTTTATGAGGGAATGCACTGAACCAGCCTGAACTGCTGCGGGACTTGCAGTGAACCCAGCTGCACGGTGTGTCTGCCATCAGTCCCTCCCCTGACAACTTTTGGGCTCGACAGCCAGTGCCAGATAAATTCGATGATGAAGCAGAGACCACAGAGAGGCTTGTTCTTCCCATCCCTATGACAGCTGACAACCAGCAGAGAAGAATGACTTTACACAAGAAAAAGGACACAACCTCAGTGCCATGTACTTAGGGATCGAGACAAATATTGGTAGGTTCTGCTCATCACAGAGCTCTCTGCCATGTGTCAGCCTCCCAGCACTTCTGGCCAGACACAGTCATGCCACTTTGCCACATGTTAAAAAAAAAACCACACTGCATGAACCAGAGGATTAGGCTGCTGAGGTTTTCTTCTGGATACTTCCCAAGATCCTCTGTCGAAAAGCTCAGGGTAGGGACAGGCTGGACCTTTTCTCCCTCTCAATTAGAGGTGGCACGAACTGCTCTGCAGCAAGGCACTGCTTGGTGTGGTGCAGCCGTGAGCCACGGGTGGAAAACGCTGCTGTTGTGACTGTGGAAATACAGCCTACGTGTATGCACAAATGCCCACACGCTGGTGTAAAGCTGTGTGTGCTTCTGCACCCCACTAAGGTGTACTGAAAAGCGTCTGTGTCTTAAGAAAATAGTGTAGTGTGAAAAGAAATCTGTGAAAAACAGGAAGGCTGAAATAAACCAAGGGTCTGCGACCTGTGTTGACACAATTATGAGTCAGTTCATACCTTTTGGTTCCCTCTGTGTTTACAGGAGACTCTGTGTTTGACTATCCATCATCTGGTGTCTTACTGAAAGACTCGCTTAGTAAAACCCTTTTTTCCCCTCCTTCTTGTGCACAGAAACAAAAATGAAAACACCTGGGAGCAGCAGTGTGTTTTGATAAATAAACAACCACTGGAAACATCTTTATTAAAAGTGCCATTTACCAAGGAGCTATGTCTTTGGATTGCACTTAAAACAACTTATTTTCTTCTTTCTTTTTTTTGTCCAAAGTACACAACACCTTCTGCAGGGAAAACCTGTGGCCTGCATTGTGTGCTAATTGATGGGCAAGTGGCATGGGGGGCTGTTCAGAGGGATGCCACCCTAATGCCTCTGAGAGAGGCTGATCGATCTGCTGTGCACAGCGACTGCATGTCTCAGCTGCAGCACTCTTCTCGTGTCCAAAGGCAAACTGTACGAAAACAGCTCGCCTTTTCCAGGATACCACTGGCATTAGCAGCCCTTCCAATCGATGAAAACTTCTGTTTCTGACATTAGTGGCGATGAATCATATCACGGATCCTGTTAGCAAATGGCGTGCTGCTATCGTTAAAATTCACGGCTGATAGCTCTGCGAAAGAGATGTTTCAAGGGAAGGGAAAAAATAGCAAGGCGCAGCTTTAAAAATTCCTTCATTGGGCAAACATGGCATGAGTCGATGCCACAAGTTAGTGATACCCACTAGTTTAAAGGCCATCAGTAAACAAAAATACAAGAAAAAGTTGTAATTTCAAAGGCCAGGGTGTCTTTTTGATGATAAAAGATTTTGGATGTCTGTAAATATTTCTGAATGACGCAAAAGGTTCTCTTGGTTAAAAGTGTGGAATTTTTATTTATTTTGCTCAGACCCATTCTGTGCCGTTTTCTTTCATAAAAAACTGCTTGGGTGAAAGAGTTGATTATTCCGATCTTTGGCAAATTTTCTTTCGTAACTGTCCAAATGCTATATAATAAATCAAGACTCTTTTTCCCCATAGATTGAAGTCTGTGGGGAAAGTGCCACAGAATGTGTCTGCTGTTTGTTGCAGGGAGTGATTTGTTGCATTATTGCAGAAAAGTTTAACTCCTTCAGTAAAGGAGCTTCTGGTTCTGCATTGTGTTCGGGTAGAAGGAGAAGCAGGGAGATGTATTTTGCTAAAGAGTTGTATTCAGTGAGACTTTACAGGCAGAAAGATCAGTCCCCAGTTTTGACACACCTGGTTTAAGAAGGGAGAAAAATCCTCCAGTGCCATTTAACCTCTTGTGTGACATTTGTGTCCCATTTATCCAGGGTAAAAGTAGCTTGAGCTTCCATTTCTGGCAGGTTCCTTTCACTGTTGTCAAAAATACATTTCTGTGTGAGAGATGCTTTGTAGAGATGGTGAGCGAGTAAGTGGGACAAAACTGAGTTCACATGCTCCCTTTTTACAAAAGCTGGCTCTTTTTTCCCCCCTCGTCTTTTCTACATTGTACTTTTTCAGATCAAGACCTTCACCCATATGACCTTTCTGAGTCACTTTGGATATACCTGGAGGCACGCTGATGGTGCGGGCACTGCAATGGAGTTTAGAGCTGCCCAACCGAGCTTTGCCAGGTAGCCAGCACGGGTGCTCGTAGCAAGCAGCAGCATGGGCATCAGTGACAGAGGAGTGCTTGACTATTTATCCAGCTCCCTAGAAATGCTTTGCAGCCTGCACTGAGCTCCATCCTGTGGCAGAAAGACTGCTACTATACCCCGCTAGTCTCATTTAAAGTGGCTCGGGCACCTCTGCTCTGCACTGCGGTGCTGGGGCATCCTCCCCGAATTCCCACCGGCGATTCTCAGGTGCCCTCACTTTGAGGGTTTCCAGGCACTGCAGAGAGAAGCACCTGGGCGAGGGGCCCTTGGGAAAGCAGAGCACGAGTTTCCTGGTACACTCCGTTGGGTGCAGCGACACTGTGGCATATTGATGCTCACAGCAAGGCTCTGCGGCGGTGTGGCACCTTGCCCCGCTTCTGCTGGGGGCTGGGTCAGGCGCTGGTGAGTGAGATGCTAAGGGAATGGAGACGTGAGCAAAGAAATGCTGCGAATGTGCATATCTCAGAATCTGAGGCTACGTGGCGGTGTCATTCATAAAGCTCAGGCACTGAAACGGGAGAGGAAAGGCATCAAACCCCCAGTCTCACCAGAGCACAAAGAAGTAGCCAATTTGCTCTCCAGCAGACTCCTCAGCTCTGATGTTTACAGTGATTAAAATGCAAAGTTTGGAAATGTATTTCTGAAGCCCACAAATAGATCAAGAGAAGGAACTGAAACTTGCCTTCCTCTGTAAATAACCAGGGACAAGCGGTTATAACTTCCGTGGTGATCTTACAGTATCTGTCTGGATACTGCGCTGAAGGCTGGTCATATTTTTTTGACCAAAACTAGGGTCGGAGTTTCTGAGAAATATATATAAATATATATACATATATTTTTGTAGAAAGCATTAGTTTTCCTTGGAAAAAAATAATGTACATTTTTATTGGAAATAATTTTTCAGCCAGAGAAAAGCTGAAAAAAAAGCGGAGAAGGAGCAGCCAGCCCTGAGCTCTGAAAAACCCCGGGGATGCACAGGGCTTTTTGTGGACCTGGGGAACTGGAATTGGCAGAGCAGAAAATTATCTAGTAAATAAAACCAAAAATCAGCATACCGCATCATTGTTATACTCTTATCAAAGTAAATTTCCAGAGAAATTTGAGGAACTTGGGATTCTTCTCCACATCATTTAAGGCCCAAGCTGATAAACACATAAGCTCACAAATCATTTTTGAACGGCGAAGTGGGACCTTGCTGCTGTTTGTGCATCACCCAGGTGTAAGCTCCCCACGAAGGTGTCAGCCCCTGCGGGTAGGGGATGAAGCGGGGCTCCTGCCTCTGCTTGGCGCGGACCCCCGGGGGCTGCACTTTGTGGCCAGCCCCACAGCCCCTGGGCTGCTCGCACTGCTCTCGTCTGCGGGGCTACCACCGAGAGCACAGAGGGAGGGAAGGGAGCTCAGGAGGGACAGAGAGCAAAGCTGGAAGCACCGCTGAAAGCCGTGGATAGGATTTGTTGCTCTGGAAAAAGTTATGCAGATTTTTTGGATAGCATCGATGCAGGAAAAAACCCTCGAGCTGATTTATTTCTGAGGAAGAAACAAAGTCCTTCCCCTTGACAATCTCAGCTCCATACCCTTCCCTTCCCCATCTCCTTCCCTATTCCTTTCTCCTGCACTAGGCACAACTTTCCTCTCTCTTCCTTGAGCCAAAAGGTCTCCTTCGAAGCACGGCTTACACAGCATTTCCAGCATAGACCTTCAGCAGTACCCTGGAGTTTCTTGGATTTGACGTGCTGTCCCATATCATGAATGCATCTAAATTAAATTAGAAACTCTTCAGGGGCAGGAACTGGCCGCGTGATAGATAGTGTTCCAGCACATGAAATGATACGACTGACGTCAAAACCATATTGTTTGTTTACAAACCCGCAGTTGGTTCAGTTCCTTTCTTTAAAATCCTTCAGATTCAACTATAATTCTATCATAAACATAGGTTTCCAGGGCTCTAATGATGGACAAATAGAGCAATGTTTGGTGCCCTTGCAAGATTAGCTGTATCCAGTTTATAGCGATGGGTGGAATCGAGAAGGTTTTGGTTTTTTTCCACATTTTTTTTAATGCCATCACAGAAAGTACGTGAAAAACAAGCTGTTTTATGCATCTAGTGAGACTCAAGACTAACACTGGGAGCACAGGCTGCTCGCAGGCTGCTTGCGCTTGACAGCTTCCAGGACGGGAAGGGGACGCAGGGGAAATGAGTTGAAATGATCTCAGCCCACATTCTATTTACAGAATTCATTTCACAAGACTTAATCCATTAAGCATTACCTTGGCAGGGGCAACCCAGAAAGAAACCAAGAAAGACGTTGCTTTTCTCCGTAAAGAACAGGCAGCGAACCCAAGTCTCCTTCCCAAGCAACGAGTCCACACTTGCAGTCATTCAATAGAAAGCTTCCCAAAGTAGAAATATTATCCCTAAACCTCTGTATTTTTATTTAGTGGCAAAGACTGTAGTTGGTGCGATAAATTAATCTTCACAAAGGAAGAAAAAAATGAATTAATTCCAAAAGTTACTACAGGGATATGCAGAAAAGGTATTAAAAGAGAACATACCCTTTTAAAAGATCCATTTCATCTCTCACTGAAAATAGAAGTAGATATTGTGAGCTGCAGGGTTTTTCATTATCTTATTAGGTAATATGAGTCATTAAGGCTAATTAATACTTATGCAGTGATTTGAAATTGTAAAATGCTATAGAAGTGCTCACGGGTCCTGTTAAATAGTAGTGCTTGGTTGTTAAGGAAATTTATTTTAAAATCAAGTTAGCATTTCCTGGATATGGGGGATGAGAGGTAGGGCTACATTTATGATAAAATCTTACTCCTCTTCCCGTCGAACTCCCATGTAACTTTGCTACTGATATTAATGGAAAGAAGGCGGCAGGGCAAAGGAAGCCGCTGGTTTCGTTGACTCAGTTAGGCTCTGCTAAGTCAGTGAGAACATTTCCCTTAAAATAAATTGTACAGGAGCGCTCTTACAGTGAAAGCAGGGAACTGTGTGCGGGAAAAAGAGAGAGAAAAGATTTACCAGGCTTAGACCATAGGGATGCTGCAAAGTGCACGCAAGCAGCCCCAAATCCTTGGGTTTGGGGATGCACTCAGGCATCTGGGGAGGGAGAGGACTGACCTCAGTTAATGCTTGTCAGGGCAAAGAACTCGTTTGGGTAGGTGGTAGAGGAAGCAGTTTTTTTGATGTGGTTTCTTCTGGTTGTTACAGAGGCCTCTAGAACTATGCCTGGGTTTCCTCCTAGGCTTGCTAGAAACAGTCACCCTAGAAGTGTGGCACACTGAGAAGCTGCAGGTCAGTGTGGGTGAGCACAGCAGACTGAGTCCTTAGCTGAAATGTTTTGTAATGTAAAATAGCTTTTAAATAGAACGTGTATAGTAGAAAAGTGGAGTTATTTGCATTCCGGCTAAGAACCTGAAAACCAATATTTTTCTCTTTTATTTCCTCCTTTCATGCTCTTCTTTAGTGGAAGAGGGGCAGGAGAAAAAAAAAAAAAAAGCATCCCCTTCTTAACTTAAAACCAGAAAATATGTTAGATTTTATTTGTATGAAAGTCCTCCAAGGTCAATAAAATATTTGAAGGAAGCAAAGTTCACATTTTTTAATTGTGTTCTTTTGAATATCTGTAATATATAAAAGTGATCTTGTACTTTTTCTTTTTTTTTTTAATTTTATGTCTATCTTTGTGGTGCTTCTTTTACCGAGACACTCTTTGCCACAAAGCGTTCTTCTTCGGCACACCATGTACTTCTTCCTTCTTTGTGAAGGTCCTTGATCTGAGCGCCTCAGTCCCATCGGTTCAGGTTTTTTTTTGTTGTTGTTGTTGTTGTTTTTTCCTGACAGTGCAAATGGACGATACAACACTACAAATACAGCGCTTCAATTTTAAATATAGTATAAGTCACTGCAAATTAATTCACATGTTAACAGAGTCAGTAATCCTACTCCTTCTAAGTCCATGCCTGAGGTGAGACCTAGATAAGGTACGTTAGTGCAAATCTGGCCCATTATCGTCCTACTGCTCCTGATTTCTGGCTTTTTAGGAAAAGAGAGGTTGAGAGCTTTTGGGGTAATCCCACACATAGCTTTTAATTCTGTTTTTAAGGTAATTGGGGGAATTCATATGGGGATTGACAAAAAAAAAAACCACACACAAAAAACGGATTTTTGCCTGTTGGCTGAATCCCTGGAGTCATCGAAAGATTCCTTTATTTTCCAAATAATCACTATATACTGCTTTGAAAACACTTTAGAGGGGATAATTGGAATTATTTCTCTCTGCTCTGTTGATCAGAAATTGAGGTGTGGCCATGAATCCGGCTAAATATTGATATTAAAATTGAAACCTTGCTCAGCAAGGTAGAAGAAAGAGTTAAGAGACTGTTTCTGATTAGTGTTCCTGGTTATGTCAGTACTTTTATTTACATATTAATCACATTTCTACCATGCTAAGTCAATGCCAGGTAATTCTAAGACAAGTAAAATAAAAATATTCTCTACCCTAAATTGCTGTCTTCTGGATGAAGTAATAGGAAAGGTGAGTAAATTTCAAATGTAGGGAAGGGAAATAAAATTGTGGAGCAAGATGATACAGTGCAAACTGTGAAAAATTGCATGAGTTTGGGGAGGAAGGCAGAAAGGTATTTGACTTTGCTGAAGAGCTCCATGTTGTCCTGGAATTGGTAAATTTCAGTGCAAAAATGGCTCAACAAAAAGTCTGAAATCTTATAATACTTAAAAAATATGCAAAGACATTATAGTAAAATCTAAATGCAGTATATTTAGAAAAATATAGAGGTTTTTCCCTTTCCAGAAGAATAATTAATTTCAAAAGATGTGAATTCTCTGTGTTATCAAATGACCAACCAAATTTTAACCTCTATAAATAGTTACAAATTTCTTTGTACCTGCCATATTCACCATCCTCCTGCTCTGCACCGGCCTTGTGTTTGCACAGTGGCACCTTGACGGTCTCTTCACGTCACACTGATTTTCTGGGCTCTCACTTGAACAAATTAGAGCAAGGCAGTATGGACAAATTGGTGTAAGGTTGTTCTCGTGAGGAACAAAATCTGTCTCAACTACACATGAGTATTTGCAGTGTTGAAACAGCCCTCTATAAGTAAGTGCTTTCAGGTTTTCGTAGCACCTGGTTCAAAATATTTTTGGCATTTGTAAACATGGTTTACAGAGAAAAATTGTTTTGAGTATAGGAAGAATTTAGTATAAATCACTTTAGCAATACTCTGATTGGTCCAAACAAAAAATAGTCAGCACTTGGGTAATGAGTTCATCACACTTGACCTTTCAGCATATGTACTGTTTGTCTTGTGAACAGTAACTTCAGCACAAAGCCCCAAGTGCGGTCACACTGCAAAGGTACAGCACTAACTCTGAAGGACGAAAGAGAAACCTGTCGTGGGGAGCTTACCGAACAGCGTGGAGCATTTGGCTTAATGTAGCAGTTTGGGACATACTCACCCCGATCGGCTATCCGAGAGCCAAAGCCAACTGGCAGCCATGACCCTTCTAACAAGATCCTTTTTGGATCTCAGCTGAACCTGCTCAGCCTGAGCAGCAGCACTGAGGTGGGATGGCTCTGGGAGAGACCTCCACGGGGGTGTCTGGAGGGACCCCAGGGAGCAGGGTCACTGCCCCTGCGGTGGGAATGGGCCAGCACTGCTGCCTCCTGGGGGCTCTGCTTGCCTCCGACCTGTGCCCAAGGAGGATGGGGAATGGACAATGGGAGTGTGGCTGGGCTGGAAGCCCCCTTTGCATTATCATCAGTGGGAGTATTAAAAAAAATAATAATAAAGAAAGAAAGAAAGAAAAAAGAGTGAAAAGAGCAGCTATTTACCAGCCCTTGTGCTGGGAGTGGACCTCATGACCGTCCTCAGCTCCACTGAGGGTTTCTTCCTCCAAGGTAGAGACTCCCTCCTTCTGAGGCCACTTTCATCCCTGCCCAGGAGACTGCGGGTGTCGGTGGGTCGCCATAACCTCATTATCTTCTATGGGAAAAAAGAAAAAAATCTAAAAATATTGTCTATGCCAGTATTATCTACGCCAGTGTGACTGTGAATCAGTGGTCAGAGCTGCGAGGGAGAATTACAGCCTTTTCTCCCTGTTCTTTGCCACTGACAAGCCCTAGTCCTATGACTAGAGCTAATGTCTTTTTTAGAGTCCACTTCAAAGTCTCCTCAGGGGCCAGAGCCTTTCTTATGAGTTACAAATCAACTTATTTAGGTAACATCTTAAGGACTGGAAGGCGGCGATGCAAAGTTTCGAACCGTGGAGGAGCTGCCAACGCAGAGGTCACACGAGGTTGTGGTTACTCCCACCGCGTGCTGGGATGGGCTTCATGCATCAGTACGGCCTGGGATTACGACAGGGCCGGCACAGAGAGAGGGAAGACACGGATCCACCCTCCAGCCCTGTGGTTTTCACAAGTTTTCTGGCACCCGCCTGTGTTCCAAATCCTAAAGGAGTCTTGATGGAGAGCTGCCATCCTGGGTGAAAAAAAGGGGTAGGATTTTATTCTCAATAGCGCCTTTGAATTATGTGGAAAGTAACCATCACCCATAATCAACTACTACTGGGAAGCACCTATAGACTGCTTGAAATCTGTAAAAAGGTCCACAATTGTTCACTGCAACTCACTGTATAAGTAAGATATTCCTTTATTTTCTCTTTTCTCACATGATATTTGAGAATGAGGGGTTATGGTTATTTCCTAAGCCCCAGTGATTTTAGCCTTCTGTATACTAGTTGCTACATCACATTTCCCCCCCCAAAAAAAGCCTTTATCCCTTATATAAATTAGCTGCTAGCTTCCTTCTACTGATGCAAGTCAAAACAATATTTTAGCTGGCAGAATTATGTGGAATTGTGGAATTCTGCCTCATCCTTTTTTTTTTTTTCACTGCAATCAGCAAACTAGTATTTCCCTAACAAGTCCCCGGACCTGGCAGTTTTCCAGGGTTTCCCTCTTCAGTAGGCAGCAATAAGGAAGGGAATCTCAGCCCACTGCCAACTCACCCACTTACAACATGTGTTAGCGAGGGATCACAAACCCTTTCCTCCGAACGCCTCAGAGCAGAGAAAGCACTGGGAGTTCAGCTGGAGGCTCTGGCTGTGAGATATGGATCGTCAGGACTTGAATTAGAGAGCAAATACACCACTTTGCTTTTCTTCCTCCTTTTTTCTTTTCCCTTCATTTAAGTGAATTTAAGTCCTAGCGACAGCTAATAACGCAGACAGCCCTTGAAAGAGAAATGCTGTGTTCATCTCACAGACAGGTGCAGTCTGATTTTCCCTGCCCTGCCTTGCCACTGCACCTCCACCTGGAGGGGACCAGAGCAGAGAGGGGCAATATTTCAGCACCCATCATCGCTCACTCTTGGCTGGCTCTGCCAGCCTGGGTGCCAGTTGTGGTGGTGGCTTTTGCATAGCTGTGGATTTGATACCAGTTTCGCTTGCCAACTGCCAGCATAAGCTGTGTAACTTGCAGCTCCACACATGCCATGCCGGCATCTGTTTCTCATCCTACAGCATTTTAAATAATGCACATTTCCAGCTGTCTTCCCCATCCTTCCCAATTTCAAAGCACAATTTGTCCATTTCATGTATTGCTCTGAGAGGCATTTCCAGGCTGCTCAGTCAGTGTGTGCAAAGCAAAGCCGGTCGTGGGGCTGCAAGGTTTGACACGAACTGTCCGTGCATCGAAACAAGAAATTCTCAGCTGCAAGGAGCCCCACACCGTAATGCTTGTGGTATGCATTAATTAAATAAGTGTCCCTGGAAGAGGTGGAGGGCCTCTGCAGGTAATTTGGCATCTCCCTAATACAGTATTCACAACGTCAGGTCTCTCAGGAAAAAACTGAGCAGCCTTTAGAGAGAGTTTTTCAAAGCCCCACTTTCCAGTAGAAACGTAATTGAAGAACGCTGTGAGGACCATGGAAGTATGCTGCTCACAAGTGGAGGAAATATTAAATTCCTTGTTTGTGGTAAATTGCTGACCTTTGTCTTCAGCATTAAAGCCATCTGAAGAAAACCATTCGTAGCACGCAGTAAGATTAGTTGCTTTTGCTGGATATTTTCCTGTGTACAGTATAATAGTTTAATATGAATATAGCAGGAAACAAGGAAAATTGAAAGCATAATTCATTTTGAATGGCATGATGCAAGAGGTGATTTCTTTTAAGGAGCTCAAAGACAAAAGGATCAGCACTAAATATTTTAAATGAGCTTTTGGAAACGTCTCTTAATGGAATTTTTATCACCCCTCCTTTTATGACTGTAAGACCTATGTTTCCTGATAGGATCATTCTCTTTCTCTCTCTCTCTATTTTATTATTATTTATAGACTGTAAAACATTAATCAGAACAATTTTACTTATCAGGTTATAAAAACCTTATAACCTGATAAGTAAAACTGTTATCTTATAACCTACAAAGTCAATAAGTGTGTATTTGTTTAGCATAGTTGCAGATCCCCATTCTGTTTTAGATTTTCATGGTATCAGTACAATTTTTATTCACTGAGTCAACAACTCAAGGCACAACCTCTTCCTGCCATGCTGCTGCTATCCATTTCCTATAGTAGCCTTATAATTTCCCAAATTTCTCCACCCCTTTCGAAGCCTGGGAAAGCAGATGGACCCTACAGGATGACCTGGGGGTCATGAAATGCAGGCTGTTAGAGCTGAAGTGGGGAAGTGCATTCCAGAGGAGACAACCCTTCCACCGAGAGTGTTTGCAGCCCGGGCTGCTCTCCAGCCCAAACCGCCGAGCTGATCCTGAGCTCTTCAAATGATTGCAAGTGACATGGCCTGGGGCACGGAGACAGCAGATGTCTGATATTTAGGATGTTATGGCTCAGTGTTTTCCACTTGAGCTGGAACTCAACTGCTAGCTAATGACGGTCACGGGGACTCTGTGCAGCGCATGTCTTGAGCAGGGCACGCAGGAAGAAAAATTCATTCAAGAGCATCGTGCTTTTTTCAGTCATCTGAAAGGGGAGAAAGTGTGCGGAAAGCCAGCAAAGGCATGAATCACCACAAAGAGGTCCATATTCAAATGTCAAGCCCACAATTTTCTCATCAGTCATAAATGGAAAGCCACTCGGCAAATCCCACCCAGCCCTGAAGCTGCGTGACGGAACTATCCCCTTCATTTTGGCCTCTCATGCTGCCTTTTCATGCTGTTTAAGTAAATCAGTTTTCTTTTGTGCCTCAGGCCTAGAAGCTCCAGGTATGTCCCTGAATCATGTTGGATTGGACTGCCGCTCTGCTGCCCTAGAGTGTAACCAGTGCTGTCCTGATGAACTTTCTGTCCCACCAAAGCTCTAAATTGGCATTGCTCTTCAGCTTCTGTCCCTGAGGAAGGGGAAGACCATGTGGCCAATGTGCAGTAATAAAGCTGTCCTGTCTGAAAGAACTGCTGCAGACTAACAGTTATCTGTGGCCCAGAGGAGGTTATCAGTCAACACAAGGAGTGTGGCCTCTGGATCGTATTTAGACCTAGACTCCGACAGATTGGGTCAAAGAGTCTGAGAACTACAGAGCATGGCCATGGTAAAAGATCATGCTCTAATTCAAGGCAAAGGAAAGTGCACACAAAAACTGTAATTTTTCATGCAGCATGAGTAAAAAACTAAGGTAATCATGGAAACACTTCATCAAAAACCCCAGATGAGGGAGAGCAACACGAGCACTGTAACAGGCACTCTGGGTTTGCACTGAAGGAAGCTCCCATGAAAAAAAAACAAAAAACAAAAAACAAAAAAACAGAAGCTATTTGTCCAGGGCCCTTCCCGATATGTGGCTGCAGGTGGCTTAATGCAATGTGCATGGTAACAGCCAGAAAAGAGTGACAGCACAGGCTTATTAAGAACTAGCAGTAGCACCTAGTGTTTCTGAAGGACTTTACCCAAACTGAAGAACATGCTATGGTGCTTCATGCTCTAGCCTGTTGCAGCTGGGATAGCCTAGTAGACATTTGCTATCTCAGACTGTACTTGCACTGTCATTTCATGCTCTTGATCTATTAAATCAGTGCTAAAAATTGTACTTGGACCTCCTGGTGTCTAATTTACAACAAGTGTAACTCATGCTCGTATTAATTTTAGAGACAGGATATTTTAGGGCTTTAGATGCTTCTTGTTATTAATGACCTACTGTAGCTCTCCGAAGCTCCCACTCTTACCCAGAACTCAGCTGCCAATTACTCATACAGAGAGGAGAATCACAGGGCCCAGCAGTGAAGTCCATGCCTTGCATCTGGCTGGGCTGGTGCTGAGCTATGCAGTGTGTTGTGGTATTGGATACAAGAAAAACAAAGTGGTCGCTGTCTTAACTGTGGCCAGTAACAAACTCATAGTATGTTAATCAGTGGTTTGTTACCTTCCCTTGATTTGAGGAACCCAAATATATTCAAATTGAAATGTGGATACCTACATGGGAAACTTGAATTTAGAGGCCTTGGCCTTCATGCCTTTAGAATTGTTTGGGCTCCTCTGAGTACATGCTGGTTTGGGTGATTTCAGTGATTTAATCGGAAAATTATTTGAAGGCTGGAGTGAAAAATACAAGAAAACCTGATAAGAAACTGAGAAAGGTCACAAGTTAAAATGTCGCACAACAGTGCTGAATTGCTAAAAAAAAAAAGGAACAGCAAAATGCTCAAATTAGATGAATTGTCTGATCTGGAGAACTACAGAGTATCACAGGTCTTGATGATACCGGTGGACTCTGCATGAATTCTTGGAATATCTTGGAATATTTGTAAAACTTTTCACGGTGATGGATGTAGAGGGAAATTATCTGAATACTGAAATGTGAGTATTTTAATACCTTCTGTTAGGCTGTGCCAAGGGGAGGACCAGGTGTCAGAATGGTTATCAAAATCTGCCTGTCAACACAGGCACCTAAGGCAAAGTGAATGCTGTCTTGGGTCTGCTCAGTGGAAATATCCTTTGCAAGAGATGCAAGCAGGTTATTCCATAGTAGTGGCAGTCTTGCCACCCTTTCTGAGTTTTGATTGATGAGAGTTATCAGCCTCAGTTGTCTTAATTGTTTTGGTATTTGTCTTCCTTTTTTCACACCTTTGCTGGCTTGCATTTGCACAAGCTGTTTTCATTGAACAGGGTATAATGACTCTGGGAAAAATAAGTCAAAGAAAAGGCCTGTAATATAATTTAGCCTCTCTCCCATGTCCTAAAAGAGGATGCTGTTGGGCAGTTGGTACTTGGAGAAGATACTCCCATGATATTTCTTCCCTGTCATGCATCTATGAAAAGAGTTGATCGATCCTATCCTATTGAATCCCAGATTCCATGCTTGCTCTGCGGTCCTCACAAAATACAGCAATTTTCCAGAAAGAGAAATGTGTTCACAGCTGTGCAGATCTTGGCAATGCTCACCAAAAGTCCACCTGTCTGGACAACATTGGACTTTTACTACTACGAGAGCTTCTTTGTCCCCAGAGAGCTCTTCAGAAGTCACTGTATGGCACTGTGCCATGCAGTGAGGCAGTGCAGAAGAACAAACTGCACCCTGCTCTGTAAAATGAGTAGCAGCCTACTATTAATGATTAAAACTGATATCACAAGCAGGCCATTTAACCTACCTGGCAGACAGGAAAAACTGACTGGTACCTTATCTCAGCTGAAGCATTCAGCAGTAGCCATGTGATGAATTGTCATCTTAATTCTCCTGCATGCTTGATGGACCGTGAAGGCAAGCAAGCAATGATGAATGTGGCAGCAATTTGATGTAGCCACATTGATGAATTTTTTCCTTGAACATGTATCAGCAAACCCAAGAGTTTACTACTTTCAATTCTCATGCTCCCCACTTTAAATGAAAAATGTAAATGCGTATTTAAATGTCTTACTTATATTAGAGTCTTCATCATCTTTCTGGTCAGCTACCAGCAGTCAGATAGAAAGCGCTCTTGAAGGGTGTTCTGGAAATGCTCTCCACTACGGTTTTTTTTCAGAGGATTACATACCGAATGAATGTTGTGGTTTGAGTCCTATTTTTCTCTAAGTGGTAAACCTACTTATCTTTGTTTGAAAAAAACAAAACGTATTGATAGGTAAATGTAAATGCTGTAGAATGCATCTACATACATCGTGAATGAATGTAGGATTCTGGCCAGCACCTAACCTTGTTCATTGCTGCCTTCTGTTTGCTCTACTGACACCCTTTTCAAACATACTTTGTTTGCTAATTTAATATATCACAGCAAGGAACTGGAGTGTTGATAGCACTTCAGCTGTTTTTTGCTTCCTAACACCCATTTGCAAAACCAATGCATCACACAGGAATGAATATAAATTATATAATAATTAACTTTAGGATATGACAATTTGTCTTCCTTTCTCCAATGACCAGTCCTTTGACGTTAAGAGCGTTGCATACATAGGTTAGATGTATTTTGGTGCCTTCAGTTCTTACTACATGATTTCCAAGGCATTGATCATAATGAATATTGTATGTTTCTTCCATCTACAGAAGATCTCACTACCTCTTCTGATGTGATTGTAACCTTATAGGTAGTGTAGCTACTGAAAGTGATTTTTGATGTCATGTTTACTAGAGAAGCATACCAAGAGTGCTGGCTTCCATTTTAATTCTCCTTCAAAGGTGTCATCTGATAATGGTGGCCTGGAATAACTGAGGACTGGATTTATTGACTTTGGAGGGCCTTGGCAAGTCTGTCATTTTAGCAACTTAATCTAAATTGTGTGGTACTCTCAGGAGTAATGAATTAATTATACAGCCTAAACATTTTACACAGTAGATTTAAATGTAGATTGCTAACATTTACAAGAAAAAATCATATTTCTTATGAGTTTCCCCATTTGATACGATTACATATTCTAACTTAAACAGATGTGGAATAGTGTCTCCAGATGCTCTTAATATTTTCAGTTCCAACTTCACTGACAAATTGAACCTTCCCTTGTACTGTTACATCTGTTTGGCTACTGGTACTGCTATTGGCTATGGCAGACAGAAGTCAAGCTCTTGTTTGTACTAAATACTTAACTATGATTATGACAATTAATATTTTAATATTCCTCTGAGAACAAAAAGTATTAAATAAATCGATGATAGGGCAGAGTCACTGACCTTGCCTGGAGAGTGTCTTGAAATTATTTTTGCAAGGTTTTTCAAGTCTATGGCCTTTCTGTTTAGCTTGTATCTCTGGATAGGCTATTAAAAGAAGATTGTTGTCTAGATACCAAACTTCAAGATCAGTGAACTTCCTTGAGCTTAAGCAGCACAAGAGATTTACAGCTAATTTCAGATAGTGACACTCAGAATAGGAGTGGAACTCATGTTAGAGACCTTCAACGGTTATCAATGGAAAATAAACAGTTTGGCGAGTCCCTGTGAGTTTATAGATAGAACAGGATGGGAATATCATGATATGAGCAAAAACAGGCACCCACAAGGCATGTCTACACTAGCTTGCGAATGCCTTCGGGGTCCTGTCTGGAATAGCGGAGGTCACACAGCATAAGCAAAAACACCAACGCCGTTAAATTATCTTGTTTTTCCAGTTGTTGCAACTCTGCTGAATTCAGTGGAGTTAGACCAACAAAACTGAAGAAAATGCCATGATGAGCCAGGCATTAAATTTTTATCTTCTTAAATATCATATTATCTCTCTGTCGGTTGGTGAATTGCCATAAGGCACACTCATGTGGTAAGTTTGAGGTTGGAAGGAGCCAAACTGTATTCCTACTTGAAAAGAAAATATGAAAAGTAAATAAGAGCAAAGGAATAAAGAGGAGAGATTAGATTAGATTAGATTAGATTAGATTAGATTAGATTAGATTAGATTAGATTAGAAAACAGGAGGAGAGGGTGACATAGGAAAAGTGAAGATAGAGAGTAGGAGATAGAGAAGACCAGAAATAGTAGGGCCTGAGCATGTAAAACAATAGGATAGAAAGACAGAAGAAAAAAAGCATGAGTAGGGAAAGGAAAAAAGAATAGACAATTATGAAATTCAGTAAATGTGTTTAGATCTTTTTTAAGGCAAGTCAGCCATACTCACTGTGTTGACTATGTGATTCAAAAGCGGTTTGGCTGCTCCCAAAAAAAATAAAAAATAAAATAAAAAATTCTCCTGGTCTTTGGCAGAAGATAAAGTGACAACCTTCCAAACACCCTAATTTCCTTTCATTTAAAGTCTGGCATCCAAAAAATGGGGAGGTTGTCATCACATTAGGAGTGAGTTCATTCGAGAGCATGATGGTACACACAAGAGAAGCTGGCCAACAGAGCAGGGAGGCAGAGAGGCCTTTTGCAGGCAACTTTTTTTTCCTGTGGGATGTACCTGGGACCCTCCAAGGCAAAACTTGCTTGCTTTCATCCATAACAAATGTTCTCAAAGTGCTATACCACATTTGGCAGTTGCAGCCAGAGTCAACTCAACACTTGATGTTTCCCAGGACTGTAAATTCTGGCCTATGTAGTTTGCTGTGTGGGGGACTTTCAGATGAGCTCTTTTAATTGAGCTTTTGCCTGCTCTGCTTAGATATTGCAGCCTATGTGGCATTTCTTATTAAGAGTAAGTTGTTAAATCTAGTGTCCTGGCCAAATTCCAGCTTGGGTGTTTATATTCTGCTCACCTAAATGCCACTGTTGGATCATTATATGAGATCAAACTGTGGAGCTTGTGCTTTGCTAGTAATGAATATGCCCCTAAGATCTGCCTTATGGGGAGGCACATCAGCTCTCCTCTCAGGACCATGAATTCGTGTTATTAACGATAGCATGCACCAGGCCAGGCCCTGGTGGATTTTTTTTTCTTTTTGCTTCATAGTCTCAAGGTTTATTTGCTTGCTCTTGCGTTATCGTTGATTTTTCTACAGCATTAGTGTCCCTGAATTATCACATGATGTATCTCCAGTATGCCGCCGTAGTGCGGGTCCGTGTAACGGGTGAAGGATAAAAAACATATCTTTTAAATCAGGGCAGTTTCTCAAATACGTATTTCTTCAAGAGGCTTGTTTAGTCTGTTTCTGTTTTGCCAGAACATGTGTTTTAAGGAGTATCCTCCTTTACCCGAGTAAATCATGACTCTTTTTTGCTACATCAGTAGTAGTGGTTGAACCCGAGATGACTTGGAAGATGGCTTCAACAGGCTTCCAAAAGTGATGAATATTCATATTCTCTAAACCTTTCCACTCACTGGGGCAGGACTGCCTTGTTTTCCTGTGTTTATTCAGTGCCTAGCACCATGGGTTCCCTCATACGATCTTGGTCCTGTGCCATGATTAGGCATTAGCACAGTAAAATATTCTCTATTAGTAATAATGGTACAAATTAATAGCAGGAAGAGTGAACAAGTAGTCAGGGCTTCACTTTCTCTCCTTTGCTGTCCTCTGGGAGATTTGTCAGGCAGATCTCTATGCCAGCAAGGCAATTCTGCAGCGATGGAGCAGTGATCTACTGCCCTGTTCTCTTTAAGTCTTATATTAGCAAAGTAGCCACTGACTTCTGCGTGTAAGAGGCTGAGTGGGGTACCCACTGGGTGTACCCACT
Organism: Anser cygnoides; assembly: GCF_040182565.1. Taxonomy (NCBI): domain Eukaryota; kingdom Metazoa; phylum Chordata; class Aves; order Anseriformes; family Anatidae; genus Anser; species Anser cygnoides. The sequence goes on along the minus strand of NC_089879.1, from coordinate 6,300,287 downwards.
GCTCACACTACTTTCAATGTTAAAATACCAGTGTACCTGAGTATTCCCACTGGAGCTTCCTACTTAAGGCTGATAGATAACTCAAACTGTAGGGTATCTTGATGAATTCTTCCTCCGTGGAACCTGCTTTGCTAATACTTTTCCCTCTTTGCAGACCAAGAATAGGTATTTGTTTCATTTTTAAAGCTATTGATTAAATTATCTTATTTGCTAAGTGCAAAGAATGAGCTGCAGAACTGTGGCTTGAATCAGCCATGCCAGGCACACAGACCTATTGAAAGGTAGCAAGATTCTGGGTTTCACATAAAACAGAAATGTGTCATGAGCGGGAGAAACAATTACAGATCTCATTAAGGCCAAGTGTATGGGCATGCCATTTCATATTTCAGGTTTATTTTTATCTGGAACATAATTAATTCAAGAAGCTAGTTCCACAGGTTTTATTTTTAGATAGTTCTGGACCCAGCTGAGAAAAGGAAAGCTTGTCATTTCCTCATAGTTGGGTTACAGTGAAAAGAACAAGAACAATAGTTTCCTGAGGGGGGTAACTGAAGGCTCAGGTGTTCTTACACAGTGTAATTGGAGGCAGGAGTTCACACATGGAGAACATGGCTTCTTACGTATTCTGAAATCAACACAGCAGAAATACGGTGCTGTACCATGCATAACGTGTAACCCTGCTTCCCAACAGTTTAGTGCACACTCCCGCTAGCAGAATGCAACACCATGGCTTTAATACCAAATTCATTGTGTGAGCTAACAAAACCTCCAGTTACCTTGACTGACCAACAAATCTGAATATCTGTTTTTATCAATGGGATGGCCCCATTAACAGGGTCAAAGCTAAGTTAAGGATGGCGTTGGTCACTCAATGGGCAGTTCAGTAATCTTGCCCTGCAAGTGCTACTTCCTACATTTTCTTCTTGACTTCATCACCATGGATGAGATCAGTGGAAAGGAAGATGGGGAGGGAATAGCATGGAGATTGCAAAACATGCTGGGAGAAATGTACTTTTCCATGCATGTCTTGCTTGCTGGACTGCACATTCCTCTTCCCCTGATGACAGTATTATGTGCTGGGTTTTGCTGGTAGCTAGGCAGCTACCCAAAGCAACAAGTCCAGGTGCCAATGAAACTTTCCATTGACTGAAGTGGGTTCAAGGGCAGCAGTAACAACTCACAATTCAGTCTCTTCTGAGGCCACAACACAAGGTCCCATACAATATTTTTAACTGCAGATTATTCCAAAATCTCTCTCAAAACATAATCTGTGCTTCTTATTGCATATCTGTACCAAGGATTTAGAGGGAAAATGGGCTATTAGTACCTAATTTACATTTCATGTTTTATCCTTTCTGGCAAGTTAAATCTGTGGTCAATGGTTCGGCCCCAAATGGCCTTTCATTACTCAGGCTGTCCAGACATTCATAACCTTATGAGTCTTTACCAAAGAGGCTCATATTTGTGCCAGAAATTCTGAGAGGAGAGAGCTCATGTGGAATATGCATAATATAAGAACTAAATGGAGTTCAAGGAAAGTAAGGTAATATTAATCCCTGATAAGTAGACAGAGATGCTTAACTATTACAAATCATAAACTTGAGCAAAATATTGCAAAAATATTATAAAGTCTATTTTCTTCCTTTTATCCTGATGTTTCATATTTGCTTATTTATGCTGAAAAAAAAAATCCCTGGAGAAGAAGCTGCTTGTGTTTTGATTCCCATATAACCCTCAAAGATAGCATCAATGAATTTTCCAGTCAAGCCTTCTGAAATCACTGGGGCTTCTCACAGATCAGGGTCCTAAAACATCAGCAGGCAGGACAGAACTGGCTCTGTAACACATAGTAAATAATTAAGATGCTCTTCCTTAAGCCGAAACTTCTGAGTAAGGATTGCTGTTACTTGGGGGCTGGGTAGCAGCATCGATTACTCAGGTTGCCTACTATTGCACAGTATGAGATTGAGATATTGCCAGAATTATGTAGGCTGAAATTTTCCATGCTGGATGTTTTCTGTGCCATGTGTTTTTTTTTTTTTGGGGGGGTTCATTTTGGTTTGGTTTGGTTTGGGGTGGAGGAAGGTGATCCAGGTGGTAAGGCCAGGACTTGTTAGGCCAGGAGGCAGGGGAGGTTTGGCTGGCCAGGGAATGCTAGAGCTCCTTGGCCAGAGAAGCTGAGGGTGGGAATGGCCACGTGAGAGAGCCATAGGAAGAAGACAAATCATGGGGGAATGGCTACGAAACACTGCATTTAAGGGCAGAATCTCATCTTCAGACAAGACGAAGCAGTCAGCCAGTATCTGTAGGTGCCTCTGATGAGGTATGTATCTCACCTCTCTCCAGTGTTTACAGAAGATGGTCAGCTAACTCAATTTACAGTTCTTTCATCAGCTTGCAGCAGCACAAGTGAGTACTGTGACATCCCTATTTCAGCTCTGCTGATGTGGGTATTATTATGGGTGTCAGTGTAATGTAGTTTCTTTTCCAAAGAAAACTTAGGGAAGAGCTCAGAAAAATCTGTGTTAAAAAGACATTCTTAAAGTGACCAGTGACCGAGTCAAACATTCCCAGCGTCTTGGGTGAGTTGTTCCTAATGAGCAAGGGACTATCAGAGTTGCTCCACAACATTTTATTTTTCTTTTTCTTTAAAGTTCCTTAAAAACTTAGGAAATCAATCATACAAAAATATGTGTTAAAATGTTAATATTTCTGGATGAGCCTCTAGCTGCCTCTGTAGCTTAAATTCATATCTTTTTATATGATACAAAACTACATATTTAACTTTTTCCCCAGGACCCATAATTCAATCAAAAGATGGAGTTAGCCTCGGGATGAAATTGGGTTGTTTAATAAAGGAGGATAAAATGACGGTCTCGATTATATCATGACAAAAAAAATATGATGAATAAATTCAGGGAACTGATGAAATGCTGAATAATACCAGCGAATTGCAGCAGCACAGGGAATTGTCTGGTGGGCAGAGCAGTTGAGTGACACACTGGGGAACTGGACAGGGATACACTCTGGTCCACTTAGGTCTTATGTGGTGACAGACAAATAATTTAAAACTTAAAAAGTTTTTCAGAGTTGGCCTTTAATTGTGCATTTTTCATTTTATGAGTATTTATCTGAGATTTTTGGGTCTCAGTGCTAACATCTGCAGCTGAAGCAAATGGAAGACTAGCTTTGAATGGAGTGAGTTGTGTATAAGGTTAAATACATGGAAAATCAAGTTGAATCAATCAGTGAATACTTTTTATCTTAATTTTCGTATGTTTAAGTTCCCCATCTATAAAACTGGACTAATGACATCTTCTTCATCTCCCAGAGGTGGTGTGAAAATAGATCCATGAATAGGTGTGAAGTATTCTAAGGCTACAGCGGAGAATGCCACAGAAAGGTCCATGGGGAAATGAATCATTCTGTCTCCTGAGCAGGCCGACTGGTGTGCAGTAAATAAAGTCTAGGGCCACACATTGAACCAGAGGAGAAAACGAAATACTGAATAGCTGCTCATTAAGTAAGCACTGTCCGTTCTGTGCGTTGAATGAGGCGAAGGTCCTGTGGGAAAAAAAACAGTTTGCAATGATGTAATTAAAGACTGCACCAGAATGCGTGCTCAGTGAGGAATGGCATTCAGGCTACGCAGAAAATTTTAACTTAGGTTTTTCCTAGGTTTTGAGGCTTAACTTTGCAACCTCAGTCATGTTCCTTTAATAATTTGGGGTGTGTCAATGCAACACTACAGCTGAATTCTTCCTTGTGGAATATTATGTCTTTAAAAAAAAAAAAAAATCTCTAATCAAAAGTGAATGTGTTGCATTACTTCCTGTTTGCTTCCCATGCTGCTACGGTTAATTGCTTCTTTCCTGCAGTGGAATGAAGACTTGAAGTTCAATGGCCACAACCATGGGCTGCTTATTCAATGTGGCGTGTAAGCAGCAGGGATTTCCTTGTCCCTGGCTAGAGACCTGCATACTTTACCTCTTCCATGCAAGTAGGATGAAATTAATCAGTGTTGGTTTTCTCAGCAAGCAATGAAATTTCAACCGCTGCAATGTCGGGAGGACGAAGACTCCTCAAAGGGGACCGGGAGAAAATGCATGAATGAGAAGTTCCTGCCAAGACATGAACACTACACTTGAGTGTGTCTGAAATGTTGGGCGCAGAGAGTAAATAAGCCCCATGACAGGTCTAGCCTAAATACCCAGCACTTCCATGGCAGGTAGCCCATACTTTCACCAACCTTGGCATCATGACGACGATAATATTTTTGCAAGGATGAACTGCACTCGAACAATGTCTCTAATGTTTCGATGTCGGTGCAAACATGCTCTCCTTTCAGATCAGCCATGCGGCTCTTCTTTTCTATCCCCATTTCCCCTTTTCCTTTCATAGAAGCCCATTTAATGTGGCTGCTGAAGAGGAAATCCCTGTCTTCGGCACGGTTCCTGGGCTCCGCTGGTGACTCAGAAAATGGTGCACCTCAATCCTGGGAGGTGTTAATTCTTAGCTGAGAGCGATGGTTCTCTTCCAGCCTATTTCACTGTACTTAGTCTACTGATATCTCATCCTCACAGGAGAATCTGTGTATCTCTAGAGGCATAATTTTATGTGGCAAACTTGACCTCTGTGTTTTGTGAACTCCTCTGAGTTCACTAATGAAGTAGCACTGTAGCCATGCAGATAGGCCACAAAATATTGCTGGCTAAGTGACAGCTTGCTCTAAACATCAGAGCACCCAAAACCATCTACCCAACCTGTTCTTGAGGCCAGCATGAAGGCACAAGCACATGAGGCTACAAGAGCCAGAACCTAAGTGATTATTTACCCTATGATAAGTGTCCTAAGAGCACCTTACCTTTGAGCATCATTTCCACAGTTGTGGGCAAAGAGCTGATGCTTCACACAGGGATGAGGTAGTGCCACACGACTGATAAAAGGCAATGTGAGCTGTTTCAGAATTTCCACATGCTGAAATAAGGCCATGCTTATTTCTAGCCCAATCCATTCCACCTATCTATGTATTCTTCACCAGCATCATTTGGAAGCAGGTTTCTCAAAGGACAAATACTGAGTTGTGATGTTCCTCATAAAACAACAGTGCTGTTTCTTGCATCGGTTTGGTATAGAAGTTTATGAGATAACGGAATTAGATTTCAGTGTTTTTTTCAAATCCTTTGCTTTGTTCACCTAGCAGCGTGTACAGATCTCACGTTAATAACCACGAGTGAAGCAACATCTGAGTGGGGCAGCACTTGGCTGGAGGGGTGCTGGAGAACACTTCAGGCATGCATTAGGATCTCAGAGGTACTTCAGCATCTCTAGTACTTCAGCTCTGTCGTGCAGTACTAAGGATGTTGAAGTATCATCTTCCAGGTGAGAGGTAAAATTCCTAAACATGTTTTTATTTTCTAAATAACACAGCACTAATTGCAAGGGGGGCAGCCCTAGCCGAAGCTCTTGTTAATTTTGTTTTCACCATAATTCTTTCAGTAGCTTTGGAGATGGTAGTCTGGGCTTTTTGTTTTGCAGAGCTGAACATCATTATTTTGTGTTGCAGAATATTTGTGGTGGTATGTTGAAATTTAGGAATGAAAACATTTTGGAGAAAAACACTTGAGGAGGGTAAGACATTATTCGTATGACATTGTGAAATGAAACAAAATATTAAAGAAGAATCTGATCAAATTGAAAAAATACAAATATTAGAATAATCTTTAATATTACAGAAGTACTCATCTTGTTTCCCTGTGAGAATCCAGTTTTCATAGGAACAATGCAGAAAGTCTCTTGAAAATTGCATTTTCTTTTAAGACCTGCATAAGGTTGTTCACAGTTCTTGTGTTTGGACACCAAGTGCCACGCTGTTTCCATCCATCTGAATAACATAGTCTGAAGAGATCCTTGGTACTGAAGACTTCTGTTAAGAAGGAGAAAAAAATACTTTCCGTTGGCAATCCCCTCTTGCACAGGTTTCTCTTAGAGTATTTGGGGTTTCTAAATGACTTTAAAATCTCTTTTTCACTGTTCATTTCAGTTTTACTCAGCAGCTCAGCTCCCTCACACCCACTCAGAGAGGGATGTCACACAGCAGGCAATCAAATCACACTGTGAATATAAACCAAGTCCAAGTCAGTGTCTGTTTTATTGCAAGTAGACCACTTGTACTTGGGCCAAAGATCCAGTCAAGTGATAATTTAGCAACATTGTCATTGGCCAGTGACACCTCTTAAAACTGGCGAGGGTTGATTTTTTTCAGTGTATCATCTCTTTGATTATTTAGGTTAATATTGAGATTATTTTATAATAATTTTCATTTTTTAAAGATTGGAATTGATAAATGCTTCCAAAAGTAATTTGCCAGTGCAAGATTGTGGATTTCTCTTGTACTCGAAGTGTGCTATTTCAAAATACCACAAGGAAAAGTGACAGAAAAAAAGAAAAAAGAGAGAGAAAAGTAAATTTAGCAATGAACATCTAAGAACATCTAGTATCTTGTTAAGGGAATCATTAGTAAAATGGCTGAGATGTTTAGCACTTACAGCGATTATTGAATGGCATGCACAGTTAGTAATCCCTGTGAATAGCTTTATTATGTGCCTCTCAGTAAAGTGTGCTGCTTAAATATGCATTTGCAGAGTGACTGTGCTAGCGGCTATATATGTTCTACCATTTTATTGACCTGGATAAAGGTTTAGTCTTGATGGCTGCTTCGGTTTCTACCCAGGCTAGTTTAGAAGTCAAAGAGTAGTTTTGCAGAAGCCTTTTCGTCTTAAGAAAGCGATTCACAAGATGTCTCCTTTAGTTTCCTGGAATCGAGATGTTTATTTTGTGCTATGTACAACAGCAACAGTTCTTGTAGATTTCATAACCTTAAACATTCAAATTACAACTTTTACTGAAATTTTCTTTCAGCACGTATTACTCAGAACATCACCAGAAAGGAGTCTAAATAACACCACTAGACAGAAAATAAGTTAGGTATTTCAGTCAAAATCTTCAAGACTGGACATAAAAGTCCCAAATAAAAACATATCTCAGTAGCTACCTCCTTTTAGGACAAATCATCCAGTTCTGTCATCCCAATACAAAGTAGGACAAAATGAGAACAACCAAGTGTTTGTTCCTCAGATTTCCCAGGGTGCTTCTGAGGTGAGCTTTCATATTTCTTTGAGGGATTTTTTCCGTTCCTCTGGCCTTGCTGCAGAGGCATTGTTGAAAGCCGGTAAAGAAGATAAAGACAACCTCTCTTCTGGTCGGCACAATATTCGCAGCGATGGTGTGGGTAGCCCTTCCCCTGGGACTGCAGAACAATCTCTGCATTCAAGCGCCAGAAAGGATTGGTGACGATGCATCCTCTGTGATCAACACGGGCAAGTCTGGGAGCCCACCGCACCCTGAATAGTGCCGTGACCAGCCGTGAAGACAACAGTTCAGGCACTTCATCAAAGTGAAACCTCATCAAAGGCATTGGTCCAGGGGTACGTGCTTTTCAAGTGTAACTTATGCGAACAGTAACCAGCTTATTACTAGTCATTTGAATTTCTTAACTAGAAGCAGTGTAAGATATCTGTCTTCCTATCTATCAATCAGTCAGTCAATCAGTCAGTCTCCCTGCACTTTCTCACTTTTTGTTCCCTTTCTATGCAACTGGTAGCCAAATGTGAAATAAAGCATGCGTTTAAGAACGTGGTACCCAATAATTTCTGTTAAAAAAGGATTTTAAAATATTCCCATTGCGCATTCACAATTCAGATTTCCTATTAATCATGGTGCATGCACTTCCACTGTCATGTCCACTGAGAGACACACTGAGTGTTTTATTCATTTCAGTTGTGCTTGACAGAGGTGGGAGAGCCAGGCCCAATGAAAGACTCGCTGAAATCAATGGGAATCTTTCCATCTGCTTCAGGAGGCTTAGGATCACCTTCATTATTTGTAACAATTATTTATCATCTTTCCCTGCACCCAGTACTTCACACAACAATCTAGTTTTCACTTCTGTGATTTAAAGTCTCGCCAATGCAAATGGCAAGCTCCATCTTCTCAAGCTAAATGTACTCCTGACCCAGCAGCACCTGCTGTCTGCGTTTGAACGCAGGGCTTGCTCAGCGAAACGTGTAAATGATGCAGTTGCCCAAATGAGAATTTTTGAGACGACGCCAGGACTTTTAGAGGAGGGCTGGGATAATGCGCCCCGGTGGGAATGTTTTCCTGACAAGTGCAGAGGGAGTGGATTTTGTCAGAACGAGACCTTGTCTTACACGGGAGAGTTGCTTAGGCTCAGAGCAGAGCATTCTGCCTTTGTTCCTGGAGCAAGGCTGGCTTACCAAACGTCTCCCCAGCCACGGGTACCCCACTTGTGTTCTTGCGTGCAGTGACTACATTGAGCGCACAGTGTCCCGTTTCATCCTCCTGCTGCTGCTACAAAAAGGGTGGGTGGGTTGTTATCCTTCCTGCCAAAATCATTGCCAAAATCAACAAAGCCTCATACGCATTCTGGTTCAGATACTCATGCAAGCATATTTGTGCAACTGTTTGCAGGATTTGACTTTCAAATAAAGTTCCGTGAGCAAAGCTTCAATACAGCTGCTTTCAAAAAATAAATTAGAAGATCCGTATATATGACCAAAGTGTATTTAGCTGAGAATTTGTTACAATATTCTCCAAAAGTTTTTTTTCCATATTGGTCCAACTCTAAGGTTTGGACTAGTTCCCTCTTCAGTGTAATGCTGCTGTGATGTGTGGACTTTATCCCTGTAGCCTAATTCCATGAAAAGAGTGGAAATAAGGAGAGTTATACAAAGCAAACACTGTCTGAATCTGAATAATTACATTAGATGTTCAATGATCAGGAGATTAAATTTTGTTTGTTTTAAGAAAGACAGCCTACAAGCAGAGAAAATTAAGTTGGCAGGGCTTAAAACCAGTTTGGGGTAATTCCATTGTCTTAAATAAGCTTGATTGCGTTTGTATTTTTAATTAATTAAGCTTGGATAGTCAGTGCCAAAGCAACACTCACTGTAACGGCATAGATGAGGCTCTCCGAGTTTCTTGTAGAAAATCCTAAATTCAAGGGGAAAAAATCAGCCAAGGCCAAAAAAACGTGTTTTCCCCAGGGCTTAATAGGCTAGGTCTAGAGCTTTCTCCAGCCACGAAGTGCTGGTTTTAGCCGCAGACTGGGAAGAGCTGCTGTTTAAAACAAGGAATCTATCAAGCCATTATCCTGTCATAAGGTCTAACAATTTCCATATTTTATTAAAAATAAAGAAAACAGATGAAATATTTATCGTTCGAGGGAGTGCGCTTTTGCCACCAGGAACCCAACTTCATCCCAGCCCTTGGCTCCGGAGTTTCTGTCGTGCACCTGTGCAGCGCTGGCCGTGCCAATACAAGCACTCTCCAGGACAGGGGCTGCGTCGTCATTTTTAATCTCTGTGAAGTGCCAGGTGAAGTTATGGAGCAGTATAGCGGTTAATGTATAAAAAGACTCTGCTGTGCTCTCTCGGACTAAATTTCCGCTCCAGGGGTTTGCATTGCACGTAAATAGCACGGATCCGCAGGGCTATCCAGTAGCACTCTGGGCTCACACACTTTAATATACTTATTCTGGCCACACTGCTTTGAGGTAGGGCAGTGCTATTAGCCCCATTTTATAAATACAGCATGCCGCTGAGGTCTGCAGTACGTAGAATATTATTTGTACTGGTAACTGAATTCCCACAGGAGTCTAGCTGCTTGTATTAGGCTTTTATAACATGACTTACTGCCACAGTTCCTGGGAATTTTTGAATGAGCTGAAATGAGGCATTTTTATTCCTGTCTTGTATTCTCTCACCATCTGGCTTGCCTCACTTTTAAAATGCATCGCTGGAGACAGGGCAAATGGAGAGTCCGCAGCATCTGAACAACAGGTTTCCATATACACACCAAAACACAACAAACCACCAGCAGCAACATCAAAACACAGAAGAAGAAAAAAAAAATAAGAGAAAAGAAAAAGAAACTTGACTTCCATTGCTTCCTCCCATTTCTGCAACACTCCTGAGCAGTCAAAACAACGAGATCCCTCATTGTGTTCCTGCATGTGTGCTTGGCCAGGTGCAGCAGTTCAAAGAGCAGCATCCTTGTTTCTTCTTCAGAAATGGGCCCATGTTTTCAGTTTCCCAGAGAAAGAAACCTGACACGTTTCTCACTGCGAATATGTGGCTTTCCAGCAAAGTTTATGAAGGTCTGACTGGCTGTGAGATCTCCAGTAGAGAAGACCAGAGAAAAATCCAAATATAACAACTGGATCTGCAGAAGTGTTAGCGTGGCCAGTCTTGGTGTCTTGCTTTTGAACACAAGGATTATCTTTTGTATTGAAGTGTATTTATTATAGATGGCAAACCAACTTTTGTCGAATGTAAGAGCTAATGTTCCAGCTTTCCAGCTTATTCTGAAATACAAGAGCAACACAGGCACTGTTAATAATGCAATCAAAGCAAGTTAAATCCTTTTAAAGCATCCACAAAGGAGCCTTTGATAAGAAGCAACTTTCATCAACCTCAAAGACTAGACAGTTTAGTATGTTCTATGTTTATTAAGTTTATATGTAGGCAGTGATAATTTCACTTGCAGCTGAAGAGCAGCACTAAATTATAAAACATATTTATAAGCCCTAGTGTTAGACTTGCTGATTTAAAATGGAAAATGTATTTTTATTAATGTAGCTCTAGATGGGGTTATTTGCTGTTTAAAGACACAATTTGCTTTCCATTAGTACCCCTACTGGACACAAAACAATTCTGTATACTTTAAAGGCTTTGGTCTTTTTTTTTTCTTTTTCACAAAATGAAGCAAACTACTACAAGTACATACTGTACAATGGGCTCTAAGAGTCTGTTGAGTTCAGTCATGCGGCATGTTTTTTAATCTTGCTTTTAGTTCATGCTTTTGTCCTTCTTTCCACTGAGTGCTCCTGTAAGAGAGTTTACGTGTGTAAAGTAGATGTGTGTAAAAAAACAGATCTGGTTTGGGATTTGGGCTGGGGTGGTTGGTTTCCACGTTAGCTGAATCCCCCCAAGTTTGAATGAAGATTGAGGCATCAATCACGTTGTGAGTTTGAGGCATCTCTACTGAAGTTTCTGCTGTTCCAGGGCTGGTGGGAATCACTTTGATAGGCCTGTGCACCTTGGAAAAGTAAAGTTTTACTTTCAGTGTGCCAAAAATCTTTCAAATGGATTGCTAGCCAGTTCTGACTTTGCTGCTGCTTCCTATTGTCCAGCTCAGGACCTTTTCTTCCATGTTTTTGGTGTGTTTTCTTTGTTGTTCTGGACTAAAGCAGACTGGAGACAGCAGATGAATATTAGACTTGGAACATCTACTTGAAAGATTATCACTTTGATTCACCTGAAAGAAAACAAACAAAAAGAAATGGAAAGGGAAGATGAGCTCAGTTCTTTTCTTGGGTCCTTTTGAAACTCAACTGTTAGCAGGAAAAAGACCAATTAATTCTCACTACACCCACATTTGGGTTTCTAGGTGTTTGGGAGGGGTTTTTGTTTGTTTTTATTTTTAGGCAGCAGAATTACATTGCATTCAGATCTTACTTAGGCTTAATCCAGGCTGATTTAATGCCAAGGAGAGAGGAGATGCAGAGTCCAAGAACAAATTTGCATGGTGCATATCTTCTTGGTGATTCTCCATGCATTTCTTTGAAATGCCTTCTCTTGGGACTCCAGTATTTTAAACAGAAATGAAATGCTACTTAATAGATAGTTCATAAGTGCAATGAGTAACCACACCAGCAATGACAAAAAGCTGAAAAGGTGCTCCTGGCCTTTGTACACTTCAAAAGTGAGATTTAAACTAAGCTCGTCACGCCCCACAGGCATTTCACAGGAGGAAGCCTCACCAGCTGATCGCAGGTGTTGGATCAGCAGCCCTTCAAAAGGAGGGCTTCAGTCCAGAAACAGAAGTACGGCTTCCCAGAGCAGTCTGAGGGAAGGTTTCTCGCTTAGACACCTGCAGTTTGCACTGCGGGAAGCAATATCAGAAAAGACTGGTTTTTCAGCCAAGGGTCGTCACCCAGTTTCCAAACTCACCACTAAGCCTGTGAAAACCCACAGGTTTATGGCAAATGTGAAACAGGAGGAGGGACCTGCTCTCTCTGCAGACCGTTGTTTATCACTGAAATTGCTAAAGTGATATTTTGAGCCAAGTATATAAATGGCAAATTAAGACAAAATATTTTCACAAGGTGCAGGGAGGTTTCTCTCTAATTGAAATATTAGTTGTTTTTTTTTTTCCTTTTTACTTCAAAGTCAGAGATTTTATCAGCAGCTGCTTGCTTTCATACCTCATTTTGCTTTTTTCATTTCATCAATGATGCTTTGACCAGTATGAAATTTTACTAACAGCACTGTTCTTCATAGCTGTGTGTTTATGTATTTTTCAGAACCAAAATGTCTGCTGGGGAACAAATTTAGCCATAGACTTTGAATGCTGGTGGCATTATTTGTGTAGAGGTATAACTATTTAGGTATGTTCTGTGTGCTGACTGCTCTTTAAAGCAGTATTTTAATATAGGAGCTACAAGCTAAAGGAAAATGAGTCAAGAGAATTTATAATAAATATTGTTTATCTTTAGAATGTTTATGATAGCATTTTGTATAAAACCTTTTCATAAACATTTTAATCTATATAGTCTGTGTAGTTACTCTGTCAGGAAGAAAAATAATTCATTTGCATGCCCACATTATTTAGCAGTTATATTTTCTAAATCAAGAGTTCAGCATCAGTGAGAAGTGACTATTGTTCTAGGCGTTCAACCCGCCCAGCTTTTCACCCCCATTGTGGGTGACTTTGCAGGTGTTAAACAGGATTCTGCTGAAGCAGGAGGGTCCGACTACCAAAGATATTGCTCTCAGGGCTGTTTTCGTTACACTTCATCATCATAAGCATATGGTTTCACTTCCAAGTGTTTAACATTTCCATTTCCTCAGGAAATCATTCTTTCTATTTTTTAAACTTTTGAAACTGGAGGGATATTTTTGCTGGCAGGCAGACCGAGCGCGACACGGCGCTTAACCCCAGCCCGAGGGATCGGCCGGCTGTGCTACCTGCATCCCTCCCCGTCCCCTCCCTGCGGGTGCAGCTCCTGTCTGCGGCTCTGGGTGCCTCAGCCAGGCCTCCGTGGTGCTAAAAAACCGTGGTGCTTTAGTGCTACTAAAGCACCTCTGCTCTGCTTCATTCCTTGCCTTTATAAAGCTATCCTCTCGGTTTTCTGCATGAGCTGAGGGAGGTGGTTTTGTTCCTCAGTCTACTCCAGGGCCCGCGCATCCCAAGAATGAGTGAGCGCAGGACCCTGTAGCTGACTTGGTGAGGTCAATGCAAAACCAGGGCCTAAGAAAATACTGTATGTAACCTACAAGGAATGAAAACAGTTGCATCATGTATTTATTGTCTGTATCAGTATATCCAGCACTTAAACGAACATTACCAAGGAGTGGATGGCTCCAGGGAACTGCTCTGGCTCTTGTGTTTTTGGAGATTATTTCTGGCATTTCCTTTTTCCTCATTACAAACGGGTCACCGTTCCCATGTGCTGGCCAAGTTATATACTGTAGAAGTAAGTCTGTGCTCGTATCGCCTTTGTGTTTAGATTATCCACATATGTAATAGTGTTCAGCTTCTTGTTTTCTTTTCCTGATGTGTTACAGCCATTCAACGTACAATTTGCATGCTTGTTCAGCTGTTATCACTAGCCCTTCTGTTAGAAAAGTGTCCTGCAGTGGGTGTCATCATGTTATTTCACCTTTGATAAACTGCCCATTTTGTACTAGCGTTGACGCTGGGCATCAAGCAACATGGTACAAGAGAAAGTGCAGAACAAACTGGCTGATTAATCATGTATTTGTTCCTTTATCTTCTATTCTGTCACAAATCTGTGATTCACATAGTCACATTTTTTGCACAGCCTGTTTAATATTGAGGAAGGTTGCTGTGGGTTTGGGCTTCCAGAGGGATCAGGTCCTGAGAACGGTCAGGCTGTGTGCTACAGATATTGGAAGTGTGTGTTTTATTCATGACTTCAGAAGAGTTAGCTCATCACGACAGCAGAAAACAGCCTCAGGCAGAGGGAGCTGCATCTCCAGAGCTCCCAGGGCAGCTCACCTGAGCTCTGGCTCCGCACGCTCTGGGGCAATGTAAGCTGATGTTTTGATGCACTCAGGCACCTCCCTACCTCCTTTGCCTACCTTAGCACTGTACGTGTCTGCATATTTTGTCACCTTCTCACCAGGAGAGCTCCTTGGTCGAGCAGCATGAATTTGCACTGCTTGCAAGGATCTCCCAAGGCTGCTCAGCATCGCACCGAGCCTGCTGGCTTCCTGGCCTTGCCCATCTGTGTCATGCAAACAAACCATGTCACGGGCTTGTTGCCGATAGTTAGGCTGGAGGTCAAGTTAAGATTTATACAGTGATCTAGATGCAGTTTTATTTGCTAGAGGCTGCCATAAACGTTGCAGGCTTCTGGACAGAGAGAATGAAGTTGTGATCCAACCTGGGCTGGCAGGACCAGTCACAAAACACTGAGTGTACGTGGTCCCAGACCACTTCAGAAAACCCAAGCAGGAGGAAGCTGAATTAAAAGCCATCCAGCCCCATCCCGTGCCTCCCTGCAGGTGCCTTGGAGGCCACGTCCTGAGGTAGAGCCACAGCCGCACACAGGCAAGGCCTTGCTCTGGCAAGGGCCGGGCCTGGGGTGCTCCTGCCGCTGCGCTGCCGCGTGGAGCCTAACTGCCACAGGCGAGCAAGGCCAACGTGCCGTGTGTCTTATCACGAGGGATGTCCTGGTGAGGCAGGGCACGGTCCTCAGGGTGCCACCTGTGAGGAGCAGGCCCTTCGGCTGGGTGCCCCTGGGACAGCCGGGTGCCTGCAGGACGTGTCCTGGGGTGGAAGGGAAGGGTGAGAGGACAACGCGGGGGGGAATAAAAGACATTCCGGGCCTGAGAGAGAAGTAACCAAGGCGCTGACAACTTGTGTGGGTTTAGTATGTCTGTTTGCAGTGTTATGTTATGTG
The DNA here is from genome assembly GCF_040182565.1 of Anser cygnoides. NCBI lineage: Eukaryota > Metazoa > Chordata > Aves > Anseriformes > Anatidae > Anser > Anser cygnoides. The sequence continues at coordinate 6,285,217 of NC_089879.1, read as the reverse complement.
TTTAGAAGCTGGTTGTTTCCATAATAACAGCAACTGCCATATGGCAGCGAGGAGGGTGGTGAGAGGAATGCTTAAGGAAACACAGTATGTTGTTTGACATGTGTGTGCTTCTAAAGGAATAACGTGTCTCCAGCAAGCGCTGCTGCTCCAAACAGGCTGGGGGATCTGCTGCTCTCGCCAAAAAAGCCCTCTTCATTTGTACTGGTGCGATAGCGGTTAATGATGCTGGCCCTCTTCTCGTGTATGCCTGCATATAGTACCTGCAGTTGGTAAAGGACCTGCTTTAACAGGGGGGTGGTTCTGGGTGCAGAAAAGACCCCACGACCCCACACAGGGGAATGACTTGTAAACATGATTGTTATGGGGAAATACTCTTCTGTAGAAGAGTGCTGTGTGAAACTGGAGCCAGCTAGATGCCGTGTACTCCATCCATAGGTTAGTGCTCTGCAAGTAAATAGAAATTTTGAAACCTTTGAAAATATGTGTTTTGCAACAAATAATTAGTAGAGAGTGGATTCTATGTTTCCAGAAATTAGGGTCACTGTAGTGCGTATTTGGGAAGGAACCAGGAAAGTCACCACGAATTACAACTTCTGCTCGTCAGTGTATGATTCACATTTCAGGGACTTGTAATTTGCTCCTCAAATTCCCGCAAACACTGCCCGTCTGAGTGGTACCTTTGAAGAGTCCATGCAATTCCACGGTGGAAAAATGTGAAGTTATTCTTTCATAATAGCTGAATGGTTTTTGTGGGGCTTTTACCTACATCAGCTCTGTAAAATTGGCCTGTCTTGTTTGAGACTTAAGCCATTAATTATATTTGCACTTGGATACCTGAAACGTGGTGGAGAGAAGAAGTCATTTCTAATCTGGGTCGTCCTTCTGCACTCACTTGCAATGTTTTAAACTTCTAAGCAACCCCAAAGGCAAAGCTCTTCTCAGTTTCATGCTTCTCTTCTCTTTATTGCCTCTAGAGAGAGATTACTGCAGCATATGCGAAAAGCAGCCGATCGGAAGGCTTCTCTTTCGGCAGTTCTGTGAAACTCGACCCGAGCTCGAGTGCTGCATTAGGTTCCTCGACTCGGTGGTAAGTCCCTTCTTGTGATATTTCACGGTGCTTTGCGGCCCCCTGTGCCTCGGCAGCGAGCTGAGGAGCAGTGCTGGCAGGGCAGGAGGAGTGATGTCCTGCTCTGAAGGAGCGGCATCGCTGCCTGCTCCCGTGCTGGCGGAGTGACCTGTGTGATCAGCCGTTCTGGAGCTCCAGAAGTCATACTGACACGGGATGGGGTTTTATGTCTGACGCACCAGAGCAAGCCGCTGGAGGTGGAGGGGCAACACTGCATGCAGGCTCGGTACCAGCCTCTGGGGGGGCACGAGCCACTGTGAAAGGAGGAGCCCAGCTCTGGGCTGGCAGAGCCTGCATCAGGCCCAGGCACGAGCAGCTGGGCAGCAGCAAGTGACGTCTTTTGGTATCGGGATATCTGCAGTGCTGGGAGGCACTGGGAGGAAAGGGAAGATGATGAATGGCCTGACAAGAAGGGATGAGGAGTGTGATAATAATATCTCACTCTTACCAAGCCTCTCCATCAGTAGATTTCAAGGTGATTTATAAAGGGCATCCTGATCTTATCTTAGTTTTTCAAATAGGAAAATAGAGGCACGAGCTATAGAAGTGACCTAACTGAGGTCACCAAGAAACTCATGCCAAACCTGCTATTGAAGCCCAGCTCCGTTTCCCTCTCCGGTGAGCTCCCAGCTAAACCGGCCACCAAGCAGCCCCCACAGCCCCTGGAAGGATCTGATGCTTGTTCCCAACCTGGCAGCATTTGGCCATGTGTAGTGCCAGCGGGAGAAGCTGCTCACAGTCCCAAAGTCCTCACTGGCTTCCTTGCTGGGAGCCTCCTGAAGGGTAGGGCAGTGAGGAGCCAAAAGGCTACACCCCACCAGGCTGACAGATGAGCTGCCAGTTGTCATCACTGAGTGTCCATGGCCAGGAGACTTCGCTCTCTAGGTGGCACTAAGTCAAAAGCAAAGCAATGTATACCAATGGGAACAAAGTTATTTTTTTTCTTTGTGCTGTGGTGAAGCTATTCTGAAGTACAGGCAGATGTGGAGGTTGCACTGAAGTTGTAAAGGCAAGAGTTTGGGAGAGGACAGGTCATCACTTAAAGTGTATATTAGTACCACAGCACCTACAACAAATCTGCATCAGAGAAAGCCTTGGATAAAGTTCTTTAAAATCAATTTTAGCTGGCATTTTTTGTACCGTCACAATTTATCAAACCGTCTTTAAACTTCTGTAATTTTTTTGACTTAACATAATTTAAAACATTCTAGTGCTTTTTCTATACATCTTTATTAGACTCCTTTTGCAATTTGATTTCATATTCAGGCTGCTGAATCATAGCAATGCTTTGTAAAATTGGCTTTTTCTTTAGGTGGCTTACAGCAGTGCTGAAGCAGGATGACATTTGGCTTAAAGTGTTACTTGCAGTAGACATTAGGTCTCCATTCTACCAGAGTTACAAGTGACAGAGCAACATGCTTCCTCAGCAGGTTAAAAACCTTCTGCTTAACAGAGTGTAGAACTACCTGGCACCAAGCGATCAAAGAATGTACACAGTCAACTTCACAGGTAAACCAAAGGAGGACTTCATTTTCCCAAGTGCATTTGGCACGCACGTTGCTAAATTGCAGCACTTTGACTCTGAGGTATGAGAGGCCGTTAGAGAATTCATGGATTCATTCATTTCATGATGTGAACTGATAGTCCTTCTCTGGGGATATACTCAACATCCTCTCGTTAGGGATTTCCTCATGTCAGCAGAAAGTGTAGAGTTTAGCTTTAAATGACAAGCCGAAGCATTTACCCTCATATTTCTGCATGCTAAAAAAGGCAACCCTTCAATTAGCATGTCTATGGAGAGGTTTCTCTGAGAGGTTTTGGGTGGTCACAGCTTCCACCTTATATTCCTTGTGCTGGCTGTGATTTTCCCCAGTGGGAAGGTTTAGCCAGTGTGGATCATGAAAGGACCATACCTGACAGATGCTCTGTGAGGTTGTGCTCAAGACAGGTGGGCAGGAGGACATTTTGGGTACCATGAACATGTTTATCCTGCACCCAACCATCATCTGCTAGAGAGGTGCCTGCCCTAATGAAACATCAATTCCATGAACAAAATGTTGAGCTGTGTGGAGGTCTGAATATTTGCTCTTTTTTAAAGCTAATTGACAGCAGCCTCCTTTGTTGATTTCAAATTCTGCACAAGTTTGTTCCCAGCCTGTGAAAATCCCTGTATTATCCAATGTTAAGGTCTAGCAACACAGCCCATAGCCATTAAATTGGACGATCGCTACTGAAATTCACCCAGCAGGGTGACACTGTGTTGAGTGAGTAGTGGGACTCAGGCCAAATCCCATGCTAGGCAAAAAAGTCCTACAATGAGACCAAAAGCTTGATTTTACAGCCCTATTCTGAGACCACCAGGAATGTGAAACCTTTTGGAGACCACCTGCTGCAACAAGCCCTGAGCAGAAAAAGCCAAACCCTCCACTTTCTTTTGGCTTAATTATTTTTCTAACATGAGAAGCAAAACTTAGCGTTTTGTTTTTTTTTTTTTTTAGTATCAAATTAAAACAAAAAAAAAAGAAAAAAAAAGAGAAAGAAAAAAAAGAGGTAAATGTTTAGCTATTCACCAAAGGCTCAGAGAGCTTTCTGTGCATTGAGAAGTTAGTCTACCTCTCTATTACAAAAAGAAGGGGAAGCCAAGAGCATGGCTAGGTAACTTTACCAGGTCATGCTGTAAGTCGTGCAGAAGCCAGTAATTGATCCCTCCCGATTCTCACTAGTTTTTTTTGTTTTGTTTTGTTTTGTTTTTTTTTTTTTAACCAGTGAACTCAATTGCCTGCAAAGAAAGCAGCAACTGGGACTCTTGGGAGGAAATCAGAAACTGAGTCAGGCACCCAACAACCTACCAACGATTTCCATTTCCAAACTTATGTGTGACCAAGTTTTGCAAGAACTCTCTCACCCCCTTGCTTCCAAAGGCTGCCAGACCTTGCAGCCAGACCTTGCAGACCAGAGTGCATAAAGAAAAAAAAAATCTCCTTTCTGCTGGACATTTATTTCAGCTGTTAGGTGGAATAAGGAACCTGGTCTGATGTAGTCTCCTGCAAATCTAATTTTAGCAGCATCTGGTGGTGTTTTTTTTTTTGTTTTGTTTTGTTTTTTGTCTGTACAGTTAAGCAGTTGTTAGGCTGGCTTTCTGAAGAAAAAAGGATTTGTATCATTGCATTCTGCATGTGTGTAGGTGTGCATCCGCTAGTTCCCTCTAAACCTTGTGAATACCTTGGCCAATTTCAGCCAGTAACTGAGATGAAAGTGCTCAGAGACATGAAGTTTCTACCTGTCTTCTGACAACAGTGCTCAGGAAATCACAATCTGTAGTAAAATGGGCTACAGCAATATGTGGTTTGTAAGCTGTAGGTCCCCACGTTAAATGATAAACGTGATAAAAATGGAGATCCCCAGAGCCTTGCAGTGGGGTGCTGGTGGAGCTGTGGGGTCAGCGAGTGGCTGTCAGCATGGCCGTCCATCTGGGAAACTGGGCAGTGGTGATCCCCCCTGCTAGGCCACACTAATATTATAAGGACAGAGAGGCATCTCTTGCTGTGGGTATCGTGCAAACAGTTTCATGACTTTACTAGATAAAATATCTGGTAAGAAGTACCGATGGTTACAACTTGTGCCTCTGAGTACGTGAGTGATTATACGCACTGCGTGCTTATCTCTGAGCACATAAACATGCAGATCATCCGTGAGTAGTTCACCAAACTCTTATGTAGCCATTCGGATGAAGGAACTGTGCAAACATAATCTATTATCATTAAACGGAGCTGTTTTGTGATTAAATCAGCTCCCCATAAGCCCTTAACAAAGAATTCACACACAGCCCCAGAGCACACTTTGCTGTGCTTACAAATACTTCAGCAACGTCACAGAGCGTGGTAGCCGTCAAAGGACAGGCATTAAAATAAAGTGCTGGGAGATGCATTTCCCCTGCTAAGAGGCAGTTCAGGGAGCAGGTCACCTATTAGCAATGTTTTCTGCCCAGCCAGCCTGTCCAGCAGCACAAGAGGTGGCATTTCAGCAGGGACCCCCCCCTTGTGTCCCCTCCTCAAAAGGGAGGCCAGCTCCCCACATTTCGCTCTCCTCTCTTCTCCTCTGACTTTGGTGTGCCCTTTGTGGAGTGCCTAAGACCTCACTACAATCCTTTCCTGTTTTGTCTACACACACTCATCATTTCTGAATGTATAATTTTCATTCTCAGGGGATGGTTTTTAACAGGTTATTGTGGACTAGATTTAGTCTAACTGGAGGGAGCTGGCAGCAGAACATGGTTAATTCTGGTCAAGGACAACATAACCTGAAGTTATTTTCTCTCTAACCTGGACATTGCCATTTTTTGCATTGAAGTGCATGAGGTGGAGGAAAATAGCCCTGGTGACTCTCTGCGCTGTTTCTGCTCATGTTATCCAGGGCCGGGGGTGAGGGACACCATCACCTCGGGTGGAATTTTCAGCTGAATGCTTCACTAGACATTACCCTTATCTGGGGTAAAAGGATGAACAAGCATCCATTTAGTGCCATTTGTAAAAAACGCGTCTCCCTGTTAGGGAGGTTTCGTTTGGTTAAGTCCCTTGCATGGTATATAAACCATCTGTGTATGTGTGCCTTAAAGCTGTTCAAGGGTTTTTCCATCAGAAATGCCAGTTTGTTGATATCAACAAACTCATTAACTCAAAATGTGTTTTTAAACAGTCAAAAGGGCTCTTTTTTGCCCTGCACTTAAACATGAAAAATGTGGTTTCAAGTTAACTTTTCATTGAGAAATGTGAGTTATTATGAATCCCAGCTGTTTGGTTTTTGCCTTCCAATTTTCAGTCACAGACTTTAAATCTCAGCGGAGGCAAGTGCAAGGAGGTTGTTTGAGCACAGCAGCAATATCAGGGCAGAAATCAGAGTCCAAGGGAGGAGACGGCAGGCGCTGCAGCAGAGAGAAGTTGAGGATAACAGAGGAGGGAGCTGAGAAAGTGAGGGTATGAAATTGGGGCCAAAACACCAGTAACCTCCTGCAGGTGCTCAGGAGCTGGCTCCCCTGCTCCTGACTCCCACTGAGAAGCCTGAAACCGCTCTGGTGGAAGCATCCCTTCCCAAGTCCATCTCCTGTTAGGTTCAAGGGACCGAATCCTGTGGCTGTGCCTTACTGAACCAGGCAACCAGCAGCTACCCGCTGTGGGTGAGAATCCACCTGGATCCAAAGTGATCCCTTAGGCTCTGTTTTTCATTTTTCACAGAGTTTTAAGCCATACAGCTTCAGGAGCTCAGAGAATGTTTAGATGAAAGTCAAAGACTGGATAAAATGATGTGGAAGAATTAAGGTTTCTCTTGTGAACCTCCAGTGCTCTCTGTGCCTCAGCCAACAGAGCAGAATTTCATCCAAAGTGCTCTTTCTCTCAGTGCTCTGGCAATGTTGTCTGTTAGTTGCAGTCACTCCCCAGCCCCTTCTTGGCCATTCGTGAGCTCATGGCCCCGTCCCAAGGAAGGCCATCAGCTGGATTTTGCTCCTTTTCCTGGTGGAAGCATATTTTCCCATCCCACCTCGTGTGGCCTGTCCCAAGGGTGGCTGCTTCAGAGGGAGAAGCTCTTTGCACGCCCATGTGTCTATTTAGCCAGGGTTGCTTCTAGGGAAGCAGGAGACACCTAAACAACGACTACCTCCAAAGCAGGAGCCAAAAGACAAGTTAGCAACAAACGGCGGCCAGCCCACATCCTCTCGCCATTTGGACAGAAGGAGCCATGCCTGGCTGCTGGAAGAGCCTTCCCTGCAGCTCGTCCCATGCAGTCAGGGTGATCGTAAATCCTCCCCTCCTTTATGAGCTATGAATAGGGCCCTGTCTGACCTAACTAGGGCATGGAGAAGCTATTAGACTTCAGAGTGGGAGCCTTGAAACACATGCCTGGATTCATCAAAGGAATAATGGAAAATATTTTGCTCCACGTGGATTTTAGCTAACAATGTTATTTCTAGCAATTAGGGATTTTCAAACTGTAGCCGCGCTTTTGAGTATTGTGGAAGAAGGGGATGTATTTGTGATTTAAGCACAAGACTGAGAGTCAAGTACCTTGGTACGCTTCCCAGACATGCACAGAGGGGACATGGGGAAGCCACTCTGTCTGTATGTGTGTAATTCTTCCCGCAGTAGCAGTCCATGGCTGAAAGCATACCAATAACTGGAGCCGAATAACTCAAAAGTGGCACTGAAGGGACAAATAATAACAAACTTAGAAACAAAATGGAACAGGCTTCTAGTATTTGAGCTACAGTGAAATCAACACTGTTCACAGTTAGAGTTTATAGTTCCTTTTCACACCTTCATTTGTCTGTCACTTCCTACCTTTACCGCCATCCTGTAGCATCTTCTGAGAATGTCAAAAGCAAGTATAATTGAACTTTCTTTTTATTCCTTCCCAACTATTTTGAGATAGAGTTAGGCACTGTGTGTATGTGTGTGCATGTGCTTTTAGCTCTGCATATGTTGAATCCCATCAGGAAGTGCATTTTGAAACACTGATCCAATTCCCGGTAAAATTCTGTCTTCTTCAGGTTTGTCCTGATTTGCTTACTGTTTTACAATTCTGATGGGATATAAATGCAATATCTCTGGCAAAAGGAAACTGAATTTTTGACAACCTTATGATGTACTTCAAGTGCAGATGATGACTTTGAATTAGTTTTTATTTACTAGCATTAATATATTTCCAGGATATTAATTTTAATTTAATATATCAATATATTACCTGGTTAATATATTACCAGGATCCAAAGCAAACTATCTGTTGTGTTTTGTATCAGATGTTGCTTATATGGGGTCTGTATATTCACCACTGGATATAATGAGTAGTAGTAACCATGTCACTTGAAGAGAAAGATGAGAACTTTATGGAAAGTTTGCTTTTGTCCAGTGTAGGACAAAGCATTAGATATACCGCTTGCAGTCCTGACATAAAACCCTTGGTGACTGCTGTTGTCAAAGATTTGCATTGCCAAATAGTATCTTCAGCGGGGCATTCTGTCAAGAGATTACTGAAGCACTTTGACCCATATTGGTACGTGGACACCACTATTATGGAGCAGTCCAAACGCATGAGATATTGTATCCAAATTTGTGACCTATTTGAGAAACTCACATTTCTCCACTTATATAAGCTAGCTTCTTGTGTTAGCATTTAACTTCCAGGTGTGGTCATCCTCTATTTGCACAAATCCATCTCCAGAAGAAGGCGTTGATACTTGCCAGGCACTTACTGTACATACACGCTTATTTGGCATTTCAAATCCATCCTGCAGGACTCAAACTGACGTAGCCTCTCTGACTAGCTTTAGGTAATGGACACAGATCCATTAAGAAATCTATTAGCCCAACTTCTTTTGGCCTTTTCAGAATAGTATGGCAGAATATTCACAGTCTAAACAATTGAAGGAGAGAAAACTGGTCATTATTGAGTAATTTGTAAGTAACATTGGGTTGAGGACTCAGCAGATCCTCTAGATGCTTCCATGTCAAGGCAATGCTAAGGAGTTCTTTTTTGGCAGCCTCCTGCACAAAAAGTTATGCTTAAATACAATTATCTTCTCTTAAAAGATATTATTTCAGTTTTATTTTACTCCTAGTCTGTGTATGAACCTAACCATAATCTGTAAAGACCAAAAGCAGGTGCAACTCTGACCTTTCAAAAAATTGTTCTTTCTGTTACCCTTGCCATTGCTTTATGCCCTAGCAACGACTCACGGAGAAAATTTCTGTCAAGATCCCATAAACAGTTGAGAGCATCCATGCTTTAAGAGCTGAAATGACCCATATTCAGATACCATCTAAAAGGACAGGAAATTGGATGAAAGATGTTTTTTTAAACCCTTGTAATAAGTTTTATGAGAACATAATCGGTTCATCCCCAAAATGGCCACTAAAAGAGAAGTGCTGCTCTTGTGGATTTTAGCTTTCAGTACATTTTTCATCAGCAATGCATATTTTTTTTTATTTTTTTTTTTTTGCGGTCACTGTCATTTCCCAAACCAAATCAGATCGTAATTCTAGACTGTTCAAGCAACCTGCTAAGTATATGTATAAATACATAGCTTTAGACTTAAGCTACAATAGCTAAATCAGCACTGGCCAGATAGACGGGTAGTAGTATTATTACTACATTGTGGTTTTCATGTCATTCCTGGGTCTGCTTGGCTAGGGTATCCATTACAGCCTTCCTTCAGATTTATTGTATCAAAGTCACAGCAGTGCATATGTCTTTGAGCGGGCAATGGTTCTGAAGCTTGTTCTTCCAAGTGTTTGCCAGTTCAGTCTGATTTACCTTTTTTTTTTTCTTAACTTCCTCCTCATTTATCATCTCAAACAGCTTGTACTGGACCAGGTTACTTAATTGGTTTGGCAGGATTTTCTGGGAACCTTTTTCTAATACGAGCAGTCATGAAAACTGCTAGGCTGACTTTTTTTCTTGGAAAATCTTTTGATCCTAAGGCTAAAGCTTTGTACCCTGGGCAGTGCCAAGTCGGAATGTCTCTAAGAATTTATCGTTATCATTTAGTAACTGGAACTCCACGCAGCACGTTTTTTCTTCGAATGCCTTCCATGATTACAAAACTTTAAAGTGATTCATGTCTTAGTGGTACACAAATAATACTTTGCTTTATTTGCATCCTGAGAAATTTGCTTAAGAAAGCAGCTCTCAAATCTGCCTTCTGGAGGGACTGAGTCCGGGATCACCAAAAGTGATGGAGAAATCTTTCTGCTGTGCAGAAGGAGTTCTACACCAAGGGGGAGATGTAAATTAGTAGGAATGACCCATTATTCCAAAAAGACAATCTACTAAAGGAATTCACTTGGTTCTTGAAATACCACCGTGGCAAGAATTAACAAAAAATCACCTTCTTTACTACTGCAAGAAATAATGTTACCTTTTATATACACCTTCCCTTTAAACAAAAACCAAAAAGTTGATGTCTCTAGTTACTGGGTGCTTTCTGAACACTGTCTTGGCAAGTCTATAAAATATACAGGAATTAAATTTTATGGTGTTAATTAAGAGACATCCTCTCAGAAAGCATATCAGTATGGTTTGTTCAAAATATAGTGGAAAAGTTTTAGTTGGATTGTGTGTACGGGTTTTACTTCCATCAGAAAATGGTATTTATTCTCCAGATTCTTCAGACAGAGTGTTCAGTTAAGGCCATATCCAAAATGAAGTTATACTGCTGAAATGTGAGTGCAAATATTGACAATTTCTTTATATCTGTTCCAGGCAGAGTATGAAATTGCTCCAGATGAAAAGCTGGGAGAGAAAGGAAAGGAAATCATGATGAAATACCTCACCCCAGAGGTAAGGGGCAGCCAAAGTGGTGTTACTGAAGGAATGCTGCAAGGCACACCTTTTCTAAACAAGGTTGTTATAAGCTATGTAATATAATTTTAGAGTCCTAAAATTTATGGTGGCAATCTCCAGTGTATAAAGCTGCAAGTCTTATACAAACAGTCAGAGAGAAAAAAAATGTATTTCAATCCACAAATTGGTTTTTAAGGATGCACTTGAGTTTACTAGGAGCTTAATTCATCTGAGGATGAGCAGGGGGCTTCTCTGATCTCTTCGTTACGTGTGAAGCTCTACATCTGTGCTGTATTGGAAGACACCTTCGCAGCTGTTATCAACAGGTGCCCCACTTATTTCCTATCTGGTTCAAAAGCAGTGACATTTCATATACGGCTGTGTAGAAAGCACCAGCAGAGACGGTCTTTGATAAAAACCACTGTGTTGGTACAGCAGTCCCATTCCTCCCCCCACCAGTTACCCCAGGGTAACCACGAGCATACAAGATTGAAATTGTGCGACGTGTTTTGGAGCTGAGAGGTGATATCGTCAGTTCTTGTTTCCACCCCTGGCAGTTCCTGACTGTGGCATCTCTGGGCTGTCAGAAGGAAAGGAGCTCATGGTCGCAGCTTTGTCCACAGGGTGGCACTCCGAACAGAACTACGGATTCGCTGCAGGAATTTTGGACAGGCTGCACTGGGACTTACCCTTTTGGGGTTCGATCATTTGCTGGCCGCATTTAACCTTTGCACTAAAGTCACTGCCAGTAAGCAATAAACATCCAACTTCAAACACAAGAACAATCCTAGGATTTTTCCTAAGTTGCTTTCATAAGAGTAACCAAGATGTACAATCACTGCTTCAATGTTTTTTTACAAGTGAAATACATTTGACCTTCAGGAAAATGAATTGCATTTTTGGCAGATGTCTTTCTGAAGCGTTTAAATAGTACAATATGTTTTGGAGGTGCAGGGGCAGAGCAGACCACTTTTTTTTTTTTTTTCCAGTCATTTTCCTACAATAAATTTCAGTGCATACTTTCAGTTATCTCAGACTGCATTTTGGGATCTGGTTTCATTTACTGAGCCTGGCTAGTTTCATGTGCAGCCATTTAGCACTGCCAGTATAAGTTCCTGCTGCCCATTCATTAGGGCCATGAAGTTCTACTGGTTTTCATCCACTGAGGTGACCATTTGTCTTAAAATTCCAGAGGAAAGAGGAAAAAATACAGAGGGAAAATGTTTCCCACTGCTCCAGTCCTCATTGGGAAATGGAGAAAGGCATTTTGCTGGTATCATGGATAGTGTAGTGACAGGACAGTGCTGTTTAGCTTCAGCTAAGTGCAGCTGGTCTTGGTGCAGGTTTCCAGATGCCAAAACCCTTCAGAGCTGTCCCATTGTGCTCCTGCCATCCCCATCCATTTACCAGAAGCCCCATAGCGCAGCAGAAGCACATGGAGTAATTTAGTGAGGTCAAGGACTGTGCAGTGAGGACCAGGCTGAGACCGGTTTCTTCTTCATCAAGACAAAATGGTGGTGTTGCAGGAAAATAAAAGGACTGGGACTTCAGAGCTGGAGTTTCCATTCTCTGCCACGCTCTACACTTCAGGTTTGACCTGCATGCCTGATTTCTCAGTACTTAAAATGGGCTCAGTCTGTTCTGAAACTTCTGTGGTGTCTGCAAATTACCTTAAAGTCTTAGGGCAGAAAGGAACACAAAGTTATGCTCCTTCTGTTGTAATCTAATACTGGCTCCCTAGTGATTATGCTCTAATTTCAGTGTTGCATTTTTTTTTCTTAACGGGAAACTTCTGCTGCTTCTCAGAAGAATGTTTAAACCATTCTGTGTGTAGCAGAAAACACTTCCTAGAGGCAAGGTTGACTGTGCCATAGCAATGGGTTGACTACTAGTTTTTCTAACACAGGTCTCCCCCACAACAAATGCATGAATATATAGAGCAATGTCTGGATTATGCCATTTCATTCTAGTTACCTAACTAAGGTACTCAGATTAGGAGTTCAGATCCTTACTCTCCTTTCTAGCCTAGAAAGAGAGGTAAGAACCTCCAAAGGACAGAGGTCCTCTAAGCCGTTAGAGGTGAGTGATTCAAAGCCAGTTTAGATACTTGCAGTCAAGAGGGCTGAATCTGGATCCAAATGTCCTTATGAAATATCATCTTGGCCAGCAAAGAAATCATCTTTTCATTAGATGCCGCATTTCCCCATTTAGCTATCAGTCTCTTGAAAGATACAAAAAGCCACTGATTCCAAAGCCTTCTGCTTTCAGAGGAATATTTCTTTTAAGTAGGTGTGTGTCTGTGCTTCAAAGAACCTCATTGTCTTGATACAAAAATAGTGTGACATACAGCTTGACTGATAGAATAAAATGATAGGTTTAGCTCTTGGACAGACAATTCAGTCTTATAATGTGAGGAGTATTTTTCCCAGGGTGCAGGATCAGAAGCAAAATCAAAACAAAAAGTAGACTTCAAGCTCTTTAATATTTATAAATGATTTTTAGTTCCTACTTAGTTTTTAAAATGTCATACATATTTAACATACAATGTGTCAGCGTATCATCATTCCAAAATGCATTCATTTGCATAGGAACATGTGCTTTATTTAATAAAACATATACTACTTGCACAGCAGAAAGAGAAAGAAAACATTTCCCCAGATGAGTAGACATCACACCAGCACTTACAACCTCACGTGGCTCGTGTAGTTGCTGTCTGTGAGGTGTTACTACACAGTGCTGCAGTCAGGAAACTCAGGCGTGTGGGAGCAGTGAGTGCCCATATGGACAGCTCTAGTGAGAGCATTCGGCATCAGTCCTGAGGGAGCTAAACAAGCTCAGTGCTTATCGAGATGGCTGAGCAGGGAGGGACTTTTTCATATAAGCACAACTCAGGCTCTGCACTGCTTTAACATCCTGGGCAGCCCCTGTGCACTCACTGAGGTAGCTGAGAAGAGACCTTACAGTCCTTTGTCATGACTGACACCATGGATGGTGTCTGTGGGTCAGGCTTCCATGGTTCCCCTGACCTACAGGTGACAGCGACGACAAACTCTGAGCATGTCCTGGCACCTGGAAAGGGAAACAGGTGTTTTAGGCCTCTTGGAGAAATGGCATGTAGGAACTCATTTGGGAAAACAGGGGAGGCAGGGCCTCCATGCAGAGGTAAGTCCCTGTTGCTTCTCTAGGAAGACATCAATATTCCCTCTCTCTTGTCAAAAGTGCATTGAAACATCCATATCCAACAGACCATTCTGAACTATTTGATGGGAGGGAAATGTAAGGCCTACATGTGATTGTCACAGTAATGATGGCAAGAGAGAAGCTTTTCTATGGCTTCCTGAGCAACTTTGCCTGAATGGTGAACAGAAGACAGAAAACCCACAGAAGAGGCGGGGGAAGACATCCACCACCCTTGACACATGCTCTGAAAAAGTGTTAGGTTACTTCTCCAAGCAGGTCCCACTTTCATTAGGCCACTTTCAAGGCTATGTGGGGATGAGCAGTGGTGAGAGGGCCTCATCTGTCAACAGGAACAGTCTTGTGCCCTATGAGGCATGTGCCACCTCAGTGCTGTGATCCGAAGGGAAACCCACCCACAGGCTGCCTTTGCCTTACAGAAGCAACACAATAGTTGCCACACTGGCAACATCAAGATTTCTTGACTGCAGGCTTGCTTCTTCAAAGGAGGCTTTAACAGTTTCCATGAAAAAGGCACTTAAAGCCGCCTTCTTGACTTAATAAGCCTGTAGGGCAAAAGTCCAACCCACAGGAAGTCTAAAATTTCTGAGGTTGTGAAATACGATGGTAAAACTGCTAAAATGAATTGGTCACAAATATTTCTTTCCTGACTTTTCCTAATCTCAACAGTTGAGTGGGAATGTTTCAGATTTAAGTTCCAGTTCTGTCTGTAAATAGAAAAGCCCTCAGTGCTTCGTGGAACAGTTGAGTTTAACCGGACCCAGCCTGCCTTCATTACCTGGCTTCTTCTGGTACTGCAAGAGCAAAGAGATATGCTTACCTTTGTACTGCTCTTAAATTAGAGTTATACATCTGTGTGCAGCAATTTTGCCTTCCTGCCTGAAAGCCACCATGCCTTACTCTACTAAATCACTAATACATTGTTTTCTTTTTCCGTAAAGCAAGCACCTTGAGATACTTTGATAGACACTGTATAAAACTAAATTGATTCAAAATGGCTATTAACACAGTCTCCATATGCCATTACAGTTTATATATGGACTCAGCTGGGTACTAAAAATGTTACTGAATAGGATGTCTAATGTGTATTGTTATGCCCATTAATATGCTTCACAGAATATGAAGAACAGCAACAGCATTAGTTTTCTTATCTGAAATCCTGTTCCGTCTCCTTTCCTCCAGGAAATGCACAGTATAAAGACCACATTTTCAATGTCTTTCTTTTCTGCAAAAGGTTAGCTGGATGCAGCAACAACCTCCTTACTCCAGTCTAAGCAGAGCAATGGGTATTTTGCTAAATGAAAATATGTCTTTGTTTTTATGAACAATTATAGGATAAGGAAGGGTGGGAAAAGTCCTATGAAAGGGAAACTAGCTGATCAGCAGAGCCTGGCATTCCACTTGTCTACTGGTTAAAAAGTGCTCTTCTCTTATGTCAGTTCCTTCTGGAGAAGAAAATATCTATGTAATATGGGTGAGATGAAATTAAAATTTTTTCTGAACCCTTCTACTGGACAAAGTAATGCAGCTGAGTCCAGACTCTCACTCACAAACACTCTTTCTCAGCTCTGTATATTGCCAGAAAGTTGTTTTCTTTTTGCACACCATAGCTTTAATCTTGATGCCAAGGAGCTTTTCCTCCCGTTGCTCTCTCCTTGACATTTCTTTTCCCCTTCCTATTTTCATCATGAAAATAAATGCAAACTTCAGCACTTATGCTTCTGAGTGAGTCATCTTCTCTGATCACTAAAGGCTTCCATCTCCCATAAGGAAAGTTTCATGCATCACTTCTTAATAGTTCTGGCTGAATCCCATTTGTGGAAGGGCAGGTCATACCGTACCAGGAATCGGATTCAAGTACTGAGACCTCTTCCTCTAACTGTTTAGTTTTACTAAATGCCTTCTAGGGAAGACGTTATAATTAGTTATTGAAGTGGCCAAATAAAAGCTGAATGTCACTATAAGTGAAGCTCTGAAAGAAAAAGAAAAAAAAAAAAAAAAAAAACAAAACATTAAGCTTCTGTAAAGCAATCTGCAGAGTTTCATGTGAGAGAGGCTTTGTGTTTTGAAAAGAAAGCCTTCTGGGACTCTTTTCTACATTGTTACGTTTCTTGTACAGATTCAACTTATATCCAGCAAGTCATCTCTGTCCCCTGTAAGCTTATTATCTTGGTGATAAAAGGTCAACACAATACTGCTTTTCACTGGCTACTGTGAATGGTCCCTTAAGGCTTGGTCCAAGCACTATCTTCAGAGCTAGTTTTCAATTTTTTCTAAGCTCTATGCATTTCATTAAGGACCCAATTGAAGTATGAAAAGAATGAAGTGCCTGTCTGTATACAATGTGTTACTTGGACATAGGGTGGGCTAGAATTATTTACTCACTCAAAATGTTATTCACTGCGTCCTTTGGGTTCCTATTAAGAGACCTTTCAGGATGCTAAATACTTAAGTAGAAATCTTGGCCTTACTTGAGCCATGGAGAGTTTTGCCATTTAATTAATTGCCCTGGGACTTTACCTTGTGACTCAATGGATTTCTCATCTCCCCGTTCTATTGACTTCACTACTCTACAGGCACCATTTTAGCCACAGATGATAGCATTACTTAGGCCTTTGCTTTGCAGCTAGCATAATCAATACATAATCCAGTCTCCAGAGAAATCAATAGATAATTCTTGTTGTTGTTACAGAGACAGCGCGATCAATATCTCTGCTGATCACTATGTCTTAGTCCAGGAAAGTACCCTTCTCAGCTCATCTTTCCAAAGTTCAATTCTGGGAAAATATCTGAGCAGCGGAACAGCAACCTTGTTACTCAAATTAATGCTTTCTAATCAGAATTTATTTTAATAAGCATTCTTCTGTCACTGCAGCCAGGCTGTAATATGGTGTGTCAGAGGAATCCAAAAAATCACAGTGTTGCCTTGATTAGGAGTTCCTTTGCTGTGGTCTCAGACTAAAAGACATTTTCTCACGGTTTCTTCAAGTCCTATTTCCTCATCCTTTACCCACTGTTTATAATACAAATGTTAGTTAACTAAACACTTACTGAGCATTTCTGTCTCTTGCAATGGTGCCAAACTGCACAACAGCCTCATGGAAACAACACGGAGTCTGCTCTATCCTGGTGACACTTCCCCAGAATAGGTCCTTGAGCAGTCCTCTGAGCCTTGTCCTGTAGATTTAAGGAGGGCTGCATTCACAGTGCACTTGCTCAGGCTGGTTGAAGGCTTGGTCTGGGGTCATTAACCACACTGGTTTTATCCTAAGCAGTGTTATTAGCTGAAGCTCTGCTTTTCCTTCCCTGTCATTTTGGAGAGGTTACGCTCCCAAGTTCACAACTCTCATGTGGAGCAGACGCTTCTTAACTGTTTGTCATTTGTGGTCAGGAAAATCATTGGTCAGTGGGCAAAAGCGTTATAGCTGCCCTGTCTTTGCTGGAAATACTCTGACTTGACCCTTTGGAAAATGGAAACTTGCTTCAGCTAATTCGTGTCAACCACACATGTAAACCTGGCTCACATCTGTCTGCTGAGGGAGGGCAGGCCCCCCAGGCTGCTATGACTCCTCTCGGAGACTAGCCAGGGCATCTGAAAAGGCTGAGGACACTCTGCAAATAAAGAGCAGCCTGCTCAGGATTATCTGAGAACTGAAAGGATGTACTTGTCTGCCCTTGGCTAATGAATATGCTCATTATAATTTCCTCCTGTCTTTTTCAAGGGGTTATCTTTTCCTTATCCCATCTGCATACCCCTCATCGCTTATACTCAGTTCATGTGGCTTATCGAATGGCCAGAGAAGTTAATTCTAAGCCTTTAAGGTTCATTCAGCTTCTCCAGATACAGCCTCTTCTATCTGAAACATGTGTCCACATGGGAAAAAGGAATCAGCCTTTTCCAGCTGTCTGAAACACTGCCTTGTAAGACATCCAAGCAATCTGCAGGAGGTAACTTTTGTGCATTTGCGCGAAATGACAATAAAATAGACCTTTGGTGAGTCTGGTTTCTTGCACTCCCAACACATGCAGTGTAAACTTGGCTGGTCCAAACATGGACAGGCATTTAGACAGGAGAGATGAGGAGCCCAGAGTGACTTTGAGGGTCTCATTTTTCAGATGATTAAAGTGAAGTGAGGTGAATGGCACTCTGAGTGTAATGCAGAACACATTAAATGACATTGTATGGCATATCCACACAAATTTCTGTGGGCAGTTTCTCAGCTGTACAGGAGTCCTTTGTTAGTCCTCCACAGCAGTTCAGTGCACCCACTGCAACTTGCAGCAATCTTCTTGGTTGTTTCAGCTTTGGGTTTCTGAAGATAAAAGTAGAAGGGGTCAACAAATGTCTTTTTGAGACATTTATTTGATTTATTGTGCTAAGCTCAAGCAGTAGCAGGCAACTGTGCACTTGACCTCAACAAAGAAGAGGATAAAGAGACACATGATGAAAATGGAAGTTAAACATACCCTATTCCTCATATGGTTCCCTAACAGTAGAGAATTAGGATTCTGGAAAAACAGAATTATTTCCAAAAAAAATTAATCTGTTGACTATGAATGTATTTTAGAAGTAACCAGAACATTTAAGTTATGGAAATGTGGCACTTCAAACTATTCCTTTTTTTTTCTTCAGTAATGCAACTACACTTACAAAACTCACTTAACCTGCATGCCAAGCCTCAGCTTGTAAGTTAATTTGTTTTATTTAATCAAGCTAGAGTCTGACCTGAGTCAAAAATCAAGCATATAGCAAATTTATTATCCTAGCACAGGTGCTGTTTGTCCCACAAGAAAAGCAGAGGAAGAGTGGAAAATGCCACTGCAAACAGTATGTCATCTCCTACAATAAATGTCTTCCCTCTCAATTCTTTGCTGAAGGCAATTACCATATGATTGTTAATGGATCGTGTGACACAGGTGATTAGGGAATGCCCTGTTTTTAGCTGTGCAAGATAGATTTTGTTTGCTTTCCTGGGTGTTTCCAGTCTTTCTGCGAGTAGTCTGCTCTTTCCTGACTGATGTGATGTTTATTTAATTCACTTCTTAATCCTTTTCAAGGCCTTCCCAAACTCTCTGTTGAATTTTCATCTCTTCATTCAGGTGTTTCCCCAGGATTTTGGCCTAAAAAGGTGAGGTCAAATTCTGCAAAATCCCCACTGCAACTGATAGAGCACGACAGCCACTGACTTAAGTGCAACCTGGCTTAGGTCTCTATGCATGAGTTACCTTCATCCAAAGCAAATAGATCATGGACTTCAGTGTGAGGATGGCTTGCAAGGGAAGGGTTAGTCATGTTTGCAGGCTTATATTTCAGAAGAGTGAATTCAAGCAGGGATCTGTTTGTTTTTCTGCAAGAAAGCCATTCAATAATGTTGAGGTTGTAAATGTGTGTTTATAGATAGAGGGATTTTTTTAATGGAACAAATGACATTTGGTTTACCAGAGGAAGCCAAACTAAGACTATTGCAACATAAGGTTGCTTGCTAATGTTTAGGCTATCCATCAGTGAGGGAGGACGTTAAAAGGTAGAAAGGTTCTGATAAGAGGCTGGACATTGGATGCTATCCAAACGTATTAAGCACACATGACCAGGGAAGAAACCTTCTGAGAACAGAAGCTTTCAAAATTGACCTGTCTTTTTTTGCCACTAATGTTGAGAGTACTATTCGTTTCCAAAAATGCTTGATCAAACGTCTGCCTGCTTGTAGTAATGCACTAGGGCAATGGTTCAGCTGGGTTGCTAAAAAAAGATGTTACCTTCTGAACTAATGACACTTCCAGGACTGGGTGAGTAGCCTAATTTTGGCTAGTATTAGTCTTCTTTTCTACACTGTTTCTCAAGCTAGCCTCCTCATCCTACTGACAGCTACTGGCACTGGTTAGTTCATCTGTTTTCATACCTTAATCTGTTAGTAAAATTCTTTTAAAAGGGGAAAAAGGCAACAAGAATTCATATATACATTCCCTTCCCTCACTTAAAAACAAGTTTATATAAAACAACTTCAGCTGGCTAGTTTATGAGTACCCCTAAAACAATAAAGCTTTGTGTATACATAAAGAAAGAAAAGTTATTTAGGAGTAAAGACACCTCTATAAGCAAGTTTTCAAAGTGTTTAAAACCGTATGGGTGGAGAAGGACTAGGGTTTAAAGATATTGAAAAATATCTTGCTAAGCACTTCTTGTGAGGCCCAGTTTAGCACTAATTGAAGTTAAAAGCAGAGCTTCCGTGGTGACCAGTTTATGTTCTTAACGTAAGCTGTACCAAAAACCCCATAGCTGGTTGTGATTGCGGTGAGTGTTTGTATTTAATTGAAGAGTATAAAGCCTGGAGCTGATGGTAGGACTTGCAAAAGAAGCTGACGAGACAACTAAATTTTGCCCCATGAGAAATTCTGTTATTTCAAAAGTACTTCTGTGAGGCTTTGAGTGTTTAAGATTTCCTCTGGTCACCTATAGGAGCCAGGAGGAAATTTCTCCTTCTTGATCTAGGCAATCTTTTCCCTTCTTTTGTTGGTCTGAAATGGATGTTGTGGTTATGCCCCAAAATTCTCCAAATCAAAGAATTTAACATTCCAATGAAACCACTCTTTGGACTGAAGATCTGTATTTGGGAAACATTTTGACTCATACTATTTGCATAGCAGTTACTTGTTTGCCACCATCAGGAGCAGAAATGTGGTTTCTAGAAAGTAGCATTTTGTTTTCAATGATAGCAGCTACAGAAAGGTCTCCTGAGCATGGGAACAAGGAGGTACGGCTAGATAGCAGAGCCTGTTGGTGAGTAACAGGAGAACCATGAAAAATGCTTTGCATATTTTCCTAGCACTTGTCAGAAAGGACACCACAGTGGCTGCTAAGTTCTCAATAGTTCAAAACTGCAACTTGTACCCCAGCATCAAAGAGGAAGGGTGCTGGAACCCCAGAGAGGAAACTTCTCCTTTCCTTACCCGTGGGTTTGCTGAGGCCCAAGAGGCACCCCAGGGAGTCTGGAGCAAGCAAGTCTGCCTGGAGCTAGAGCATGTCCGCTGCAGTAAGTAAGTTCATAAACTGAGGTTGTTGGCGTTTTGTGATGGATTAACACAACCCCTCCAGGCAGAAGAACATGTTCAGCTGTTTGCTGAGGGCTCTATTGTCTTCAGCCATTGTATGTTTCTGTGTCAACAAATGTTTTGATAGCTCAGTAGAATATGAGGGAAAACAGATTCATCATGGCTCCAGATCGGTTTGCAGTTACAAAACAAACCCCACAGTTGATAGGCGCTGCTGATTTGCTTCATTTAGCTACCAGCAAGTCATCCCGCCCCCAGCACTGGGACTGCCATTTGTCTCAGAGACACAGCACCAGGCTGCATTTTAGAAGAGTGGGCCAATGACCCACTTTTATAATCCTGGGTGAGGTATTTCGTGTGTTCCCATTCCCAGGGCTAGTGTGATTGGTTTGCACTGGGAGCTTTGTAAGCAGTGCCTGGCACTATGGGCCCCCCATTCTCAGGTATAATGTCTGCACACGTTATTAATAGATAAATAGCTACTAATAATACAGCTGCTCTCCATACTCCCCATCAGCCTCACTGCCAATTCCTTCATCTGTCATCTCAAAGAAAATATCCTGGAATTATGAAGCCTTGTGCTTTACTGGTTTGCCTCATACAGACCCAGATGACTTTGTGGTAGGAAAAAAAAAGGAAAAGAAAATGCAGAAGTTGATTACTTAAAATGTTGCAGCTGCTCCTGATGTAAAATTGGCTGCTTACTACAAATACAGCTAAGTATGAGCAGACAAGATCAGACACAGGGCAAGAAAAAAGAATGTTCCAATATTTTTGGGCATAACACCAAAAAGAGTCAGGAGACTGCGTGTGCTGTGATAGTGCTGCAACCTTTCCCTCACCAGGTCGAAACGTGCCTAACCTGGGCTTCCCAAAATCAAACTACCACCAAGACTCTGCTCTATGTCCCCTTCTCTGCCTTCCCCTGCGTTTCTCACCGTCAGTCCCTTCACGCTTCCCCTCTGTCTTTCACCAGCTGCGTGGCCACTGCTTCCCAGGCTCCGGCCGAACCTCAGCTGCCGCTGGCCTTCCCCAGCCCAGCACAGGAGGAGATGCCTCTGGCAGCCGCCAGGGTGACTTACATACATCTACCTAGTCTCCTTTTTTCAGTAGCCACTTTGGTTACAGCCCTCCTTATGACTCCTTGTGAGTTTTAGCCTCAAAGGACTGAGGGCAGTCACCACCGATAGTCACACCCGTGCTACCAGTCCTGGAAACTACTCGCCCTGCTAGCCGAGCCTTCCTCAGGCATCTGGGGAACAACGGGGTGAAGCCAGTATTTCCAGGCTTTTGTGTACGAAGTCATCATGTCGTGCACCACCTCACAACAAAGTTCATTTCAGCCTGATCCTTCCATAGTTTTGAGGTCTCCGCTGGTAGCAAATCCATGTAGAGATTTGCAAAGAGATTATATCTGGAAAATTGCTGTCAACCGCTGACAATACACATATCATTAAGACAAAAGTGCTTGGAGACAGATCAAGAGAAGTTACAGCTTGAACTTTTGTCCATTGACTGAAACATTTTTAATTGTTTTAAGCTAGTTTGTTGTGGAATGTTTTCATAACCTGAGACATAACATATGCTGCACATTGTTTGTTTTATGCAAGTGACTTTTAAAATAATTCATATCATTTCAATATCATGGCTGCATGTCTGAAACTTGCAGGGAGAGCAGTTGTATTTATAACCACAAAGTTAGTACGAAGTCTGTTCACTCTAAGTGTGGTATCTTCCTGGTCCATATCATTTTGGCAGTGATGAACAGTCGTGTTTTAAGATACTATGATGACTCACATCCACTGGCAAGAGTTGGTAGAAAATGCAAACCTGTATTTCTAGGTTTCTATTTCTTTTTTCAGTAATTGCAAGCTACAGATTGACTGATTTGAGGAATCTGAGCATCTCTAGTTTCCACTTATCTCAGTGAGACTTCTTTGATTTCGGTCACAGACCAACACTTCTGCAAAACACAACTCTTAACCACCCTGTTCTTCCGCTCGCTCTTCCTTAAAGTACTGTGAGATTGCCACCTATTGCCTCGTGAGGACTTAGTCGTGCAACAAAGTTTTAATGTTTTGAGGTTCTTGGAAGAAAAGCACTGTGTAAGGCTAAAGTATTACCATTATCCCTCTGTAGTAAATACCTGTTCTGTTTGTTGCAATGTCAGTCTGACCAAAGTCACTGCTATCCCTTTTTGTTATCTGAACAGTTAGCCAAAGCTCAGGGTTCCGCAGTCTATTTCTTTTTGTAGGAGACCGTGGTGATTGAGAAGTGTCTTTGAAGCAGGACTGTTCTTTCACAAAGTAGATTCTTGTTCCTAAGGATCTGCTCTGGGCTCCATGCAGTTACTGGAAATAATTGGAGTTGGTTACACCCAGACACCTGCTGCTCACCCCACCCTGGTTTCAGAAAGGCAAACCCTAACTGACGGAGTTAGCAGGAAAATACTTTTACAGCAGCTAGCTGGCTGGCTGCTTTCACTTCCACAGACTTCGAGGCACCACATCTGGACTGAAGTCACCCATTTCAATGATTTGGCAGTTCTATCTCAAGGAAAAATTAGAACAAATAACACGTTTTAAGGAAAAAGTAAAATTGTAAGAGGTTTCCCGAATGCCTCCCTTGGCACTGCCAGTGTTTCAGCTTGTTTTATAATGAGCCTGATGAGCCGATTTTGATTGATGAGACGTCAGGTGTCCTCCCCACCGTCAGGGAAGTGTAAGTACCATGAGAAGTGTTGCAAGCACCATGTCAAAGGCATAAGGAAGGTCCTGGAAGGAGGCTTACTTGTTTTCTGTCCTGTTCACTGAAGGCTGAGGGGCTGATGGGCTGAGTGAGGTAGCCTGCAGCAAAACTTACAGAGCTGTCAAAAAGGAAAGTTTACATTTTAAAGTATCATGATACAACGTGACACTTAAAATAACAGGTAATGGGGAGCTCTGCAGCCAGGAAGCTTTCATGTGAGGCTAAATCAGATTTCGCCTCTTTTTGGTACCTTCAGTGAGGCGCCGAGCGCGGTGAGAGGGCTGGTTACAGGTGCAGCACGCACACAGCTGCGTCTGGCAATGCAGGACAAACCAGGCTGCGTTATTGTTGTGGTGCCCTCTGCACCCACCAAGAACTTGCAGTTTATGGGTGACACAGGAGATACTGCACGCAGCTTCAGACCTCACCACCGCGCTGTCTGTCTGTCATCGCTTCCTAGTGAAGAGGGGAGGAACGGTGAGAAGCTGCAGCCAACCCCTTGGCAAGGCGCGAAAAGTGTCGTGCAGGTCGGGTTTGGAAGGAACAGTGATCTCCAGCCTTTTGTGGATATGATCCCAACCAACTTTGAACTAGCGTGTGACATCTCGGCAGTTTTCAAGCCATTTCTGGAAATGGAAGAGCAACTGGGAGACCGTCTTTTGTCTTATAAATCAGAAAAAAAAATTTAGAAGTGCAGATTTTTTTCTCGGAGTATTTCCTGGCACTCAGAGGTAACCGTGTATCCCTGTCCGGTTTTCTGGATGGACACCAATCCAATTCCTAGCTGCATTTTTTTCTGAGAAATTAAATGAGGGCATCATAAACTGAGATGTTGCTTTACTGACAAAATAAATATAAGAAGGTTTTCAGTTTCTGACCGTATGTGAGAAGATACAGGAGACAGGAGATTCTGGTTAAAAGCTGGTGAAAGCAGTTTGGGATTTTGGCCTTTTATTAAACTGGCTGGTCAAAAAGAAAGGTAACCTGATGAGAGAAAAATTTGTTGTTGGATCAGTTTAAGTACTTTTTGCAGTGCCAGAGTCTTGGGCCATGAATATGGTTTCAGTCCCGTTAGCTTTACCCTGGTGTTACTCTGTTGACTTGGTTGGCTTCATTTCTGATTTACATTAGTGTAAGCGAGATCAAAATCACTTTCTTTGCCTTCAGGAAATAGAATAGTCAGGGAAAATAAAAGGTCGTACTTGTTAAAAACTACTCGGTGTTTTGTTTTGAATACAAGGGAATGTAACAGGTTTCTGCAGGTGTTTCTCGGGAGTTAGCAGAAAATCCTTTGTCCCAAGCTCAGATGTCTTAAAGGAGGTGTGTGGCTCTCCTAGCTGCTGCAGGACATTTAATACGTTCAGAAAGGTGTCTGTTCCCCTGTGAAAGCCAAGCCTGCTTTTACAGCCAGGACCCACAATGCAGTAGGAGAACAGTGCTTATAACCATGGCATCGGGGCTCCAGAAACCTTTTGCATGTCCCCTGAGAAGAAGCAACTTTTTCTTCCTTAAGTGGCCAAAGTATTACCTTTGGATGATTTTGCTCTTGGGATCCAAATGCTTGCCTGTGCTCATAACCTGCACTTCCTAATTGTTCTCCAGGGGAGCGAAAGTAGGTTGGTGGGCTGGGTTTGGGTTTGCAATTGTTTCTGGTTTTGTTTTAACATCTGCAGGCTGTAGGTATGCACAGTACTCAAAACAGAGAAAGGGTTATTTAATGGGGGCAGTGGGAACAGTGGGGTCTGAGGGAAAACCTCAGGAAGGGTCGTACAAAGACTCCCTAGGACTCTGGGCAGGGTTGGACAGGGCTGGGTATGCTCACCCCGTACGTGTGAGGAATCTGCCCCCACTCTACTCTGAACATGAAGGGCTGCGTAATGACAGTCCCTGTCCTGCTGCACCTACAGAACCCTTGGAAATGATCGGCCTGAGATAAAAGTGTTTTCTCTTACAGAAAATTAAGTGGTCTAGTGAAGTGTTTGCTCTGCACTGGAAGGCTCTAGCCCATGTACAGAATGTCAGTGTATTTGTGTGTCCTTACTTACCTTGATATTGTTAACTTGCTCTTGATTTGTTCAGAGGAAGCAAAGATTCAAAGGTCAGCAATGAGTGGTTTTGAAAAACCAAGTGGTGACTGTATCTCCCACAAATGTGGAGAGAGGAATCAGTTCGTGCCATTTTTAAGTACTTCCCAAATTGTCTTACAGCCTCTTTCATTCATTCTTCTCCCCTTTCTCTATAAGAATTTTGTTTCTCTTTTATGAAAAAGATTTAGCTAATGTTTAGATTTTTTTTTCAAATGCACGTTGATCTCAGACAAAATTTGATGGAATTATTGCTGTAACATTGGCAGCTGAGAGGACACAGACATATGGGAAAGGGGAAGAGGCACACAGAATGTCCAAATCTGTCCACAGTGAGGACCTTTTATTTGTAATTTGGGACTAGAGTAAAAAGGATTTTTTTCAAAGCTCCGGGGACTTTAGGGGATGGCAACATAAGCAAGCTACTGTTCGGTAAATTTGTGTGTGGATCTGCTGCCCATTAGTAATACTTGTGTACAGAGTCTACAACACTAACACCAAGGCATCTTACCTCCCAGTTAAGCCAATGGGGAATGAAGTTGCCTAGCACCTGGAAGAATCAAGTCACTTGGTCTAAGTGTCTAATTATTTTAGTTTAGGGGGTTAATAGTTAGATTTGATTCCCAATTTTGACCTATAAATCTAGAACAAATCCTAGATTTTACTGGTAGCAACTACATTTAGAGGCCCTAATATCATTTTTTTTCTGAAGTATGGCTCCTTTCAGACCAGAAAACGACACTCCCAATCCACATAAGTATGAAGACTGCAGAGTTCAGCATTTTTTCTGTACCCTTTAAATCAGAGAGGTGTTCAAAATAACTGTGTCAGAACAGTAGACTCACGCAGCCGCGTGCAAGCTTTGGGTTGCAGAGGAGCTTGTATAGCATACCCCATTGACTATGAAATGCACAAACTAGGGGTATTCATTCATATGGTTCCTAGCTCAAATCAGCTGAAATGCTGCTAGTCATTAGGCTTTGGTTCCTATCTGAATATTCCTTAAAAAGCATTTTTGTTTTTTTCCTTTCTTCTTCTTTTTTTTTTTTTTTCCTATAGTTTCAATCCTGCAGCTGTAGGACTCAAGAAAAGGACTTTGGGGGTTTATTTCTCCTTTCTGTGCTTCACTCTTCTTGCCTCTCCTTACTCTCTTGAGCTAAAACTGAGATGTGCTCCACGGTTCTCAGGCCCATAATACGGGGGCTCATCTGCCCATCAAGAAACTGTGAGACTTCTTAATTATTAGCGATATGCTCTGCCTGTGATTAACAGTGGATGTATCTGAGGAAATGGATAAATATATGGCGGAAATGAGGAAATTTTTCAGCGAGGTCAAAGATATCCAGCATGCTCTGCAGATTGTCTTTCAAGGTTAAATAGCGAGACTGCCTTACGCAGCGTGCACAGACAGTTCTGTAAACCATGGCCCTATTAAAAAACATTCAAGTGGAACAAACTTACTTTTTCTTGTCACAACAGGCTCATATTCACATTTCAGCACTGGGAAGAAAAAGATAAAAGGCTTAATTCAGCTTTCACCATGCTGGAGATTTTCTCCGGTTCCACCTCTGCCCCTTCCTCTGTCCTCATTCCCAGTGTTTTTGAACTTTGCCTGCAATGCACTGCAGTGCCTGCCAAGATATCTCTAACTAAGGGTGAGTTAATGAGAACATCTGGCCAGGAATGACTGATGATGCTCTGTGACCCACCCACTCAGCACATCTGGTGGTCACGGCCATGGATGGGGAACCTTACCAAGTGCTGTGTCTTCTGCAAGGAAAGATTTTTTTTTTTTTTTTTTTTTTTTGTCGTCTACGGTTGGGCATACTGAAAATGTCAAAATCCTTTTGATTATAGGAAGGGGCTTTTGTGTGAATGGGAGAAATGTCTTGAAATAGGTGTACACGCACACAGACACTCACACATGCATGCATATACACTTCTTTATATAATTACAGTGTACTTTTAATGAGTGAGAATGTGGGCTGCCTAAAAACTGTCTTTATAGATAATTAGTCCCAAAGGTCCTGAACTGGTTAACCATGGAGGCACACAGCAAAAGACCTCTTACCAGGGCTTTTTGAGGGGGCTGAATGTACAGTCTCTCTGAAGGGAGGAGAGGATGAAAAGAGTTTATGTGCTTGGTTGGCATAGCTCCTTTTTGAAGTGATTATTTTAAACCTGTCCTTCTAATGACGAATTAAAGTGTCCGGACACTTTTGCAAGCATCTTCTTATGTTATTTATATATAAATCAATAAATACAAATGCTCCACTCTTGTTTTCCTTTGAAATCTTGATAGTTTAAAAAAAAAAAAAAAAAAAGAGAGAGAAAGAAAAAAGATGGAAGATGGATTTTTCAGACAGCACAATGAATCATCAATGAAGTGAAAACACTGAGCAAATTCTCTTTTGTTTAAGAGAATGGTCGGTACACAGTTCAGGCCAGCACATTTTTCATGGGATGCGAGGGAGCAGTTCAAAGAATTGGCAAGGAGTGGGTCTTGAATATTCATGAGGCTGGGCAAGGAGGTGAAGGTACAGGAGAAGGCAGAAAAGCAGTATGAGGATAGAGTGGAATGTGGAGTGAGTTACCACGGTATCCTATTTTACTGCTGTTTGACGTAAAGCTCCTTTGCTTTTACACAACCGCTGGAATTGAATTGAAGCAGTGCAGGGAATAAATAATGAATGTGTCTTTTACATGCTAACAGAAGAGAATCTGCACCTCGTCACAGAGATAATGTGCCCCTCTGTTCTCCCCCCAGTCTCCAGCCTTCGTTCCAGAAGTCAGTCAAGATCTTATCCAACAGACAGAGGAAAAACTCGAAAACAGCCCTTGCAAAGAGCTATTCTCTCACTGTACAAAGTAAGTATAACTTGATATCCAAAGACCACACGGCTGCAGTCAGCAGCTTGTAAAGACAGTGACAGGTAAAGAGAGAAATTGCAATTTGAATCCGAGGCATGTATCTTCAGTTTATGTTCATAATCCTAGAGGCATAACTGACAAGGAGTGAAGTCATTTCATCTGAACGAAATATAATAAATATTTCCATGCCATTATATACACTACACACAGGCACTTAGTGTTTCAGGTATTTGACAGAGTGTTCTAGCCAAGTAAACCAGCCATGGATTTCATGCCGTGTGAAAAGAGCTACAATGCTAATGTATCCAAAGAAAACATCTCTGTTTCAAAATGAATAAAAATTAAGTGGCTATACAGTCCATTTAGACAGAGGAATGTGCAAACTTGCTCTGCATGGCTTTTCCAGAAAATCTTCAGCAGGAGAATGGAGCTTTTTTAATGCTTTCTGTCTGTCTGCGGAGTTCAAACGTACGTGCATTATTTCATCCTTTGTCTGGGAAAAGGCTTATCAGGTTTTGTAGCGGCGAGGCGATTTGTACTATTATGTTCTAAAGCTCCAGGTATGCGATCTGCATTTGCAAGTACTGACCCGAGTATGTTCACGCCAGTAGATCATAAACCAACAAAAATATGAAAAGGAGGGATCATCACAAGCTGGCCCATGTGGTTTCTGGCTGAGCACAGTTTGTTTTCCCTGGGTGATGTAATGGGGATTTGTAAAATTCGCTCCGCTGTCATTCATTGTTTTGACTCATTTCATTGACCTTTTCTGTTTTCAGTTATTCTTTGCGTTGGTAGGAGATGTGGGTTATTTCTGGCCTTCTCTTATAACATAGCTAGTTTACTTGCATTGGCCCGGTGTCATGTTGAGATGCTAGTATAACTTGCACCAGTTGTGTGTGCCAGTCACAATGACAAAGGCAGAGCTGTGCTTGACATAAAAAACCCTGATGTCTGTTTCCATTTCTGAAATCGATTTGAAAGCTGACAGTTTACTGTAAAATGCACTTTGTTGTTGCCAAAGAGGGGAACTAAAAAGCAAACAAGTGGTGAAAGGCAGCTATTGTTCTTTAAAATATGTGAAGCTTTTAATTAACTGAAAGAAATAGGCTAGCGTTGGACACCACTTAATTCAGGCTCTTATTCACAGACAGCCATTTCTTCTTCTCAACTGAAACAGATAAATTAGCCAGTTTTGAGACCTTGTTCATAAATATGCTGATGATCGTTTTACGTGGACTGAAATGGGGTCAAAGAAAAGTTTTAAAGACTTGCTGTTGGTACTTACTAAATGTACTGAATAATGTTAATTTTGGAAGTGTTCGCAGCCAGACTAAAAAAAAGGAGCATGCACATAAATTTGAAACTTGCTATCCTGTCAGAGCAGGAGCAGGGATGAGTTTCAGACAAGTCCTTCTAGTTAAGATCAGTCTACAGAAGAAATGGATGTATAACTTTATCTGCTGCTTTGACCTTTAATATTTTGACTGTCTTCTCCTGCCTCCCTCCAATTTCCCCGATAATTTTCAGTTTGATTTTGGATATTTGGTAAAACTCATTAAGGCTGACTTTTTCTTTTTCTTTTTTCTTTCTTTTTTTTTTTTTTTTCTAAATTTGTGTTCACTTAAGGGAAATATTTCATCTCCTTAAAACAAATACTGTATGATCTGTGTCCAATCAGAAATTGGGCACAGCCAATGAAAACAACAGCAATTTGTCTTTTGAATATGGAATATTTGCAATTACCTGCCTGTTCCAAATGTATGGTGCAAGAATTATTATCAAAAAAAAAAATCAAACAGCTTAGAAATTCCAAAAACATAGGAATAGTGGTTCATGAATGGAGAGTAACTGAACTGAGAAGACTCAGTATTCTTCCTGAATGTTTGGTCAAGTCTAGGATCACCCCAGGATGAGCCATAGTTCATCCATTCCCAAACCAGAGTCATTTTTCAGAGTATTTCCTCCTCCAGAAAAATCTAGAAAAGTGTCTATTTACTCTTAGATATAGACCCTCCTGCCAGCAGAGCCCAGAGACAGTAAGCAAGGTAGGACCCAAAAACAGACAGATCAACATGATCACTTCCATCTCAGGCAGCTCTTAGTTCAGCCTCTGTTTTCATAGCTCTGAACCCTTGGCCTTCCTCAGGGGATGTCTGTTGGTCTCGGGCTGCTTGTTGCCTGTCACAAGCAACATACTTATCTGTCACAGTTACATACTGGCCTTTCATAAACACTTTGCAGCCACTGTGTGAGTCCCCAAATTCTTTTCTTGATCCAGGAACAAATGCAGATTGCTATTCAGACTCTCTTCTGTTTTACTCTACAAGGCACATTGCTGTTAGGAAAAGCCCTTTCACTTTAATCACAGTTATTAATTCTTCTGTATAGCAGGAATTCAGACTGATTTTTTTTTTGCTCAAAATAACATCTCTGATGGTCTGCCTTGGACAGAAATGGGCTTCAGGCAGAAATTTTCAATCCAGATGTAAACATCCCCCAAAGTTTAGGAGCTCAGTTCCTGCAGGTGTTGTGTTAAGCCAGACTTAATTTATTAAGAGAAGCAAAGATACTTGTCTAGTGTCTAACTGCCCTTGTAAAAGTTCATTTAAGCCAATGGGAAACTCCTTGTTAATTTTCAGCAAGCATTACCAGTGCATATTTCTATTCAGCTTGTGTAACTCCTTCTCTTATGAAACACATTAAACATATCACTTTGTTCCTAGGCTGAAACCATGAGTAAAATAAAATAGAAATTAAGTAGGAGTCAGATGACCCTACTGTTCAAGAAGTCTGTATTTTCTCCTCTTGTTTTGTTTCTCTTTTGCTCCAAGATGAGGATTATAAAATGCTTATATATCCTTTTCATCTGAGATAGATCTGTCCTTGACCACCTCAGTGGGGAACCATTCCAAGAGTACCTAAACAGCATGTACTTCGACAGGTTTCTCCAGTGGAAGTGGTTGGAAAGGTAAGTCACAATATTTTATTTATTTATTTATTTTTTTTAATAGAGGTGAATACAAAAGGTTTATTTTCACTTACCATGCAAAGCTCACAGAATACTGTCAAAATCTGGCAGCTGAGATGGTGCATGTACAGTCCCTTTGTCTTGAAGGCAAAGTCAGTTTGTCCTTTCTTCGTCATTATTAGTACCTCCTCCCAGTGCTTGCCATTTATGGCCTTCTCTGTGCAGCGATTCTCTCCCTCTTCATGCTGTTCTCCTTCGAAAGATCCATCAAGACTCATTCCCTGCCTCCCTGAGCTGTACTCCAGGGAAGCTCTCCCAGAGGTCCAGGAAGGCTTTTCTAATTTTAGCTTTTGTTTTTAAGTCTTTACTGTTAGAAGGTTCAAGAAGAAGTGATGGTTTTAGCCCCATGAAGATGCCATGTAGAAAAGTCATGGTTATGTTGGCACTGGATTCAATTTAACTATAAACTGAGTCTCCAGCTGTGATCATCCACCAAGTACGATTGGTGTCTGGGGCATGTGCAGTGCTCCTTTATTCTCCATGAATGTGCTCACATCCAGAAATGCTCTCCGGCCACTGCCTTCTCTCTCAAGGACACCTCTGTCCTGGAGGTGGCAGGCTCCAGCAAGCAGCTTGGGCAACTTCTTTGCCCAGTATGCTTGTGCATGCCTGGTGAATAGGACAAGACGTACAACCCATAAAAATAGGACTCCAAGTCTCCTCTGTGATCCAGGAAACCTCTGTGACCAATTTCATTGTAGGCCCTGTCACAATGAGCTATTCGTGGCACAGTGGGAGGACACGTTGCGCTTGTTTATGACCTAGCCTTGTGCATCTACAGCGCTAAATGTACGATACACATCCAGTCTCTGGCTTTGCGTTCGTGAACACTGCCCAAGCAAGAGTGAAACGGATGCTGCTTGGTAGGGAAGTAAATAATAAAAGAGAAATCCATCCCAAAACACCAGGGAGCCTGTTTTGGCTTCTAAAGCTCAAATGTTCTGCTGTTTAATGGTATTAGGTATGATTAAAATACATTCTGATTTTTTGTTGTCGTTCTATTTAGCTATGCTCTGAATATGGTGACTTTTTGTCTAGACCAGTTATCACAATTATTAAAACACCGTAAACAGACAAAAATGCAGCATATAGATCCTCACATGGTATTTATTGGCTAGACATTGAAGAGCACATGTAATGAGCAAGCTGCCTTAGTGGGTATTAATTTGCAGGGAACGGGACCTTTGCCCCCTCCTTGCTGGTGAGTGCCGTAGCAGATGACCACTGCTGGGTGACAGTGACCTTGAGTCAAGAGAAGCCCCAGTTGCCACAAATGGAATTAATTACGGCGGATGAGCTGGGACCAGATCCTTGAGTGGTGCATATGAGCATAAGGGCTTGGAGATCAAACGAGCTGTGCCAGTTACTCTCCCTGGAAAGCTACACAGCTGCCGCAGAGGGGGAAGGGAGGTGGTGGGCAGAGGGGAGAGCCGCTTCATGCCAAGACGTGCTCCACATGCCATCTCCTCTGAATCCAGCATTTACTCTTCCATTTCAATTGAAAAACATCAGATGATTCATCTCTAGCCAGGCTATTTCCCAGCTATTTTCACATTCAGGATAAGGAATTTTCTCAAATGCTTTGAGGATTTTATTTTTTTCCATTCTCCCAACAAATGTGACAAGCTATTGGCTGTGCCTATCCAGCTTAAGAACTGTTTTTAGGATTAGCAAAGAGCTGTTAGTAGCATGGAGTGATCAACAGCTCCTTCTGGCAGCCTGCTGGCTCCAGTGGAGAGTCAAATAGTCGATTTACTCCAGGGACATTGCTGAGCACGTAGTTATCACTGCTAATTCTTGCTTTTAACCCTAACAGAATTTGCAGTATTTTCTTAGAAGCCTGAAAATAGCATTTTTCCTCTTTCCGTTTTGGCTATTTGCATAGTTTTCTTCCCCTACTTTTAAAAACAATGATGAGCATAAATGAAACGATTCACTTGAACGTTTATTCCTTATTGTCATCAACCTCATCATCGCCGCCGCTGGAACAGCCACGTTATTGTGCTCCCTCTGCCGGCTGGCTGCCCGCCAAAGGAAAACAAAGCTCTGACGAGGTTCTGATGAACGTTCATATCGACTGCTAATGCAATTTTAAAACTTCGGTGATAGACTGGTGGACACAAAATCAGATATCTCAGAGTCCCCAGTTCTTTCTCTGTCACATCGTAAAACTTTAATGACAGCAAATGCGGTAGAAGCTAGATTTAGGGCTGGAGCGCTTTTGGTAGAGCAGATTTTTGTGGGAATTTCCTAAGATCTTGTACCCCTGTGGAGAACTCTGCTGTCAGAAAGACTTGTTTAACCCCTAATTTGGCCTTTAAATTACTACAGAAAATGCACGCAGGTTAACTCACCAGAGGGAAAAAAAATAAGACAAAAAAAAAAAAAAGACCCTCTGCTTAATTTGCCCAAGAAACTGAACCAAAAGGCTTTCTTGTCAGGTGAATGGTTGCAGCTAATCTGTTTCACATGCCCGAAAGGAAAGAGATGCTCTTCCTCCTTTCTTGCCCAGCGGTGCTGTCCCAAGAGGCAGGTAATTCAGGTTGGGCCGGAAGGGCTCCGAGCCCTGCTTCCTGCTCCTACCCGTTTGTGAATGGGATCCGAATTCTCCTCTCCAGTTCCCGGGATTGTTTTTTGCTTGTTTCATATTGATTTCCTGTTTTGCTTAAGGTCAAGAAAACAGAAGTATTTTCATAGTGGTTGGATCTTGGATCTCTTTTTCTCAGTTTGAAGACCAAAGTGATTAGATCTTAGCCCAGCACGACCCTTAAAAAATTCCTCTGTATCACGAGATGAGCCATGGAATTAATATGCTGTTGCAAGCTCTCAGGCCTCGTCTCTGCTTGACAAAGGCCAAAACTGTATAATGGAGATTCAGAACCCTCCTCGGTCCTAAGATGCTAGCAGAAATTATACTGATGACTCACTAATGTGTTGTATTTTATTACAGCTTAATATGTTGGAATTGAAAAGTTCAGGCCATACATAGTATTGAAGTAATGTAATTACATAATTATATATTAGATTATATAATATAATTACCTTGAAATAATGTGATTATATAATATTTATCTATTTTGCTTTTCAAAAGTATGCCCTGAAATAAATAAATCAAGGAGAGTGCATTAAATGTAGTGTGTCTTTTTTTTTTTTTTTTTCCTTTTCTTCCAGGCAACCAGTAACGAAAAACACGTTTAGGCAGTACAGGGTGCTAGGGAAAGGCGGCTTTGGGGAGGTGAGTGATTCTGAAAGTTTCTGTTAAGAATGTTTCTTCCTTCTCAGGCACTGCAGGTTACAGTATCTTGATGAGACAGAGGCTGATTTTCATTAATTGCTGACAGTTTTACTTAACCTCTCTTGACACTGCAATCTCAAAAGAACACTTTCAAAAATTATTTTGTGTTTGACTGTTGCAGTCACAGTGGAATTAGGGTCACACCCTGCTTGTATTTTACTAATGGCTTGAGGTCACTGCCTGGGCAGCAGGGTCCGAGGAGGCAGAGGCAGGCCTTTGTGGAGCAGATTACCATCTACACAGACAAAAGGAGGTGGGATAGGAAGCAGGCGGAGGAAAGTGAAATAATTAAACCAATATTACACAGCAGGTTTGGAAACAGTAGACGGTTCCCCAGATGCCCCCGCCTAAGTCTTATTTGCTACACCACTGTCTCTAGCCTTAAAAGGACTAAATCAGATCAGACCAGATTGTGAGGAGCAAAGTGCAACCCAGAAAAAGTGTTTTCTTTGACTTACCCAGCAATTGTTCTCTTTAATTCTCAGGTCTGCGCTTGCCAAGTCCGAGCAACAGGGAAGATGTACGCCTGCAAAAGATTAGAGAAGAAGAGAATAAAAAAGAGGAAAGGCGAATCCATGGCACTAAATGAAAAGCAGATTTTAGAAAAAGTCAATAGTCAGTTTGTAGTGAGTATTGAACTCTCTAGAGCTTAGTTCTGTGCTCACCTGCTGGGCACCCTCTCCTGTTGTATCTGATCCCTCTTCCAACTCCCGTTACAGAAAAGGTGCCATTTTCTGTAGGGAGCCAATCCTTCCACATTTCACCTTACTCCTGCTCCATGCACGTTTGCAGAGTCTCGGTTTTATCTGTGGTCTGTGGGAAATGCACCAAGCAAGGTGCCTGTTTCTACCATGTGAGCTTGATGCTCTTTACAGCCTTGACTTGCATCAGGGCTTGCATCAGGCTGAGCTATTTTTATCCTGCGTGATTACCTGAATCCCCAGTGCCTGGGAGAGAGGAGCTTGGAGCAGACTGAAGGAGATTCAGCCCAAATAGATCAGAAGAGACTGGCTGGTAGGAGCATCTAGCCAGTGATGTGGAGCTGGTCTGCCTGACTTGGGGCTTTCCTGAGTTCTGCCAGCTCTTGTGGGCTGTCTGGGAACCCACTGAGATGGTGTTTTTCTGACAGCTGTCCAACAAAACAGAGCAGCTGGAGTTGGATCTCCCCTTGACTGTTAAGATTTCTGTTGCCCAGAAGCATCTGAGAATTAAACTTGGGGATTCTGATGATGAGTAGTCTGGGTTCAACAAATCAATCTATAAAATCCTAACATCTGATTTTTCTATACTTTTAAAATGTGTGTTTGCTATTGTGATAAGGCCCTTATCAAATTCAATGTGGTTTTTTTCTCTTTTTCTAGTGAAAATTGTTAATGAAAAGTGAGTGATTTCTCCTTAGTAGATAACTGAAGTGTCAAAACCATGCTACAAATGTTTTTCTAGGTCAATTTAGCCTACGCCTATGAAACAAAGGATGCACTGTGTTTAGTTCTGACCATAATGAATGGAGGTGACCTGAAGTTTCATATCTACAACATGGGAAACCCAGGCTTTGAAGAGGAAAGAGCTTTGTTTTATGCAGCAGAGATTCTCTGTGGTTTAGAAGACCTTCACAGAGAAAATACAGTATATAGGTAAGCATTCTTTGGAGTCTTAAGACAACTTTCCCAGGTAGAACAGAATTGTCTGCATCCCCCCTGCTCATGGTGGTACAATGCAGTTTAGGTGTCTCAGTGTCTTTGATGAAATTTTGCAAACCCATGTACAAATGCGGTACGATTCAGTAGTAGTGGAAGGAAGCAGTTGCTTCACTAGAAACATCATGTTTAAATTACACAGAACTAACACAAAACTCCCCCAAATCCTACTCTCAGCATGCACTGAATGACCTAAGAGAATTATGAAAGTTCTTCAAAGAGATTTAATTAAGGAATCAAGTTTCTAGTTGGTATGAAATGGAGATCATTCTATTCAAGCCTCTGTTTTAATTAGATTGTGTTGCATTAGGGGCTATGACACATCAGACATGGGGAAAAAAAAACACCTCTCCTGCCCCATAGGGAGCAGAATATATAGATGATGAAGGGAAAGCTGTGGCCCACGAGCCATGGTAGTTTGCTGTAATTGGTTTCATTCTCTCCTCACATAGTTTGTGCTGGTTTCATTCTCCTCTCATGCAGTTTGTGCTAGAGCAGGTGGAACCACTCTGAAGTCTGGGCACACTGGACAAATGGTGCCTCTTCACTTCCAGCTGAGAGCCAAGAGAGTTTGGAAAGCAGACACCCCCTCCATCCAGGGAGAAGCTGCACATCCTCACAGAGAGCACAACATGCTCTCTGCTGGAGCACTGCTGCTGCTTCAGGACCTGCAGCAAACCTGCATCACTCCTTGCTACCTCCTACTTTTCCTGCAAAATGAGGCAGTCTCTAGGCCTCCTTTACTGCTGTGGAGCAGGGACACGGCTGGCAGTGTCCTGCAGGCAGCCAGGGACTTCCCTCTCTTCCAGCAGAGTAATTAACACAGGAGGGTTTGAGACAAAGGGCACGGATTAATGCCCTAGGACATGGAAACTCTAGTTTTGATTAGCTAGATGAGCCAAGTTCTTGGTTTCCAGGCTGGCTTATGGCTATACACAAACACTCTGTCAGGACTTCTTCGGGTTTACTGGCTGGATAAGAAGGGTGGCTCTAGAGAGAGCTCTCATGGCTCCACAGGGATTTATTTATTTTTCTTTAATCAACAACCAATATAGTTGTAAACAACATTTAATGCTTGTCTTCGTGATCCTAGCTTGTGAAATCATTATTGCTGGCATTCACAGCAGAAGAGGTCCTGTAAATTGATGGAAGAACATCCAAGGACAATATTTCATAGACAATAATATGGTGGTTTGTTGTGCCTTTTTTTTTTTTTTTTTAACTAAGCTACACTTTAAATCATTGACATGCCCATGTATAATAAGCATTGTGCATATGCTTGTATATAGATAAATTATGATATTGTTCCTTGGAGGAGTTCTCTAACAAATTGCCACTCGGTTGCCTTGCTGTGACTCAGATCCTGCTAGCTCGTACAAGGAGGGCAGACATAGATAATATGCTGATTTATTTGGCACTGGCCCAGAAGTAGAATTTTTCAAGGAACAAAATAGAATTAAATGTTTAATGTCAACTGAAAAATCAGATCATGAGTGACATACCTGGCTTCCTTTTTCTTTAAAAAAAACCATCCTACTATGTTCAGAAAAGTTTTAGGAGGTATTTTATTGTTTCTTAAAAAAAAAAAAAAAAAAAAAAGTAAATCATAAGCATACCTTATTGATGAAAATGATAAATACATTCATAACGTGACTGGTAAAATGCCATACTAATGCCACTCTCTAATAAAACAAATTAGATCTGGCCATCTAAAATAGCATGGGGCTCTGAGAGAAATGGCATCCTACCTTCTTAAGAACTTGTTTCATGCTCCTCTTAAAAGAGTTGCTAGTTTGCACTTCAGATGGCACATTCATTTTGGTGATGAATGATATTATATCCTGGTAGGTGACATTTTCTAGCAGTATTTCAGGAGCAGCTGCAGAGACCCCTAATTTGTAATACTGCAAAGTGTTTTGGGACCCGTGAGAAGTGCTCTATAGGTCAATAAAATATAGCAACTAAACGCTACAGCTTTCTCAAGGTGAATAATTCATAGCAAAACACTTATTCCTCAGACTTAATTTCATTTTCTGTGAACAAAACGCTTCTGAGTAAATCAGAGCATTCCAAAATACCTCCCCATCTCATGCACCAGTGAGGCACGCTCTGTATGTGACCCGAAAAAACAACCGGGCCAGATTTCAGGTTCAGCATCAGATAAAAAGTCAGAATTCCCGTGTCAAACAAGGAGCTTCCATTATATTTCTCAACTGTATCATGTTAGTAAAGGTCAATGGGTTGATTGTTCTTGGAAAGCAAAGAAGAAAACCTTCTGCTTCTCCTCGAATTTATATATATATATATATAATAGCAGTGTAGCAATATATATATATTATAGCAATGCCTGCAAGCTCCAATCTGCATCAAGATCACAATGTCCTAGGCATTACAGTACACAGCAAAGCCTTGTCCACCATGATTAATTGTATTGTTTATGCTGTCCTGTAGAGCAGAACAATGCACTATAGCCTTTCCAGCATGGGCGTAGTGCCAGCAGTTTATGTTTCAGTATGTTTAGGCAAGGCCAGTTTACATTTCGGAAACTGTACGGTTGGGAAGCATATTTACACATAACTGGGTCCACAGAGGAGTGTTAATTCTTCTAGACATTTCAGCACAAAAATCACAGTCCTCCCTGACACTTCCAAGTGTTAGCCATGCAAAGGGAGCCATCCTTGATCCTGAGGAACCGGAGATCTGAAAACAGAAATGACAAGTGATGTCTGGGGGAAGGAAAGTTTGCCTTAATTGCCCTAAATCACAAAGGACTGTAAGGGTTGAACTGTTCTCGGAGCCTTCATGGAGTCTCTTGTTTTTTCATTCAAAGAAAATATCTTTTCTCAGCTAATATGTGGAATCCTTTTCATTTAGCCATAGTCATAGCTTTAGGTGGGACTAATAAGTGCTGGAGTGGAAGATGAAGTAACTAATGAAGTCTAAGTTCTTCAGGTAATAGTTCTTAAGGGATTTGGAATAAGTCTTAAAAAATAAGTAGGAAACGCCCTCCACCACATTGCTCCAGTACTGGGAAACTTCTGCTGATAGGCAGGGAAAGCCCACGGTGATATGTTAAACAAAATCACAGATTCCCCTCAGCGTCCAGCTGCCCTTCACATATTTCAGTATTGTTTACTTGGAAAGTAAGCTTGGTATGTTCTTGCTTGAAAAAAATTAAATAAAACCAGACAGGTTTTGAAGTGTCACTTTCAGCATTGTCGAAACTGCCACATATCTGTCTCTGTTCGGAGGAAAACTCACGGCACTGAAGTGATGCAGGAGGCCTCCTGCCCCGGAGGCAGCACGCCGCTCTCCTGTTGGGAGGGTTCCTCTTGCACACCCGCCTCTCTTTGCTCTTTGAAAAGAAATGCGTCTTGCTGGGAAGCTAACAGAATCAAGCTGGTTCACAAATGCAAGGAGGCCTTGAAGAAAGGCGAGACCAAGCACTGCTTGGATTTGGACCAGGCTAAATACTGGGTTTCTGTAGGAATCCATCAGATAAAATCAGGGCAGAAAGCTGTGAATTGAATCCGTGCGCTTCTCCCTGCCTTACCCAGCCACGCTGGTGCCTGATCCAGGCTCCCCCTGCTCCTGGCTGGTTCCTCTGCCCTGTGCTTGTGCAGAGGCTGCTCCTTGCCCCCGTGATGTCTGCATAGCAGCAGGGAGAGCAGCCGTACAGCTCCCGCTTTGACAGAAGCCCCCTGCCACCAGGAGAGGCAGGGATGGAGAGGGGCTGGCACGGACAGCACCTAAAAGCTGCAGCTGGTAGAGCCGGCTTGGTGTGGACAAGCCCTTTATAAGAATGACCTGCCACAGCTGTGCTACATATATGAAAATGGGAGATATTTTTTTCAGAAGTTCATAACTTGGCTGGATTGGGCATTTTCTTTTTTCCACATGAGCAGCGAAAGGCACATCTTTGACATCAGAGTGACCACCTTGCCAGTTTTCGTGGCACTGCTCCAAACCACACAGGCATCAGAGTTTCCTAAATGTTTGTAAGAAGAGTTTTAATCCGGGCACAGCATTCCCCTCTCTGCCCCTCATTTTTCCAAACTAGCTAAAACCGTTATACATGTGCACAAGTGCATGTACACACATTCACGTCACTGGCCTGAGCCAGACGCCAGGCAGAGCAAATCTGAGCCCAGCGGATTGCTGTTATCATTTTCATAAGCAAATAAAATATTTTAAAATGTTTAATATTTTAACAAAAATATTTTATAAAAGGAAATGTTGCAGAGATTTATCAACACGCAGGACTACAAGGCCTGGTTTATAGGGTTTACTGGTCTAGATGGATGAGTCCATTATAGAGTGCATTATGAACTAAAAGCGTGGCTTAGTGGAAAAATGTAACTCCAGTTTAGAAAAAGACATATGGTTTCATTCTAACTACGGGGTGAGTTGCAGAAAGTTGTATTGGTTCCATGAGTTCCTTACTGTTTGAGTTGACACTCAATTGGTTTATTACTAGTAATAAATGCACTCACACACTGTCATATGCTTATGTGATCAAACCCAGCTTCATACAAATAACTGCTATCTTTCATTTGCAGAGATTTGAAGCCAGAAAATATCCTGCTAGATGATTATGGTAAGTCTCAGAGGTTTACAGAGGTTCTTTCACAGTAAAATAGATTAAGTTAGTTTTAGGATACATATTGCACAAAGACAAATAATGCTCTGAAGTGAATAAGAGGCTCAGCATATTCTAATACTATGTCTTGGGGTGGGTGAAGTGCTAGGACTCGCTGCACGGGTGGAAGGAAGCAGCTGTGCTACACAGCAGGGTGTGTTCTTGAGAGCATGACTTTGCTGGTGGTGTCTGCCGTTTTTCCATTGTTTTTCCATCCCTATTGTTACAAGGCTAGCACAACACAAAGGACATTGTGATTTCTAATCTATGCTCCCCACTCCATTTTCAAAAGTACTTTCGTCCTTTGCCGAGCCAGCTCTCATTTTATGCAAAGCCAGGTACCCATTTGCTGCTGAGGGCAGCGGTAATCAAATCTTACGCTGAGTTATAGACCAGATGTAGTCCCTTCAGCCATCAAAGAGTCTCAGAATTATGTCAGCCCATCCATCCACTGTGATCAGTTCAAGATACTTCCCTACAGTATGCTACTCGGTGTCTTTTTTTGGTTTGCTTTGAAATACTTAACACAATCCACTCTAGTCCCTAGCCTCACTGTTAACATTTCACTGCATTATATCCCCCTCGGTAATTCCTCTTTTCCTTATCAATGAAACTGCTCCAATTCGATGATTTAAAACACTCATTTCTTCACATATCATAACAGTAAGTTACAAGAGTATTGTAGTGTTGACAACAGTTGTATTTTTGAGCTAATTTGGAGTCAAACGATTATATCTGCTTTGTGTTGTTTTGTTTGTTTGTTTTTCTTTTTCCTTCCAGGCCATATTAGAATATCTGATTTGGGCCTAGCTGTTAAAATCCCTGAGGGTGAATCAATCCGTGGAAGGGTAGGAACAGTAGGGTATATGGGTAAGTCTTCAGTAGCTCATCTTTTTGACAATTTGCTGGGATTACTTGAGCTTTGGAGATCTTTCTGCCATGTAGGCTTAAGAAAAAGAATTTTTAAAAATCACACTCTGCTGGGTAGAGTTCCCTGCAGCAAACCAGAAAAAATAATAATAATAATAATAAAAAATCTAGAGGAAATCAGAAGTCAGGAAAAGGCTGGACCACAGCAGCTCTTAATGAGACTGGTCTACAATGCTAAATCAGCAAGAAAAATTTAAAAAACAGATAACAACTGGGATTCTAGTGATTTTATCATAGATTTATTTCAGTAGGGTTATGTGCACAAAGGAAAGAAAAGATTTCTTTCTCGTTGCTACTTTGTATAGTATTTAAAAAGTATTTGTATGTTTGTGATGAAGTGGCTAAGTCCACATCTATGTTTTGCTATTTGGACAGTGGGAGGCTACACAAAAGAGTAGAGATTTGTACATGGGTAAAAAACACACTCCCAGATTTAACTAGAACTGTTTTTGAAATTGAATGTGATTATTTTCATGCATTCTCTGGGTAGGCATCCTTTGTGGAATAAAAATTGCATATGTTTATTTGACTAAATAGAAACTAGCTGATATGAGCCACTGTTGTATCATATGGAAGCTTTAATGAAAGCAAGCAAATCAGCTGTCATTTCTAGGTTTTGTTATTTCAGTGTAAGTCTGTGTACACACTAAGACTCTGTGCCCATGAACATATGTGTATGTGTTTTTGTAACTATGTATGGAAGGTAAGGATGCCTGCAAGGAAGTGACTATAAACCCACAGCAAACTGGATGTTTGCAACACAAAACAAGTAGATTTATTTTGTTATTTTTTTTTAAAGGAGGGAAAATAAATTATAAATTGAATGAAAAGACAGAATTTGCTTTTGGATAAATGTCACTGTTGTTTACAGGATGTGTGCTTGTATGTCATTTTGTAAACAGAGAAGTCTGGAAGCACTCTTAAGACTGGGCCCCTCCTTAATACTTAGCTTCAACTTGGTTTTGTTTTGTTTTGTTTTTCAATTGGTCTGACTTGGTAGAGAACTCAGAAGACAGCATGAACATGGCATGTAGAGAAAAGAACATGGCATGTAACATGCTGCATTTTCTGTAATTCACTCAAGAGAAATCGGGAGGTATTTTTATATTCTGCCCACCATTCTCTCTTCCCGCCAACATCAAACATTGTCACAGGATACATCTTTCTCCTCCACAGCTCCAGAAGTGTTGAACAACCAGAGATATACACTCAGCCCTGACTACTGGGGGCTGGGCTGTCTCATTTATGAAATGATTGCTGGGCAATCACCATTTCGTGGAAGGAAAGAGAAGGTGAAGAGGGAAGAAGTGGACAGAAGAGTGCTGGAGACAGAGGAGGTGTACTCCCATAAGTTTTCTGAGGAGGCCAAGTCCATCTGTAAAATGGTAAGGGGCTTGAAGGCCCGCTGTGGCAGCTGCATTAGCAAGCTGCATCTGACACGTTCTGAGAGGTAATGCGGTACCGTAGAGGGGCTGCAGAGACAAGCAATAATCAAGCTCATCTGTTGATGGGATGACTGCATTCTTTATTCATTCAAATTGTGTTTATTTGGGATCATGGTCATTTTGAGTCCTCTCCAAAGTTTTATGGCCAAGGGAGCGGTATCTATTCTCGTGAGACTTTGAATGTTAGTTTGTAGTCAAGAATGCCTTTCTGTGTTTTATAATCTTGTAGAAAAAATAAAAAGGACTTGATGATGCAAGACTCTCAGTGTCTCCTGCAAGGAACTGAAAACCCCATGCTTCCATTGTCTTTGGTGAGAGCTGGGGGTAAGCAGGACAAAGATTATGCAATGCAATTATTGTGACACTCAAATGTTGTCCCACCCCATCTCACTAACTTTGTTAGCAACTTTTCCCCCAGGGTGCCAGGGTATCCAGCTTTTTTTAATACTGTTGAGCTGTCCTTTAAAATGTTTTCT
This sequence comes from Anser cygnoides, assembly GCF_040182565.1. Lineage (NCBI taxonomy): Eukaryota > Metazoa > Chordata > Aves > Anseriformes > Anatidae > Anser > Anser cygnoides. The sequence goes on along the minus strand of NC_089879.1, from coordinate 6,241,294 downwards.
CACCCTTTCAGCTGGGAGTCATTTTCATAGCACAATAGCCATGTCTGACAATGGAAATCCTCAAACCCTTTGAGAAATCTCAAAGCTGTGTCTGAATTCATCAATGTCTTGTCGACATCCATCTTTAGAAGACTGAATTGTAATTTGGAAATGGATGTAGCCTTATTCTTGATTTGTTTGCTAGAGTGAAGTCTCCTTTGGAGACAGTGACATATCTATGTAAACTGTAGAGAAAGAATGAAGGGAGAGAAAGATCAACAAATAGGTAGTGAGAGTTGCACCAACATCTTGTGCAATAGGCAAGCAAACAGCATATCAACAACATTCTGGTTGGCTGGCTTCGTGAAGAGACACTGAAGTCTCCTTGCAAAGTAATAATGGTAGCATTGCCAAGTATCATGCCTGGAAGTCATTAACTCACAGCGCACCAACTCATTGCTGAATCCCCAGGGTAGTAATTAACTGACATCACTCTTGATAGATACTTTAGGCCATACACTGCCCTTAATCTGCGATTCAGAGCCCCAGCGTAAAAAGATGTAGGACAGCCACAGGCTAATACAGACCATTTCATGTGCTCAAAAGGTCTGCCATTTTTTCTCTAGTAGCATCTCAACTCCTACCAGGTGAAGAGCAGAGTCTGCTGGGGTGGCAGAGAGTTTGTGCACTTCCGAGTACTAGCATGAAATGAAAATGTCACAAGGCAAAAATGCTTTGCTTGTTCTATAGTTAGTTGCAGGCATGAGACATAAAATAATTAAAGTATACTTTGTAGAAAAATAACCAAGCCTGTGAGAATTTAAAAGCCGAGAAGAATTAAATGTAGCATTGATAGGATAGTACTGGGGGAGTAGACAGCGAAAGTCAACGTGTTGAAGTGGTCATTTTCATCTTCAAGCCATAGAACCCATGGTTTCAGAGAACCTCAGGAAATGATCTGTTTCATTCCCTTGCCCCATGGAAGGCATGAACTGTACGAAAATCACCCCTGACAACTTGGACATTACTACTTTACTGTCTAATCACAAGTTATGTTTGTTTAGGTGGTTTGTGCAAACTCTTAATGGATCCAAAGAGAATGCTGTCCTTTGTGAACATTAACGCATTAAAATTGCTGTGTCTTAAGACAAGAAGAGCCTTACTTCTGATAATGAGTATGATGAAATATGAGGTTTTCCATCCAAAAGTCATTTTTTAAAAAGAGTCTTTAAAAATCCAAGATTCAAATACATTTTCTCAAATTCTTTTGGCTCTTTATATTGAAAACCTGAACTTTGTTGCTTTGTATCAGCATCTTATCAGGGAACAAAAAAAATAGGTATAATTAAGTTTCCATCATACCTGCAAAATCAAGCATAAAGCCGTAGTACATAAATTCAACTTGGGCCATCAGAAAGATCCAAACACAACAGGCTTACCTATAGCATACTCTTCAGGGCAAGAGTGAGGAACATGTTTTCCACCATGTCTCCTAATCTTCTCTTCAAAGCGTACTCCGTGATCTGATAGCCTTACCATCAGGAAATATATTGCCTTTATTCACTTACTCGTGAAAACCCTTTAGTGTCACCCCATATCAACCTTCCCCCCTTGGATGTTTATGCCCTTTGTGTTTTTGCAGGGACATATCTTAGCTCCCATTAATCATCATCCATCCCATATTTCCATGTTTCATTTTCTAAGTCATTTCCCATAAATCAGCCCTCATTTTGGACTGAAGCAGAGATGAATAATAAATAATTAGGAACAGGGGCAGCTGGCTTTCTGGGAAGCTCCCCAACCCATAGTTCCCATATAACATAACTGCTTCATGTTTTGTTTTGTTGTTTTTTTCTCTGAAAAAAATCCTATCTTTCTAGGAAATACTTTCCGTTTGTTGTTGTTATGACATATACCTCATTGATGTACACGTGTGTTTCCCCGACAAGTGCAGTCTTGCATCCAAGGATGTGACTTGAAGTGCATTCAAGTGAACAGTACTGGATGAGCCCTTCTTGCTGTGCTCTTCTCTCACTCTGTCAGTGTCCTGTTTGCCTACATTTCCTGCAGACTAGCTTTCCTGTCATGTCTTATTCCTACAGCTCCCATTTTAGTCAACAGAAGGGATCTCTGATTGGAGAGTGCAAAGAAGACAGAGCCAGACCCTTCTCAGTGGTGCCCAGTGACAGAAAAAGAGGCAATGGGCACAAACTGAAACACAGGAGGTGCCCTCTGAACATCAGGAAACACTTTCTCACTGTGAGGGTAGTCAAATACTGGAACAGGTTGCCAAGAGTGGCTTTGGAGTCCTCACATTTGGAGATATCCAAAATCCAACTGGACGTGGCCTTGCACCTGCTCTAGGTGACGCTGCTTTGAGCAGGGGGGTTGGACTGGACAACCTACAGAGGTCCCTTCCAAGCCTCAGCTGTTCTGTAATTCTGATATCTGATTCCTTCCTGAAGTGCCATCCTAACCAACTACAAGATGATGGATTCTTTTTCTCCTAAAACCAATTTCTTCTGTTCTTCACTCACCACCAGAACCACTGTCATCATACTGCTGCTACTCCTGTCTGCTTTCATCCCTTCTCTCTGCTTTCGTCTCTGGAAACCAACTTATTCATATATTTTTATACCTTAAAGTTTATCAGTGCTGCCTAAGACTTACTTTCGGCAGAATAACTCGCACTCTTCAAATGATTATTACTGCTACAGCGAGTGGTAATAATAATAATACTAAAAAAAATAAATAATAATATCTACTATTGTAAGCCTTTGCAATGAGCTTTATTGTCACCCATGCCTGAGAGTTTTGACTCTTCTACATTTGGCCAGATTGGGCTGTGATTATCATAACTATAAGCAGTGCAATATACAATCATTTATGCCATTCTAGCATCCTCAGTCCCCACAACACTGTCTTGTTTTGTTTATTAAATCAGAGATATCTATAGTATTACTTTTCTATTCTCTAGAAATTGTTAAAAATAGTATGTTTGTTTCAGGGTTGAAATTTATGTTGGTGATCCCTTTATTTGATCAGCTTGGTCAATGGAATTGGTTTTACTATTCCCCTTCTCTCTTTTCATGAATTTCCCTTACTCCTGTAATTTTAAGACTACCATCTTTGAACTTAGAGTTATTTATTATATGGTATGATCTGGATATGAACTGACTGATCACATGAAGATAAATAAAGCAGTGCTTTGGGGACTGCTGTCTTTTTTTAGCAATCCTCACAACGCTTGTTTCTTTTTGTAAAGGAAGCAAAACAAAGTCCTGGAAAAAGTCTCAGACATTGCAGAGTTTGAATCCCCAGCTGGGATCAAATAAGTGACATGAAAATATCGAAGTTCTTTTTATCAAGAAAAATGTAACTTCACCGTTGCTACTCAAAGAGTCTTCTTTGAAAGTCCTTTTCTAGTCATGCTTTGTCTGTTAAGTCTAGACTAAATCCTGCCCTTACTTAGACACATCCAGTGTCACCTGGAGCCTTTATTACCAGGACATAAAGTTCTGCTGCTTGGTATAACTTCATGCCTAAGCCATCTTCAGATCTGTGGCTCTGTGAATTCTCTATAGGCTTAGGCTGTAGAATTACACTGAAACTATGTTTGAATGGGTCGTTGCACTGCCATTCTGGGAGGGCTTGTCATCAGACTCATGTAGTTCCTTTTGTTCTGCTCTTTATTCATTCCAAATACATCCTTTGAAACTGAATTAAACAAAACTGTAGAGATGACTCAAAACATAAAGCTGTTATCTCTGTTTTCTTTCCCTGGAGAGATTCCCAAATGGGATGCACATTTCAGGCTCATACACAGGTTTACAATTGCAGAAAGCTTCTGGAGCTGCAGGAAATGGTATAAGATTCATTATTACTTAGAGAAAGGATGGACTTTCCCTTCTGAGAACTATTCTAGTCCATGCTATTTCTTGGCATCCACAACGGAAGCCAGGAGAAGCATCTAGTTTTGTTTGCTGCCATCTCTAGAGCTGGCTGTATCTAGAGCTTATCAAAATCCCCAAATGTCTTATTTTTTCTCCATTGTGACTCTCCTGGGGTTCTCCTCAAGAGACAGGCAGTTGCTTCACTGCTGTTGGGCTTTACATGGAAATCCCATCCTTTCTGTTGTCTTTCAGTCCCAGTCCATCCCAGCAGCCTGTTCCCTTTTATGTCTTTCAGCCCACAGTGGCTAGCCACCCATGACCAACTGCATTCATACTCCAGAGACTTTCTTCTTGCATCAGAGGTTACTGAATACTTCCATCACAGAGGAGCCCAGGACCCCCCAGGCAGCTTTTTTCTATCCTCAGCCATTCCATCCTCTGACCCCACACACCAAACAACTTCTAACATTTACAGCCTGTCAAGGGTAAATTCCCAGATTAGATTAGTCTTCCCACCTAGTTCAGAAGCAGAAAAATCACTGGCTGCACAGACAGACAGTATCCCCCTTTCTTCCCTTCACAGCTGACTTTTAGAGCAGAAACTGCCGAGGACTCCTTTATCACCTACAGGCAGGCCCAAATCTACCCCTTCCTATTGCAACTTGCTCTGCGGAGCACTGATCCTGAGAGCTTCAAGGTATCATTTTCAAAAGTGTATCAGAGCCATGGGTAGTAAAAGTGGTCCTTTGGAATTCAGATTCTTCCACCTGTCAGGAAAGCCCTCTCAGCATGAAAATTAAAGATTAAGAGAATTAACATCTCTTCTGCCCTGCTACAGTAGAACAAACCAGATCTTGACTGGAAATTCCAAAGTAATCTTCTTTACACAGGCTAAATCAAGATGCCTGTTGGGATTAAAACAAGAAAAAGAGAAAAAGAAAACTTGCCTCAAGACCATGAGAGTTCACAGTCTCATACACGCTCCAGAGAGGTGCCCTGAGAGAGATCTTTTCCTCTGAGCTGGATAAGTGATGTTGTATCACATAAATCTATGTGCTCAGAGGACAGTAAGGCATAGAGATGTTTCTCCAAATCTTTCTCTGTCTCTTTGATCCAGCCACTCTTGGTGACCAACCTTTGTTCCCAACATTTAGACTGCAGCAGCACTAGATGCAGAGGAAACTGTGAGGAACTGTGCTATTTGCAGGTTGGAAGCTGCTCTGGTGGCCAGAATTAGAGGCTTTTCCACCGTCTCTCAGTCCTTACAGGCTCTTTTGGCTGTTGCCGCTGCTACTGCTGAGGCAGGCAGAGCTGAGCAAAACATTATTATTTCATGTGTCCAATACCATCTCGTCCTGTCCCATCCCACCCCGCACCTTTTCTGGGTTCTTAGCCTCTGCCATTGTAGCTTGCTCAGGACTGGCTGGAGGATGGTCTCTGCATATGTGGGGAACATTCAGATTGTTGAAGCCATTTGCTGCCTCAGGCTGAAAATGAGTCCCCTAGCAAGACATGCAGAACTCAGGAGGCTGTGGAAGTAAGATAAGAAAACCACTGATGCCCAGGGGGTAGCAGGGCATTCAGAGAAGCCTAAAGAGCTGTGACCCTGTAAACCAATGATAAACACGAGAAAATTCAGCTCTAGCCTGGCACCAGAGGAAGGACTTGTGAGCTCCCATTAGCAACAAACAGTCTTTTCAAGGTTCCCCTTCATTGAGTTGATGTGGCTGAGACAGAAACATTACCAGAACATAGTGGAGCATACCCTGAGCTTGAAAGCCTACAATCAACAACTCCAGACAACCTTGCCCTAGCAGGGAAGCTGCCTGGATCCTGGTTCCCAATCTTCTGCAGGGCTGCACCTGATCATCTACTTGATCTCCTAAAATGCTTCTTCTTCTCTTTGACCCTTCCAGAGCTATTTGCCTCTTGCTCTCCTGAGTGAGCACCAGCCAGGAGTTGCAAGGTACAGCTCAGCATGCTGACTGCCATGGCTGTCGGATACAACTAGTAAGGTTTAACTAGTAGGGCTCCCAAGGGCTGTCCCGTGACGGTCTCAGATGCTCAGGGAACGCAAACCACTCCACAGTCCTGCATGGCAGCAGAGTCCCCCTTGGGCATACAGTCCCAGGGAGTTTTTCTAATCCCACCTGGGGAGGGGCCAAGGGGAGACGGTTGCACTTCAGCTCCAGCGCTGGAGCAGCCAAGTGCGAGTCGGGAGACGAGAAAAAGGCCTGAACCTTTCTTCCCCGCACCAAGAGACGTGACCCCCTTTCCGGCAAAAGAGACCCCGACACAGCTCCGAGGCCGTTCACGCACCGGGAGCCTCCGTGCGGAGGACCGGAACGCCTCGCCGCTGCGGGCCGGGTCCCGAGTGCGCTCCGGCTGCCCCGGCGCCGCCTCCGCCGCGGCTCGGTGCCTGCCCGCGCTGCCCTTTCCTCTGCTGCCCCCCGGCGGCCCCGGTCGGCCCGGCAGCCGCGCTCCCCTCCGCCAGGGCTGCGCCAGGCCTCCCCCTCCTGCCCCTCTCTCCTCCGTTCCCCAGCCGGCCGTGAGGGCCGCAGCGGCCACCCTACGGCCTTGATGCTAATGCAGGCTGCCTTGGCCACCTTCCTTCAGCAGCCGTTTGGAAATTAGGGCATCACAAGAGCTGAGCGGTGGTGTGTCAGCTAGGCTGCGTGCATGTCTCTGCAAGACGTACCATTCTTGTGGAAAAGAGCTGGGGGGTTTTATTTCCTCCGTGTATGGATTAAGTCTTTCCCCCAGAATGGAGACTCGAGCAAAACTAACCTAAAAGCTTTCGTAAACATGACTATTTTCAATGCACATTTAGTTTTCTGTTGCACTAAGGCACAAGTTATGCATCTCTTTAACGAGCAGATGAGATCTCTGGGCAGATTATGAGTTCTACTTCCCTCCTGTAGCTTAGAGAGTATGTCATCCAGGCTTCCTTGAAGATGAAGGGAGAGAATAAATGGAAACAGATTTGTGAACCTTCACTTTTCATTAGATTGCCTGAAGGCAGTGATACATTAAGAAATGTCCCTGTCACAAGTGAGAATCGTTTTGCACCAGTCATTTGCATGCTGAGCTGTTGCCCTTCAACTGTTAGACATGATCTCTTTTAAAGACATTGATTTAGCCTACTCGACTCTATGCATATGATTTAAATGAAGATTTGGCTGCATGTTCTGTGTCCTTATCCACCAACTAGCATGTGCCAGAGGTGTTCTTCTGTTTAACTGTTTTCTTTCAGATGAAATACTCCATACCTACAAGGTCCTCCAGGATCTGCCACCCCTGTGTTTTTGTTTATGGACCTGCTTATCTTATACACGGAGGATGCTGAGTTCAGTTAGTCTTCATTGCTCCATTATGAGTACCCAAGAAGTAGGCAGGACTTGCTGTAGCAGGTAGTGGTAGTGCATTGCCTTTCTCTGAAAATAAACGAGGCTGAACTGAAGATGCTTACTGATACTGGTGCACTGAATCATCTTCTGGGTGAAGTAAGGTAGCTCCATGGACAAAACACCCCTTGACTTCAGCAGAGATAGGCCTTTGAGGACAAAGTGTGGGTTTAATGTGTCATGTGATATACTAGAGTATGCTGTGGTGGGGGAAATATAATTTGGTAGTGAATTAACCCTGTCTAAGCAACACAAGAAAAATATTTTTACAAGAATGCAATAAAAAAAAAAAAAGAAAAAGGAAAAAAAAGAGAGAGAGAGAAAAATCACATGGGACTTATGACTATGTATTTATATATGCTATGAAGGTATGTCAGACCTCTTCCAGAAAATGTCTGCTGAAAGTAAGCACAAGAAGCAATGTCTATTTTGACTGTAAACACTTTACAGCAGGTAATTTTCAAAGGGTTTGACCAGCAGTTAGAACACTGGGATCCTAATCCATTTAAGTTTGGCCATTAAATAGCAGCAATTACAATTCCCCTCTGTACTTCCCTCTGGGTATATTAACAAACAGCTGGAGATATAAATATCATTGAGGAGCTCTTGCTTTTCTGACATTCATACCAATCTTCTTGGCATGTTTCAGCTCCTCACCAAAGACATGAAGCAGCGGCTGGGTTGTCAAGGGGAAGGCGCAACAGAAGTGAAGAGGCACCCCTTTTTCAAGAGCATGAATTTCAAGCGGTTGGAAGCAGGAATGCTGGATCCTCCCTTTGTCCCTGATGTAAGTACGATACACAGAACACCCACTGGCCTCTTTCAAGAGATTTGTTTCTAAAATAACTTCCCATTTTTAGAGCTGTCATCACTGCATATGTGGGTAGCAGACCTAGGAAGATGTGATAAGCAATAGGGCTGAAGCGGGAAGGCTAGGAGGAGGAGGAGGGCTGCTCTGTAGATATGTGTGCATGCAGGTAGGTGGGCCTCTACATAGGGTGTTAACCTGGGGCTTCTTTCATTCCCACTTATTTTACCAGTGTTCTTGTGTGACACTGGAGACACTGCTATATCTGTTCATGCCTCAATTCCCAAGCTTTAAACTTGGAACCTCTATGTTCTCTTAGCCATAGTAGTAGTGTGAGAATAAATATGCTCGGGACCAGATGGTGCTTGGAAAAATCAGCAATGAAAGCCATATGTATACACATAGGTATATAGACATATATGCTGAGGTGAGATCAGAATTAGAAAGTCCAGAGCTTGAAAGAACTGAGGAATGAGCTGGATCCTTATGAAAACAGGCATTTGTTACAGAAAGTCTGAGTAGGTTCAGATAACGTGTCACCTCAGGCAGAATGCTTGGAGCTGAGATAGCATTTTTAACTTGTTAGTGTTCGTGGGGAGTAGAACCCAATGCTGAGTCCTTACTCAGGTTTACACACCAGTCTCGCACATACTGAAAGACTGTTGCATTGGCAATAAGAAAACTTTTTCCACCCTTTTATGGTATAGATCTCTACCCCAGTGCAGAGTTATCTGATTATTTTCCTCCTGCAGGGCTCTCTTTCTGGGTAGGCCTCCTGTCCGTAAAGTTCCCATATGGTTCTAAGTAAACACTGCCATTTTAACTTATTAAGGAAAGTAACATCTTGGCAGCTCTCATTCACGTTGCTGCAAACTCAACCAAACCAAAGTGGTTTAAAAGCTACAAAAGTTTACTTTAGCTGCTCTGGTTTTGCTTTACATTTTACTATGCGGCCTAGTTATTCCTGCCAATTAGCCCATGGTGTTACGACCTGCTTTAGTGGGAAGAAATAGGAGACAAGCTACTATTTCTTTCTGATGTAGAAAATTAGAAAATTCTGGGCTGAAATTTGGGATTCGCCAGAGTGTATTAAAAGCTTAACTGTGGCATGTAAGGCCCAGAAGGCACCTCTTATAGACATATTTGCTAAAGCAGAGGCACATAAATTTTTATGGCTATTTATTGGGAACTCAAGAGCTGCCTCTAATTTAAATTATTTGGCACTTCATCCATAGATTTTGAAGTCTTTACTGAAGTCAGCTGAATCGCCCAAAGCTATATAGCCAATGGCAGAGGTTGTAATCCAACACATCTTTCTCCATCCTCCTCTAGCCTTCTCTGTCTCCACAAAAATGTTGCGGATTGCAGCCACCAGAAATGCAAAGAGATGCAGCCTCCAGCAAATACGACTTTTGTTAGGAATTAGTTTGATTTGTTTGGCCACGCTGCTCAGCTCTAGGTAAAATACTGCACAGTTGGACCACTGGGCTGTGCAGTCATGATACCATGTGTTGACAATATAATTCAACATGTGCTTGAGTTTGTTAGGTTGGGCTAATTCCTCAAGCCACCCCTCAATTATTCCTGTGCCTCAAAGGGTAACTTTGTGTGGCTAATGGGAGCTCTCTAAGCACACAAATGACCACACTATGTCATGTAGCCAGTGATGACTATTTCTGTTTTCTATGACTGACTGCTGGAATATGAGCTAAAGCAGCATCACTGCAAAAAGTCCTGTCTGTATCCCAGAAAACGGAGTAGTTTATAAAGGTAAAGCCATTTGGCTATTTGAAGAAATGCAGCCAAGTTAAAAGAGTTAATAGAGGTGATTCTGGACAGCTTCCAGCAGCTGAGCTATTAATAAAAACAATGGAAAAATGCCAAAAGATCTTCTGTTTTCTTTAGCAGTTAGTATACATTCCTTTAAACTTTTAAGCTGCAAAACCCACAGCTACCTGTGCAGAAGGTCACTTCTAATTGAGATCCCTTTTCAGAGCTGTCTCCAGTGTGTCACTCATAAATATTCTGTTATTCTGTTGTTCCCTGTCTAGAAGAAAAGGCTATTGAAGGCTTTGATTTTTTCCTTGCTTTCCATCCTTTTCCCCTCACCTCTTAACCATATGCTATATGGATGACTAAAACCCACTTTGTCTGCACTGATGCTTTAAGGACTTCAAAGTGGGACGCTTAACGTGCTTAAAGCAGAGTCAGCCTTTGATGATAAACATGCAGGCAGAGTAAGTCTAGAGAAGCAGGATGCATAGTCACTTGTTGTTAGGCATTCTCACTTGACTGAATCTGTGAATAGAAGCACATGGTCAGACTCAGAAATATTTTTTCTCTTGCTGTTTTTTTAATTCCTCTGCTGAGACAGCCCAGAGCAGTATACTGCAAGGATGTGTTAGACATCGAGCAATTCTCCACAGTGAAAGGAGTAAACCTGGACCAAACAGATGATGATTTCTATTCCAAGTTTTCCACAGGATCCGTGTCTATTCCATGGCAAAATGAGGTAAGGATGTGTCATAGTAAAATTACTCCAATAAAACCCCTAACACAGATGGTTTTAGAGGAGCTGTATATTTCCAGTAATATATAGCTACTGCATAACTTGCCAGACTCTAATGATTTCATGAGTTACAAATGGCCTCTTTCAAGATCTATAATGTACCACAGATGTCAAGTTCAGGTGACTGTATCTGTTGGCTGTGCATATTTGTGTAAATTGGCAAGGATCCTACTGTACTTCCTTCTTCTCCTGTATTTCTATGGAGGTGTTTTGACAACAGCTCTGAGGAACTTCCACAGGATGGATGGCAGTCCTAATGGACTCCATTTGTGATCCTCATCTCACCCATTGTTTTGTACCTGCAGCGGGTCCCAGCTGCAGCAGTTGACTCTAGAACTTGAACAGCTCCTGGGTTTCCAGATCTGGGTCTTTGTTTCTGTTTGATATGAAAACAGAATCAACAGTTGATTTCATAATACAGATCTGGATCAAACAGCAGTTCCACTTGGGCAGAGGGGTGTTAATAACTGGGATTTTTTGAGTCTGCCTGAATATACCTAATATCCTCCATAGTGAAAAAGAAGAAAAGACTAGAAAAGTGTGTGGGGCAACCTCTAATAAGACTGATGTGCAAACATACAGAACAGATTCAGCCTCTCTTTTTCATACCTCCTATTTACCTTCTATAGCCACCGACAGGAATTCAACTGTTAACTCTCCTAAAACATTGCTCAAGCTGTTGATGGCAGATAGTGATCCTGATCCTGACTTTGAACAACCTGGTGCTACTGGAATCTATTTAATGCAGATGTGTCACTCCTTAATTTCTTTCTTTCTTTGTTTCTTTCCTATTGTATTCCACCAGATGATAGAAACAGAGTGTTTTAAAGAACTAAATGTGTTTGGACCAAATGGTACTATTTCACCAGACCTAAATAAAAGCTTCCCTCCAGAGCCACCCAAGAAAGGATTGCTACAGAGAATATTTAAACGGCAGGTGAGGTCTTTTATGACTAAAATAAGGAACACCAGTATAGATGGCCAGTGTCACATACCATGTTATGATGGTATTTTTGCTATGATAAAGACAGAACATCTTAGAGAGGGCTGTTCATCACAGTCCAATTGCCAGTTAGCTGCCAGTTTCCTGACTAATACTGCATATCCCAGATTTGCAGATATCCTATGTCACCAGAACCATCTTTTTTCATCAGCTTTGTTTCCAGTGGTTGAAAACTTCTTACCCAAACTATTTTTCAGTGGTATGCTGAAATGCCTTTTGAAATGGTTATTTGTTTTTTATAAATTCCTTAAAACTCCTTGATTTATATGTTAAAAAAGAAAAGAAAATGCAAAAGCTGAGTGAGATAGTCAAGGCAGGAAATCGAGGCTCTAGAAAAGAGAACAGACCAGGGAGTATGTGATATACAGCTTTCATGTGGCACCATGGCACAATTTGCAAATCCAAATAACATTCTTAGACTTATGTATTTCTGTAGGGTTAAAGTCATGCCTCAGCACTGTCAGGTAGCCTCTGTATTAGTCAGATTTAGTAGATAATGATGTTTTGCAATGAATTGAATTTATTCCTGGAGTTCAAGTGAGTCTTCCTCAAGAACTCCCATGGTCCTCCTGACCTAGAGAGGACTACAGGTAAGAACTGAAGAGTATTTTACAGCCAGAGGTCTTCAAACAAATATCTTGCAGTACAGTCAGTACATTATCACCATAAAATTAACAATGTTGGGCTAAAAGAAGCTTGGCATATTTGCAGAAGCTAATTGTCATTGTTTTCCTCTTTCTATAGCATCAGAACAATTCAAAGAGTTCTCCAAATTCAAAGGCCAGTTTAAATCACCACATAAATTCAAATCACGTAAGTTCAAACTCCACTGGAAGCAGCTAGTTCTGACTCAGTTTTATGAAACGTTACATCCTTCCACTATAGTCTATGGAGCTTCTATGGATGAGAGAGCATCCACCGTTCAGTGAAAAAAAAAAAAAAAAAAAAAAAAAAAAAAAAGGATCTCCCCAAAATGGAGATTTTCTACCCATTCCTTCCAGTGGAGCCTCGCATTTTAAGAAGAAATTTCCACTCAGGTCTGTTTCTGGAGGTGGCACTCAAGACTGTGTGAATCAAATTTGTCTATTTAGAACATTGCAATAGAAATTCAATGAACATGACTACTTGCACGTATTTAAATAGCATCATACTAGAACTGAATTTTGTCTTTATTATTTTTAAAGAAAAGTTTTGTAAATTTCTCTATTGTCTCAGTTTACATTTTGTACATTTGTATTTAAATGAAAGTCAGACTTTGGAGGTGTATATTTTCCAAGCAGCAGCTGTAAAGCCATGTGTTTTAAGACATTTTTTTAAAAGAAAAAAAAATGTGACTCAAGACTTCCAGAGCCTCAAACGAGAAATCATTCTTTTTAGTAAATCTAGAAAATTATTCATAAATCACTTTATCAGACTGGGTTTTATTGACATGCATTTTTATGGAACAGTTTATTCTTAATTATTTTACATCTGTATATTTGGTTTACAGCAACACTGCATACATTTCTCCTCTTCATTAATTTGTAATGTCTCGCATTAAATGCTAAAAGATACTGACAAGGCTTTGACGTATTCACGAATACTACTTGCTATGCCTAAGGTTTGTGATGTCATTGGACCAGCACATCTGAGATTTGCACTTATTTACGTTGTTAGCTCATCATAATTTTCTTGGTTAGAAAGAGAACCCTATTTTAAACTCTTCTCCTTCACTGGTGTTTGAACCATTTCTGATGACAAGAAGAACAAAACCGAGTGAGAGGTAACCAGGAAAGCAAATGACCGTTTCTTTTTCAAGATCTTGAAACCTGCACCCACTGAAAGTAGAGCAAAACTCTAAGTGTTCTCAGTGCTGCAGTCAAAAGTCCAAGGCCTTTCCAGTCGCTCATACCAACCAGGTAGCAAGAAAGAAATTCAATAGTCTGGTTTATACTGACCATGAGATTCATGTCAGCTCTCTAGAGCTGAGCTGTGAAAATTCGGAGCGGGATCTGAGCTGCTTTTGAGCAGTAGCAGAACCTTTAAGTTGTGTCTGCATTTAAGAGTTTTTTCACAGTCTTGACAGACATACATGACTCATCCCCTCAATTAGGTCCTTGACTTAATTGAATAAAATGTTAGTTATGAAATGACACTTCCCACTTTTGCTTCCATCTTTCTTTGTACAGGATCCTTTAACCATTGTTGAAGACATTGTTCCCACTAGTATAAACAGGATCAGTCAGGATCAGTAGCAGTACCTGAGACACCCGAATTACGCTTTTCTCAGGCTACCATCTATTATTTTTAAGAATGCCAGATCAAAAATATGGTTGCTTCCCTTCGACAGGAATTGGAAAACCTTTGTACCCCCAAGTGCAGACATGATCTCCATAGACTAATATATTCTGTAAAACAGGTTTGTTCACCATGATCATTACAATGTTGGCTAAAGTAGATGGATGAGTTCACTCCTTTCGGTCAACGAGGAACTTCTGATGCTCAGGCTGCTGTGTCTAAAGTCCTGTTAGGTAGCAGTTCTGTTATCCCAGGGTACTAGGAAGCACTATTCCTGAAGAAGTCTAAGTAGCCAAAGTTCATTAGTCTATTAATTTATATCTTCTATGTGGCCAATGGAGAAGAGTTAAAAAATACAGGTTAGCAGTGGCAAAGGTATGAGTGAGTCACAAAAATTACATACTGGAACACCATGAAGACATGAAGGAAAGAGATAGGACAGAGTCAGGATTTGCATAAAGCAGCTTACAGAGAAAAGGAACTAAGATGGGGCTTTGGTGCCTTTCTCAGAAGTAAAATATGTTAAGATGCAAGTCCATATAATTCCAAAATCTCCCATTTTTCCTGGTCAATGGGACATGCAAGAAAGCTGTGTAAGTGTGCCATAACATCACCAAGAATGTGTTTGCTTTTTTTCCTTCAGATCAGTGTGGCACAGAAATTCCTTTTTCCCACGTAGATGGTGCTCAGGGAGAGCTTCAGCCACTCTCCCATGTCAGATGATGGCATTGCAGACCGTACAGAACATGCAAGATTGTAGAGAGATAGTAATAGGTCTGAATTTTGAGTAATTTTTTCTCTCTGGATCATCTGCAAACCAAATCTATAATGGTTTCAGCTTCCCGATAGGAGGGGAAAGAAATATTGTAGAGGTGAAAGCCACTGCGTTTGGAGGGGTCTATTACCTCCAGTTCCATTCTCACAGCCTGATGGAAAGCCACCTAAGTCAGCAAGATTCTGGTCAGTCACTTTAGCATGCTCTGCATGGACATACGCTTGCTCTGAGAGGTTTTCCCAGGCCTTCTTCAATGACACGTAAGATTTCAGTTGCTTTCAAGACATGTAGGTGAGAAGTAGAGGAACATATCATAGCCAGACCACTGATGTGTATCGGTGCACCTGAGGCAAGATGCACTTCTTAGTTCATAGAGAGCTGCAAGGGATGCGCAACTCAAATCTGTTTTTGTCTTCAAAAAGACTTCACCTTCTAGCAGCATTGTACACTTTATGTTTGTGCACAGTCATCTGACTTCATCCTGTGCACAGATGCCAGGAGTAGGGGGTGCTGGCTGGGGGACTAGGGTGAAAGACAAAGCTCTTTTCTCCACTACCGCCATTGTCTCACTTTGCAGCAAGAGATGAGCATATTCCCCCATCAGAAAAATGTGGCTGAGAATATCTACCTACCACATGGGGAAGAAAAAAGGACAGCTGGAGGAAGGCTTAGCCCATTAATGTTTCATGGGATAAATCTGTTAAGACTGCAGCTATTGGCGCAAGGGCTTCATTTCCTACACGTCACTAGTGTGGCACATGAAGACTAAATTTTCTTTTTTTGCCACCTCCCATTTGGGAAATAAAATCCCAATAATACAAAACCCTTATTGAAAGCTGGTGAGCAATTTGCAAAGAGATTGTAAACGACCTTATACCTCTTATATGCTGTCTGCCTTAACTAGCGGTGGATTACTTTGTTATACAACAACAGTGAGTAATAGCAAATGTGCCTTCTCCTGCTCTCCTTTCAGCTGGGACAGATCGTTACTCAGCACCTCTAGGACTCTAGCAGTGGACACACAAGGACAGTGCTAAGTCCTGAGATGACAAAAGTGGCATTCAGTGATACTTGGAATTTATAATGCTAGGGTTAGAAATCCTGAATCCTCCAGATGGTGTGGGAGAAGGATGCTTATGCCCACCTGAAAAGTCAAGCCTGGATCCCAGCCCCTTGGGAGCAGTGAGTGAGTAAAGGAAGAGATAGAAAACTAGGTTGTTTGAGGGAGATTTGATACCGCTTCCCCAAGTGTTGCTATTCTGTCCAACAAACTTTAAACAGTATTATGATGCTTGGGAAGCAGAATTGTCGTACTCTTTCAGTATCCAAGTCCTGATAGATTTGATCAATATCATATATCACTAATGATAATGAACAGTCCTAGGAATCTTATAGTCAGAGTCTGTCTACACAACAAAACCTGCAGGATTGTCTTTTTCATTGCCGCTTTCTTCTTTTTCTTTTTTAATATATATATTTATTATTATTCAACTCATCAGACATCCAAGACTGGAGAGGAGTCACAGTCCTCTCACTTCCATTATGTGACCAGGTGCAATTTGAGCACAGAATTCAGGTCTGAAGCCCTGCCCTGCATAGTCAGATATCTAGAGAAAATTGGCATTTGTCTCTGTGGAGCCAAATTCAAAAATACTAGGAGCCACAGGTGTTCAGGGGCTTTGAAAGAACAGAATTATAATTTCATTATACAATCTTGGAGAGCATTGGCAAAGTGAATAGGTTTGGGTGTGGGTTTCCACATACCAAAGGAGAAGAAAGGAGTAGTTATTTAATGGCTTTTTAAACTGATCAATTTTCTGTATCTTCTTTCCATTTATGATACAGATTCCTTCAAAATGTGATACAGATGTTCAGCAGTTATTTTCCACAATGTCTCAGTGTTCACTTAAGTCTTCTCACATTTTTCCCCCCCTCTGGTTGGACGAGAGGCTTTTTGAAACAAGTGACTAGTGAGGGGAAAATAACAAATAATAAACTCTTACGTGTGCACTCTTGGCCTAAATTATCTAAAAAGAAATTTTTACAAGAACAGCTATGACTCAGATGTTGTTTCTGAACAAAAACCTGGTAAAGGTGTAAAGATAATCAAACCAAAAACGTCCTGGAGATCAAAGTGAATGTTAGTGGATGGCAGAGTTCAATATTGCAGTGTTCACCTGGCCCTACTGCCTAGTAGCTGGCAGTTTGGGATGGCACCAGGTATCCATAAGAACAACTTGACCTGTCTTGTTTTGCAGTCATCCCCTCCCCCAAAAACAGTGACGAAGAGTGCCATCAGCTGTAGGTAATCAAACTTTGCTGACACAGTGATGTGTCTGATTACAAGACACTGATTCTTAATTTTGTTCAACCAGAACTCAGGTTCTAACTTGAATTCTTTGCTTCCTCTGTCAAATCCAGTTGCTATTAAACTTTTTCAGTAGAGAAGCCTCAGCTGACAAGAAAACCAGAAAAGCAATCTGTAATATTAATAACACCATCAGTAGGACAAGGAAGAGAGGGTCTGAGCTCTGGAGTACAGTGTGAAAACTACCACAATGTGTGTGTCTTCAGCAAGTGTCAAATGGCAATTATTATCTCACATCACTGCGCATTCTTCCTTGGTTCATAGTATGTTATTCCTAGTTTTGAGTAATTTGGAAATTGCATACACGAGGTCATATTAAACGTAGAGTTGGGCCCATGGCTCAGAGACAAGATCACCTCTGTGAGGAAGTCAGACATAAGAGCTTGGAAAGACAAGTAGGGACCCATTCAACCTGCACAAACAGCCGTCACACAGGTCTGTGTTCCCAGGGTCTGAGCCTCAGCCAGGAGCTCTCTATGTAGACTTGTCTGGAAGAGCAATAAATGCACACTCTTATAGCACTTCTCATGGCTATCCATGGAACAGGTGGCTGCAGGACAAGATATGGGTGTTTTAATCTCTGCTCCACAGTTGTGTTTTTTTTTTTTTTTCAGTTCAGTAGCAAGATGTAATACTCACTTGTTAAATATCTCAATGCAGATGAGATCATTCATCAAACATTTCTAGGCACTTCCTGTACAATCTTTAAAGAGGCTGGACTTTGCTTTAAAAGAACATCCTTGGGTTAGTCTGTCTCTTGGGACATCTTCCTTCACATATGTAGCATGAAGCACAAAGTGGCCTCTGGAAGCTTTAGTGGTCCAGAGTAACATTAATAGTACTTAGGTGCCAACTTCACAAAAACACCACTTGGACGCCTTGGCTGTCACTGCAGCAAATAAGTCTGGTGGTGAAGGGAGCTGGAACCAGAGACTTAAAGGCTCTCCTGCCTGAGGATGGCCCTCGTCTGTCTCAGGCTGCAGGGAAGTACGTTTGGCATTGAAGTTTGGAAGAATCTGTGCAATGGCTCTGTTCAATGCCTCCATGCAAAAAGGAAGGTTCCAGAGTTGTCTGTGTCAAGCCTTCCACAAATATGAGCTGCAATTTAAAACACTAAATGTTACTTAGAGTAAGAATAGTAATGACTAACAACCTTATGCTAAAGCTGAAAGGCTATGGAAGTTTAAAACAATTACTCACTTTCATGTGCTGGGCAGGAAACAATCTCTTTTAGATATACTAAATAGTATTATTTATGTAGTCCTGGCTGGTAATAACTTTCTGCACTTAGCTACAAAAAGAAAAGAGGAAGAAATCGGTCCAGAGAATGTTGCAATTTTATTTTTTGTTAGGAAAACTACCAAAGAAGGTGAAAAGCCCACAGCATGCCACAGTATTATATGCTCACCTCCCCCAAACTTATCCGTGATAATACAAATACAAGCTGCTGCAGTTGATTCAGCTAAGCTAGTGTCCTGTCAAATGGGTTTAATGAAAGAAACAGTTTTAAACAGATCATTGCCTATTCACTAAAATGAATATTACTGCTTGTGCAGAAGTATTCTCCTTGTTTTATGTACGTGGAGCCAGAAGTGGTGGATTGTATTCCTATTGCACCCATGTTTTACTTCAATCCCTGGCCAAACCTCTCTGCAATTCTTCTTTCCCATTCTTGAACATGGAGGGATGCTCTCTATCTATCAATAGAAAGCACTTTGGAGTCAGTGCATAAAACAAATCAATACCAATTCTTTGTATTATTATTTAAGTGAAATAGGTTTAATATAGCTGCTCTTATTTACGTGACTATGGAGATGACTCTTGTAAATAAGGGCTCTTTTTTATTATTGGTTTGCCTTAGTTCTGTAGAGATATAACAGAACGCACTTCACTTCTGTAAAGCCATCTCCAACAGAAGATGAGATGACTGTAAATGTTATTCATTTCTTATTTGAGTGCTAGCTACTAATTGCAGCATTCAGACGAGCACTTCCTCTTTTTTATATTGGAAACAATTATAGGAAGGGGACAAAATGACATTCACTGGTTCAACTTCACAATCTTTCTCTTTTTGGCCAAGCCTACAAACGAATTCCTAGGTACCAATTAAGTGAAATGCTGTGTGAAGTCACAAAGATGCACGCGTGGCAAACATTGGGTCAGCTCACTGCCCGTCTCTGAAAACAAAGAGGTAACCACATGCTGGGATCAATGGACTCCAAAGGGGAACTCCAAGTTTTCTGGATAATCAGCGGTCCCGTAGAGAAGATTCACTCCCAGAGAAGAAACATTTCAGGTAGTGGCTGGATGACAAATGTGTTTTCCTTTCTCATCACCTCACACGCAGCTGTTAAATATGTTTATTAGCAAGCTCAAATGATTTATTTCATGTGTATCGAATGCGATCTCCCTTAATTGCATTTCTTTTAAACACTGGACACTCTTCTGAAAGACTTAACATTTTAGCCTTATGAAGGTGAAAGTTGTAAAAACTTTATTTTGTGTTTCTGAGCAATGTAGATAGACCTAAAGATTTCATGAATTATCATGTGGTTGCCCATATCTGACTAATAATTAAAGTGTAAAATTGCAGTTTCATATTAGGGTTAGTCTTTTCACCTGCTTCAAAAATTAAAAATCATATTTGGTATATAAACATACACAGAATATCCTTCTGATTGAATTTCAAGAGCATATCCAGGATTAAATGTTTTTAAGCACTTCTAATACTGTAGTCTATAAGAGGAGCAGACACTTCTAAAGCAATGTTAAAAGTTGTCTTTCATAACTGAGTCAACAGATCATTTTTGTAATAAATTAAAGCAAGTGTTCTCAACTAGAAGAACTAGTGGCTGTTGGTATTGTACAAAAAATCATTCTAGTATCCAAAGGGTCATGGGTGGGGAGGGTCTGTTTGGTTTTGTTTCTCTTTCCAGGGAGATCTTTAACATTGTTTGATGAAGCTAGTTTCATTTGAGATTGTTATTGAAGATAAAGGCTTCTGTGTTCTATGGCTGCTTGGATTCTTCGTACATAATGTCCTAGTAATGTCACAGTGCTGCTGTATCTAGATCAAACCACTGTTTTGATTGTTTATTTTTTTGTTTTTGTTTTTTTTTTTTTGTTTTTGGCTTTTTTAATAAATTCTTTAATTTAAATACTTGAAAACTATGGTTTGCTTTAATGAGGCTTGTAATCAAACAGGGCTTCTTTAAGTCCTTAGGATCTTGAAGATGACTTCAGTGAGAGTTGCAGCTCATATCTTGCTAAGTTCCTTTGTGACTTTGTATGTGTTAATAGTACTGTCTTTTTAATTTTCTGACCCATCACATTTTCATGGAGATTGAGGGAACTAAAAACCAAATTGAGGTTGTGTATTCCTTTGTGGAAGTTCAGATTCTCATCTGAAAGCAAGACTGTATTTTCCCTGAGTTGTCCTGCCTTCCTTACCTCCCCTGCCTTCCTCTGCGATACGAGCCTTCAGCCAACACAACTCTTTATGACCTTAAAAATAGGTTGAATGAAAGGATGACAAAATCACTAGCAGGGGTGTGGGCTGCAGATCACATGAACTATTTTTTGAAGTTGCGCATTGTCTGATTTATGAGGCCCTACAAAGGGCTTTGTCTAAGCTCCAATTAGGCAGAGAGAAAGTGTTTAGAGAAAGAAAACAACAACCATCAAAACGTGCCCTTCGGTACTCTGTACATAGAGGATCTAAAACAAAGACAAAGTAGCTGCAGAATCACTAGAAGGAAAGTTATGCACCACTTTTTCTTTAAGAGGAAAAAGACAAATCTTTCAAAGAAGCATGATGAATATTTTTATGAGCCTGCTAATGGCAAACAGTGTTTGCATCAAGTTTCATGAAAGAACATTGTGAAAACAGATTATCTGCATGAAAGCAGCTACATCCAACAGCTATACTCAGTAAAACCTAAGGTAATAGACTCCACAAATTCAGGTCATGCATATTATCACTTTCCAAACAAACCAAGCCATTTTTCACAAGATTTTAACAATCTGAGAGAATGTGAGATGAAATTTTATTACTTCTCTAACAGTTCTTGGTGGTTTTGTTCTCTCTGTATCTTGATGTCCTTTCCGTACAGCAACATGTTCCCTCTTGAGAGATGTAATCTTCCTTAGATTTTTCCACTATCTCTGGCATGAGATGTTCAGCTTCTCAGAGAAAAGTCATTACGTTATTTTGAAGGAAATCCAATTAAAAAAGAAAAAAAAAACAAAAACATGTCAACTTTTTGAATCCCTTAGGGGGCTTTGCAGATGAAAAATACCATAAATGGGCCTGACTCTGCAATTTCAAGTCCATGGGAGAGGAGACAATACAACTTTCTGCCAAGTCAGTGTCTAAATTGTTGGGTTTTGTAATTCTGTTTCATATCTGGTATAGAGTAAAAGTCAAAAATAAAGTGAAAATAGGGCCTATTAACAATTGGTGCTCTGACTTGCCCTGAGTGGAGAAGAGTAACTGCTACAGATGCTGAGCAGCTTCAGTAGCCCATTTAGAGATGCTTGGTTAAACTTTACCTCACTTTCATACTTAATTTTTAATTACAGTTTATCACTGCTAAATTGTTTCTTAATTAAAGGAAAGTGGGTTCCTCTGCTGTGAGTAAACTTCAGCAGCATCCTAACAGTGCAGGCCTCCGTGTACCTCTGTTAGCTTTTATGGCAGAGGCTTGGGATGCCATAGGGATGCTCCAGACCTGCTAATCTGGGGTCATTGCAGTGTAATAAAGATGAAAATATCAGAAGCAGGGAGGCAGGTAGGCTGCTTTTTTAAAAAAAGCTTGCAGATACAAAATGACTTGCCAAATTAAATTTTAAAAGCATACATTCAAAGGTGCAAAGCCACACACTTAAGAAATGCAAGAGCGAAGGTTGCCTGTATTCCATTAATGTCGTTCCCTTGTCCTTATGCACTGCTATTATTATGCCTTCACATAATATGTTATTATTATGCATTCACTCCCAGAAGAGAAACTAACCTCTGGCAGATTTACAATGAAAACCAGATGCATCCTCTCTATGGCATCTGCTAATACGTTATGTGTGTCAGACTTTCATTTAAGTCTAAAATAAATATTTTCCTCCAGGGAAAATCTCACCTAATTGGCTGCTCCCCTCCATTTGCAGTGGTAAGGCAAATTGCGAATTCTGAAAAATTCATTTAGGAGAAGTACATACTGCTCTCTCCCATAAAAAAGGACCAAGAGCTTTCAGTATCCCATCTCTCTTCACTTAGATGCTATTGATCCCAAAATTGGGAAGGGGATGTGGAATGAATCTGATCGGTTTCCTTTCCCTTCTGGAGTGCAAGCTTTTGGTTGTTTAGGGACTGGCAGGAGGAATGAGAGAGATTCCTAAATCTGTCCTCTCCTCTCCACATATATTCACTCCTACACTCTGCTTCCCTGCTCCCTCACCTTTCTGGACAGATGAAGACAAAGACAGAAACATGAGGCTCAACAGCTGAGGAGGCAGTGCAGAAGAAGAAATATTTCTACAGGTAAGTGAGTATTGGAACAGGGAAAGTATGAGCTGCAGGCGGGACAAGACACTCTTCGAGGCAACTTTCAAGGGTGCTGAAGAAATGGGAGGAACAGGGAGGTAAGTGTGGTGGAGAGAAGTCAGCACTTGGAGAGATGAGGTCTGGTCAGAAATGTGGCTGCACTACTGCTCAGGACAGAACTGGTGACATCTGGAAGGCAGGTAGAAGGACACGGGAGAAAGGAAAATGTTCCTTGCTTCTTTTGAAGCATTTGGTTCCCCCTTTTAATGGGCGTGGGTGCTCTGCACCATCAAACGGCCTTTGAAAATGGATTAGAAAGTAGGTACCTTTTGAAAGAGAAAAGGGGTGAGGGGTGGCATATTTATGAGAATAAAGGAACTTCCAATTCCTTTCATGCACTGCAGGTATACCAAGCACGCTAACAGCAAGTGCACACAGTGCTGAGGCTCTCACTCTCACTTTGCTCCCACCAAGAGAAAGAGGAGTCTGATGTGTCCCCATCAGCCAAAACTACTTTTATTAATGTACACATCTGCAGACAGGGTTTTGTGCTTGGGTCTTAGCAGAAAGCTGCTGCTGCCAGCCCAGCTACTGCTCTGTTCTGCTATTTGGACTTTGCAAATTGATACATTCATTACCTAATTTTTCCAGCTCCGCTTACTTGTTAACTCATATTGAAAAATCTGAAAGTGAAGAAAGAAGCATCAGCTCAAACTAACACTGTAATGATAAACTTATTGCTAATTATACTACAGGCAGTAGTAGTGCTTTTTAGAAGCTTGAAATAGTTACCCTGCTTTGGGCCTGGTCCTTGGTCGGTGCTCTGTAGAATTAAACATTGACATTTCGTGTAATTGAAAAATGTAGCTGCAGCTGGTGTTGTATACTTAAATAACCACTATAAGCACTAAAATACAATAAACAATTTGAAGCTCAGATTACATTGAGAATTTGCTATGTTGTCCTCATATTTACAGCAGGAAAGTGGGAAGGATCCTACCCTCATAGTTACTTCCATAATTCTCACTTAAATGCAGCTTTCTTTCCTCTTTGCCCTTGTAGTTCTTTTTAAAGGTTTGTGAGCCTGCACATGAAACCATAATGGCTGATCAGATTTAAAAATAAAACTTACATCTGTCTTTGCTTTTCCATGCACCAGACACTGCTACAATGATCCACCTGGTGATTACAACATGTGGCCACAAAAGAAAATCAATCATTTCTCATCAAGTATTTGCATCCATACAAAACATCACCAGAAATGAAATGGGTTGAAGTGATATGATAAAAAAGCAAGCCTTAAAACAAGTAAAGTAAATTGACAGGACACAACAGTGTTTTTTCAGATTAGCTAACAGAAAATGCACATTGCCAGTAAGAAACCAATCTGTTCCACTGATGATAATCACTTTTTTTTTTAAGGCAACTTAAGAATTCAATAATATGTGCATGCATTTCGAACACTGTTCTCTGTGTATAGTAATTTAAGACTATTTCACAATTTCACTGATTCTTTGAGGAAAATAATTGAAAATAAAAATATGTAATGTCAATCAAGAACACAATACGAGAGTACATTTTGTCCCACAAACAAACATATTTCTGTGTCAGAATGAACTAACACACATGAGCTACTTAAGTCAGAACAGTGCTGGGCAGGAACAATTCTGCATTTTGAGGACTGTAGGAGTAGCTGTAAACAGCTCCAGTGTTATTTTTTTTGCACTAACGCTTCTAGGGGAGCAGCTATGTGCATTGTTAAAATGTCCAAGAAGTCACCCTTGTAGAGGTCCAGGACGTTCTGGGTTTCCTTTGGATCACTACGCTCCATCACTTTCTTGTTGTCTTGGTTTGCTGAGCTGCAGCATTCTTCTGTCTCCGTGCTACACCCAATCATTACCACAGCACTGCAGCTACTTCTGCGCCGAGATCCTCTGCGGGTGAGGAAGGGGTTCTGGTTCTTGTCAGCAAATCCTTTTGTCTTCCTATTGGACCTCTTACTTTCATAGTTCCTGAGCTCCATTAGCCTCTCGTTGAAATACTCCTGCAGTGGTTTGTCACGGAAGCCACTGCTGGTTGCTGGGTTGCCTTTCAAGTAGCCTCTTGAAGAGCTCCCCAAGCAATGGGGTAGTGAAGCTTTGTT
The DNA here is from genome assembly GCF_040182565.1 of Anser cygnoides. Taxonomy (NCBI): domain Eukaryota; kingdom Metazoa; phylum Chordata; class Aves; order Anseriformes; family Anatidae; genus Anser; species Anser cygnoides. Next base: position 6,216,539 of record NC_089879.1, on the reverse strand, counting down.
TGGAAAGCTGTTCAGCTGTGATGAAGAGCTCTTTCCTTCCAAATCCTGGAAAAGTTGGTTGAAGGATTGAGTTTCTGAGTTATTTCTTGATAACTGTTTAAAATAGGGGGAAGGGAGAGGAAGGGTCGGGGCAGAAGGGAGAAGGGAATCTGAATTAAATTGTGCTGGTTTAAGTAGCAAAAGATCTTAAGTTTATGGTTCTACACAGTAAAGAGTTGTTATGGAAAGTTTTAGGTTTTTAAGCTATATTTCTTTAATTTAGAATCTCTCACCTGCCTGTATTAAGAGAAGTTCAAGTTTATCCATTCCAAATCTCTTTAGCCTGTAGCTGCTGTTTCCCATGATTAAAATGTATGATTTTTTTTTGTCCTTATTTACTCCCAGAACTGCAATTTTCACATATGATATATTTCTACATCCTAAAACTACAAAGTTTACAGTTATTACCCTGCAGCATATCATAGATGTGCATGAAGTTTTCTTCTCCTTTCCTATCATAGGAGGCCTTTCTGCCTGCTAACGAACCATTTTCATACTTCAGCTACTTGAATAGTCAAAGGCCTGATCCAGCCCCTGTTGACATCAGAGGGTGTCTTTATGTTGATTTCAGGGGAACACCCATGCTGTGAGTCTTTTTATTGACTGTGAGGGAAATCAATGAGTGCCAAAAAATTTGCTAGAAATTCACCATGTAAAAGATTGCCTTTCCATGTCCACAGTTAAATGTCCCCTGGGTTCTCAAAGTTACTGCTCTGCCATTTCCATCTTCCTCACACTTACTCCAAGACACCCCAGCCTGTCTCAAGCTAGCAGGAACAACAGCTGGTTTCTGTTTGCCAAGTTAGACTGGACCATGGCTTTTTCTTCGCAAAATCTTAGCTGTTCAGCTTGAAGGAAGAACTGCTTTGTATTATATTACTGTTTCAAATCAATAAAAACTTTACTGTATGTAGACAATAACCTTCACAGCAGGACCACGGAGCATTTTTCACTCATTTATTATGTCTGACAATGCCTTTGGTATCAAGAAAATGATCATTCATGCAGTTTTTCACAATTGCTCATTAAGTCCAGATACTTGCTAATGGTTCTGCCACAAATCTGGTTTCAGAGCCCAGCAATGTCTCAGCAGGGCACTCCATCATCAGCATTTGGCAAGTTGCCTACTAGCGATGAATGAAAAACGTTGAGTACAAACCAGGAATAGTGGGTTGGACATGACATGTAAACTGAAAAGTAATCAAGTTTTTGATCTCTCACTATTCCATCACATTCTGGAAGGGACCCAGCAGAACTAATGAGCCTGCCTAGAGTGATTGTGCTTTTGGAGTAAGTTAGGTGACTGAAGAACACTAAAACTTGTCTAAAAAGTAGTCTCTCCTTCCTAATTCAAACCTTAAAAAATACTTAAAAAATCTTGACTTGATAATGTATCGGAGTATAACTCTCTAAAATTCTGCTTTTCTATATGAAAACATAGCCCAAAACTTATTATCATATCAAATATCAATTTACCAGGAAGCGGAGAAATAACTCTAAGAGCAGAATAGGTAGTAGTTGCCATGCATTTCAAAGAGAGTTTTTGCATACAAACCTTAATGTCTTGGAAGCCTGGGTACTCTGGGATGATGGGCAAGGTACACATGCTAACACTGTTTGACCGCTTTTTTTTCATCGTCTTACGAGAGCAAGCGCAGTTCCTGGAGAGATGAGATTGTCCCGGAGCAGCTGGATTTTCACTGAAATTAAATGCTTTACAGTCTTTTATGTAGCAAGTTCTCAAGCACATCACTGAGGCAGGTCCCTCCATTTGAATGCGATTCAGGAGCGTTTAGAAGCAATCTGTATTCCAGAACAATTCCCTCTCTAGTTTTCCTCTAATACATAATCTCATACCAGTGAGTCCCTTGACAATCCGTGGGGCTGAGTACCTGCAGACGCAGAAGACCAAGCTCTGAGCAGTATGTCTCTTGTGAAACTGGGTTCTTAGAGATCGCAAGCAAGTGATGCCTTCACTGAAGTCTGAAGCTCTCAAGCCATTAATGCTGCTTTTATCCTCTGAAAGCTCTTCACAGAAGGCTGGTAAATTCAGACCATGAACGTAAAGGGCTCAGGTGAGGAGGGATTTGCAGGGATTACAAAGCTGCACCTTCTGTCAATAAAGTCTCACGCTGTCCTCTCAGACAGCCTAATGTGACGCAGCAGCAATTAAAGAAGATCAACAGCCTGCACGCAAGAGTGCAAGAGTCGTCACTTGGCTTATATTGGAGCAGGCAGATCACTGCCTTACGACTAGGGGCTCCACAACAAAAAAACGTTAAGGGCTTTGGCCCAGAGAGACAAAAGGTGAGTAAGTCAACACAACCAACAGCTAAGAAAGAGAGCGTGGACAGCTATAATTAAAAATAAAATAAATAGATAAATCTTCCAAGAAATTCTATGCCACTAGGCATCCTCAGTGTTCTTGGAGGTGGGCCACAGTCCTGGAGATCTGAGATGACCCAACTGCCTTGCTGTTTGCGTAGCCATGTCTTGTATAACTAGAGAGGGGTGCGTGGCCTTTAAACAGCCTGGCTCCAGCAGCAGCTTGGCAAGAGACCATGGTAAGAGTGAGGCTTCTTTCAGCCAAAGCCATGAAAATATTCATAGTGAGAAACAATAGCTGCCCTGAACAGCTCACAACCTAAGTAACATAGAGGAAAGGCAAGCAGGGAAACAGCTCCATAGTTTTGATTTACAGATACCTGAGTGGTATCATCACTAGAAACAGATAAATTATGTAGTTGTAATAACTGCTGAATCGTTAACTTTGGCAGCACTGGGCCGCTTACTGCCCACAGCACCAGTGGATGTCTCCTGCCACTGGGAGGGCAGCACCTTCCTCCAGCGCCCCGCTGCAGCCAGCCTGCATGCAGAGTGCTGGAAGTGGGAGAAGAACTGCCTCTTCTCAATCACGTGCCAGGGAGTAATTGCTGTGCTCACCAGTGCTTGTGAAAGGTAGCCAGAGAGGGGATTTACATGCTCTGAATATGTGCATGTAAAGATATCCTGCATGAGCTAGAAATCCATATCCATCCAGGGTGTCCATAAATATTTGCATCCATGCATTCAGAGCACTGACCGTGAGCTGTAAAGAGCTTTGGATCTTATCCACGAGACCATCAGCAGGATTTGGGTTACTGCTCCAGCCTGTCTGGCAGATGGCAGCTTGGCAGGCTCAGGGCAGAACCCGCTGCAGCAGCGCCCACCTCACTGTTGGACAAAGCAGGTCAGGCATAAGTCAAGAGCTCACGTAAACAGTTACGTCCACACCTTCCACATCCAAATGCACACATGCAACGTCACTTATTACTAGCTCTGGCTCTGGCATGTTTGATTTGAGAGTAAAATGATTCTCAGGCAGCTGTGAAAGCTCTCAGAATGAATGACCATTTCAGCGACACCCACACCAACATACCACGGATCAGTGTCTGTGTCCATAGCTCCACGTGAGCCACACACAAATTCAGATATGAGGCTGACAGAAAGAACTTGCATGTAGAGATGTCACAGTGCTCACAAAATAATAGAACTTGAGTCATCTGATGCAGCCCTGATGAATTGCATTGTTGCATACATACTGGTACCTTAATATGTCAGCACAATGTGCCCTCGCTAGTAGTACCTGAGAAAAAAATACATAGCATTAACAAAGCTTCTTGGCACCAAATTTCACTCTAAAAGTCTTTCCTGGTGCCATTTATCATGAGGGAAAACAAAACCAACCAACCAAACAAACAAAAATAAGCCCACCACCTTGTTTACTATTCCTTCCCAGATCTCTCAGAAAATCTCTGAGACAATGTTGTTTTTCAGATATGTTCCAGGCAAACCTGGATCAATAAGTCACCACGGCCAGGCAGGAGGTGGGTCCTACCTGTGAGTCTTCATGCCAAGTCCCCACATCCAAGTCTAAATTGCATCAACCATGCAGAGACAAGTACAGCGTGAAATGTGACTGGTGGCAGAATACACCTTACCCTGTACAGAGAAGGGGCAGAAAAATAATCAAAAACCAACCAACAAACAAAAACAACCAAACAACAACAACAAAAAAAAAACAGAATCAAATTAATTTCACAATTTCACTAGTGACAGAGAGTTTTATTATTTCCCAGACCAAGGCATTCATGGTACTGCCCGCAGTTGCAATCTGATTCACAGAAATAAGAACTGTGCAAAATAGCTGCCATTGACAGAGTTGCTTTGGGAGCTGTGATGACATATTGTAGGTGTACAGGCTTTGCAGGGGTCCGGTAAATGCACCGGTTATTGTAGACATGGTAGAGTTCCCGCTTTCCATTTACACTTGCAGCCTGAAAACCCCTCATTATCAAAATTCATTCCCTCTTCTCCACGGAAAGCATTTGCCTGGTTGAAGTGAGACACCAGCAGCTTTTAATCTGTAATTGCTCATTGTGCTTAATGAATCTGAGAATGTGACACCGAGTGTGCCACTTGCGTGGAGCTTTACAAAGAGTCCCACGTTCCCGTTTTAATTGGAGGTTCTGGTTCTACTCCCGCAGCCTACAATCAGAGCTCACGGAGACTGCTCTTTTATAACCTCTTGTTCCTGCTTGTACCATGTCATTACTGCGTGCAGTGGGGCCAATGTACTTCTCTCGTCAGCAAAGCTCTTTGTCCCATTTAACATGAAACTTTACATTTTCCTTTGATCCTCTGGTGAAAAGAAACACGACTTTCAGCAGCATGTAGGTTTCAGTAGTTACCTACCTTATATCCTAATGCTTTTACACTTTTAAAAAGTTTTTTTTTCCTTTTCCTTTTTTTTTAAATAATGGATAGTTGCATTCTTATAGCATTTCTCAAGTCAGATAAGCTCAGATTGTTTATCATAGTTTGCACGAACAGGTTGTGGCCATGAATCCCAGTTTTTCTGCCTTGGGAGTAAATCACTCAAAAGAAAAATCACGCGAGGAATTGTTTACATTTCTGTGACCTCTACTTTTGCTAAATATTTGCATTTTCTCTGCTGTCCCTTCAAAAAATAAGAACTGGTTTATTTTTATAACCAACATTTCAGTATTATAAGTTAGGTGAATGATTTATAACATTGCTAATTAATCATAAACTGCAAAAGAGATAAGTGATTTTTGAAAGTACCACTGAGTGACACAGATAATACAAGTCCAAATCCAAAACCGGATGTGGGGTCCAAAACCAGACCCAAGAACCGGTTATAGGTAGATTGTGTCACACTGTTTTTATAAATAAGTAAATTTCCTTGTGGCAAAAAGAGATGTTATGCTTATTTAATGATATTTTCTATCAGTGTAGTGACTATTTCCTAGTTAGAGATATCTAACTTGTGTTGTAAAAGTACCGAGTAACTCCCAGAGTATTAGCTTCATGAAGCTACAACACTTTGAAGGTTACAAAGTTTTATGCAACAAACAAGAATAACCTCCTTCTCCACCATTTACACCAGAGTAACTTCTGCAACTGCGATGTGCTGACCTCTTACTGGCGTTAAGGTACGCTACGTCCCTTCATCCCCAGAACCGGGCCTTTTGTCAAAGCAGGCACCCACGTCAGGCAAATGTGGTCTGCCTTCTCCGAACGGCCAGAGTCCCGAATCTGCTGCTCACTGTGTTCTGGGTCGTGCACTCGGTCACCCCACACTCCCTGTGACCACATTTGCCACTAATTTAAGACTAATATTTGTTTGTATTTGCTCGTATAACATTGTTTCTAGTATTTCAATACCACTGGCATTCGCCCCGTGCCTCGTCCTTGGTTTGTCTCTGTGCAGCATGCAGCAGGCAGAGCAAGGCTGCTGCCATACCCCTCACCTGCCAGTCCAAGCATGGGCTGCTTTGGCTGACAAAAATCCCCAGTGTGGCAGGTCTGGTAACTGCTGGAGGATCGATTCCTTAAATGGAAGTGCAGCTTCTCGGATCTGTGACATTTTCCTTCTGAGAAAAATAATCTGCAGGATGGAAAGGAGGGGAAGCTGGACCTCAGCTGGGTCACGATGTGAAGGACCGGCTGAAAGGCCCATGTGTTGAAAATATCGCGAGCTAGACCCTAAAAACAGCATAGAAAGTTGAAAATGTTTTGTGATGTTTAATTCATTTTCTAGAGGTGACGTCAATCAAGGGGCATTTGCTGCTGTATGTTTTCAAATTAAACCTGATGTTTCCATCTAATTCCCTGAATCAAAGAGCTGCAGCTGCAGCTCTGAAAGCTCTGAAAGCTCTGAAAGCTGCCACAACGTGCACCAAAATCCAGGAGGGGAACACCGTTGCTGTCTTGTGAGGGTGGGTGTGTAAGCAAACTCACAAAGAGAGCAAAGTGAATACACTGAAACCCTTCTGCCTTGCTCTTAAAGGGATGTCTCTGCTGCGGTACACTGTCCCCGTACTATAAACATGCTCAGAGCCAACAACAGTCCTACTGAAATATCCCACAGCTCAGCAAAACCATTGTGAGCTGCTGCATAAGCCAGAGCTTAGCACAGGAGCTTTCCTACATTGAGCTGACACTGAGAGCTCCAGTATTAGGTGACATAAAGTCTCTAATTTTTCTGTCAAACTGCGAAAAGTACTGATTTGTAGCACTTGAGAGCAGAGACGGGGAAGGCAACCCCAAATCCTCAGCTGCAGGGGAGCAATAGCAGTGCTGCCTGTGAGCAGCCCTCCCCAGCCCGTGCGAGGACGGGAAGGGCTCTCTGCAGTCCCCGCTGAGCCTTGCCCTAAATGTGCCTCCAGCTCCAGCAGGACACACACAGCCCACGCTCCTGACGCTCTCTTGGCCACCGAGAGGCCTGAAGCGATGCAGAGAGGTGGGAAAGAGGAGCGAGCAACGCGCCACTTACTGACCAAGGAAATGACCAGGCTTTGCCAGTAAGCGAGGGAGTGAGGTATGTCATGAAAAGAGAAGCGGTGAGCTGCTCCTTGCCCAGACACGAGGGGTGGTGGTGTGGGAGCAGAAGTAGAATTGCAAAATGTTGACTCAAAATTTATGGCTTCTGAGGTCGCTCAGTTCCTCATTTCGAAAAGGCTTTGGTCTAGCCCTAAAAAGAAGCCTGAGCTGTATCACTGCTTCTGCATTCGGACTTCCCCCAGGTCTGGCTGGTATGACTGTGTGTCTTCTGCCCGTACCTCCCCTCCACTTGCAAAAAAGGCAGCTTGTGTGTGTGTGTGTGTGAATCTATACACCCATTTTACTTGGCAATCAAACCTCTGATCTCACCCGCACTCTTTTGACCTCGGACCAAGTTCCATGCGTCTCTTGCCCTTTATTAGATGGCTAATACTCTTAAAAGAAGAAACAGATGGCACCCGTCTGCGGATGTCAAGTGCTCGCCTCACGTGGCATGTTTACTGCTGGATTTTCACCAGAGTCCTGGCCCACATAGCTAGGTTTTTGTCTTAATCACCAGCTTTGGACCTGAAGCAAACATTCACTGACTGGGTTGAGCCACAATTACATTTCTGTCTCTCAGTGCTTCTGGTTTGGTTCTTTTTTAAAATCGACTGTACAGGAAAGGGATTAGGGATGCTTAGAGTTCAGGAAGTTGAGCATTAAAATCTGAACCTAAAAAAAAGATTGACGAGGAATAATGCATGCAAGAGCTGCACTCCTGGGGGAGGGAGTGCAATCTAAGAGCAGAGCTACAAGAAGAGAAGATCCACGTTTCTCAGGACATGTGAAGTTGACTTGGGAGCACGTTTCCACTGTGGGTGTCCATGATTAACACTCCGATTTGTACTCTGCTGTCCTTCTGGACAAACTGTGCCAAGTGAGTATCTCACATGGAGCAGAGAGGTGTGAGAGGTGTACCCCTTGTGTCCTGGGGTAAGGCAGCTGTGAAGCCGTGAGGTTTGCCACTGCATTCGCCAGAATGAGGATCTCAGGGCCTGTCTTTCTTTGTCTCTTTTCCTGTTTCTGTTTGAGTACATGTTCCCGAGCTTCCTGGCTGGGTGACTGACAGCACAAGGAAAGTGCTCATCCCTCTGGGCCAGCAGTGCTCGCTGTGGAGTGTCCTTGTGCCTGCCCGTGTTAAGGGTGAATTCACCTGAACCTGTTGACCCTGGTGGAGTTTTGTAGCACATTTACAACACTCCACGTCTTCCAGGAGAGCGCTTTAAAATGTATAAAAGCCACCTCCTCCCTCTGTGAGGGCTTACTTCTGGAAGCTACAGGTGAACACTTAATGGCAGCGCTGACACTGCCAGGTGTTTCAGAAGCATTAAGCTAACGCGCTTATCCCACAGTGCCTCATCTGCCCACCTTTATCCCATTGACACTTCTAAAGCAGGAGGAGGAATTAGCAGGGTAGAGAAAAAATAGAACAAAAGTCATATTAAAAGTCATAATGTGGTGACGCAGGGATTACTCCGCCAGATACATTCCTTTTGTCTGTGTTCTGCACCTGAACTGCGTTGAGCTACAAACCGAAGAGATTAAGCAGGCTGAGGCACGGTGTCAGAGCCTCCCCGTATTCAGCTGGGTGCCTCAACAGGCTCCGAACTGCAGCATTTCTGTCCTCCTGCCCTCACCAGCTAGGGGTGTTGCTTCCTGGGGACAAAATGAGCTGCAAAACACCAGAGCAATGAAGAGCTGACAGCTTTATCAGCTGCACAAAGTGACGTCAGCAATGCAGAGCAAAAAGAGGGGGAAAAGAGTACCTTCTGGCATCCCTGTATTTTTAGCTGTGGTAATTGAATCTCTTTTTGGAAAGTGCATAATAATCTACAAAACACCGGTGTTTTCTTGTCTCACTTCCTCACAGCTGTTCTGATTCCCTATCTGCTTTTTTTGCTCAGTGGTATGTATTTAATTTGTCCTGGTGCCTACATGCTGTGTTTGGTAACAAGCCCAGATACCAACACATCATATCCCTTCCTCCCGTCTGCTCCATTCCCACTGACTCCCCCCATCTTCCCTCCACACTCTGCCTCCTAGATCCTCTCTGTTCACACACACACAGACAAACCTGACTCCCTACCTTGGCTTCTGCGGCTCTGACAAGCCCTCCATCTAGTCCATCCTTGCCACGGTTGGCCGAGACCCGTAAAAAATGGTGGCAAAGAATGAAGTTGACAGTATGTGAGCTCGGTTTTAATACTCCACCTCACCATGGCTGTCTGCAGAAATTGCTTCTACGAAGAGGAAAGCAAAGAGAGATTAGTATTGACATGTCACATCAGGGATAGCGGGTGGATATTCTAACAAGTGATGCTCTTTTTCCCCAGGTATATATGCAGTGAATGCCTGGGATTCTGCACATCCTGGAAACAGCTCTGCTTGCAGCTCTCTCTCTCTTTAGATAAAAGCAAGGAGGAGGGCAAGCTGCAGTATCAGGGCAGTATTTACAAGTCAATGACAGCCCATCCATGATGTCAACTCTTATCAGTGCTATCACAGGCAGAAAATGAGAGTCAAGAGCAAGATCAGCAAAGCCAGGTTGCTTTCCTTAGGACTGCTCCCTTCGTATCCAGAAAAAAAAAAAAAGTCATTTCTGGGACAATACTGCTGTAACTGCTTCCTGCCTAGCTGGAGAAGGAAGGCATTGGTTATGTTTGCATTCTCGGTTAGTGGGCAGGAGAGCAGCTTCAGAGAAGATCAACAAGACTATCATCTCTCTTCATTTCCCAGTCCCTCCAGATAATTTCCCACAGAAAGCAGAAGATCCCCTGTGATAAATCCTCAGGAAAAGGAGTGATAAAGGGGCAGCTGGCAGCCAGCAAAAAGGTATTAAAACCAGGCAGCTCCTCATTTCCATGTGGATTCTGTTTTGCTTGAGTTATCACTGAGGCCTGTGAGACTGTATGGATATCTGAACACCAGCAAAATCCTTCAGAAATATCCTGTCTTGGTGTACTGCTTTCCTTCCAGCTGTCCTCTGTGCTGCTAAGTTGCCTTGCTTTGTCTCTTGCGACCTCAGCTGGCTCTGTGGGATCCTTCTACCAGCTACAAGCCTTGAAACAGGGGCTTGAGGTGGTGTTTCAGCTCCAGCATGCCTGAACTACATTCCCTTCTCCTCACAGGCAGCATCTGTGGACCTTCTGCTGCCCGGGTCAGCCAGAGGTGAAGCTCTGCTTACAAACTCACCTGTCCTGAAGCACTTTCAGACGTCATCTCCCAACAGTCATCACTAAGAAAGCCTTCCCCCATGGCTGACAAGGGGCGCTCTGAGCAGTCCTGTGCGGGCAGGTGAGGATGTAACACCCCTCGGTGTTCCCAGAATGTGAGGGGAAACCACACCTGACCCCACAGCCTGAAAGACATGGGGCTAACACAGGGATCACCAGGTCACAGATCACTGGACAGGTCACGGATCACCAGAGCTCTGCCTGCAACCCAAAGGCACCCTGCGCCCCTGCTCCTGCAGCCTGGGCAGCGGCACCACAGAGCCTCCTTCTGCTGCTGCTCCTCGGCTTCTGTGCTGGGGCTGGGGGTGCTGGAGGGAGCCAGGGGGAGCCAGGGGAACCCAGGCGGTCAAACTGCTGCTTATGCGGGCCTCTGCCATCTGCAGACCATGCAAACCTCAAAGCAAACCGACATTCTGACCCCAAAAAGGTTTCCAGCTTGGCGTGAGGGCAAGGGTTAACATCTTCTGGGGCAGAGGAGGTATCACAGGAAGGTGCTGGTAGGATATTAAAAATTATGTGTTCTTTTTCTTTTTCCTTTTTTTTTTCCATTATTTAGCATTCAGTGAGGCTTTAAATGTCACCCATCTGCCACGATTCTGGCTGAGATTTGAGCACCGCTCTCTTATGACTGTTTTCTAAGATTTTATGTATAAATGATGGCCAGGAGGCAGAAACAACCTTCCACCTGCCAGCACAGAGAGGAGGGCATTTAACAAAATCCCTCTTTGCCTCCAGCTACAGTTTTAGGGACTGTTTAAGCCTCTGGACAATGCCAGCACTAATGTAGTGGTGGAGATTGTATCTCTGGTTTCTGTCAACTAGAACAATCTTATCCAAGAAAGGTCCCCAAAATGCAAATCTATTAATGGTGTTATTTTAATGAAACCTACAGCAGATGCAAAAACTGTCAGCTGATTAAATCACATTTAAGTTAGTGCTGTTGTCTGTAGAAGTAAATGTGACTCCAGCGTTCGTGGAACATGCATTCGGAAAAAATACCTGGCAAATCCAGCCATGGCAGTGGCAACCTGCAGCATGTCCAGGCTCCCATTGATGACTCACTACAAGATAGAGCTAAATGTACTTTTGCTGTAGCTCCAGCTATATCAGTACACCTACAACAGGGATAAACTGAAACTTAATTTTCAGTGTCACTTAAAAAAAAAAAATCAAACAAAAAATCAAACCAAAAAAAATCCAAGCAAAAGTTTCTCTTACTTTAAAGCATTCTTCACAAGGCAACGGTCACTTTACTAGCTCCAAGTGTCTGCCCCATCCTCATTGCTTCAGTTCCCAAGAAGCTCACCAGCACAAGCAATGATTCACACACTTTCTGCGAAGCCTCCCATGTTGTCGAGGTTCTGACTAGTATCTTCCACTCCGCAGGACAGTGTTGCTCTTGTGCTGTGATGGGAAGCTGGAGGCTGACCAAAGCCCCATTAAATGGTGCAGCTGTTGGAGAGGCGCAGGCTCGGACGGCACCGCTGCGTAGCCTCCCTGTCTTGCAGGGATTTTTCCTCAGGGTTGACTGAGGTTTCGGCACTGCCCCTTTGAACCAAATTATTTGGTGAACTAAGTGAGCCAGACAAGTAATATGGTATGTGGGGGCATCCTTCTAAATTCAAGGGTATGATGTGACCCATCTGTTCTGACTATGCTTTAACTTCTGGTAGATCTCTGAAGAAAAAGGGCTGTTTTGTAAATACCAGTTTAATGTATCGCTTCAATTCTGGGGATGAAATCCTTGTCCTGAAAGAAAAGGACAGCCTTTGTTTAAGTGATTGACAAGGAATCCTCCTCTGTGTCATGCTTGGCCTTTTTCATGCTGAAAACTAATTACCTCAGAAATGCAGTAATGTAATCAAAGCTGCGTACTTATTTACTTAAAAGGACTGAGGCTCACATCTTCGATGTCCAAAAGAACAGCAGCGCAAATGCTTTTCAGTCACTGGGGATCTCAGCAGAAGAGCTTATCATAAATGGGTGTGTTTACATGTGATTATGGACAAACATGAACCTAAAATACAAAGAAGGCTTGAGGGAGCAGTTTCATACAAAAAAAAATAGTAATACTTTTTAAAAAGAACAATACGAATTATTAATTAACAGGATAAACAAGATGAGATTACTTATTTGTTACTCATTCAGGTACAGAATAAAAAATGTCATTACCTTGTGAAAGGCCTTGTAGGTTTCTCCCTTTGAATTTATACCAGCTTGGGGGAAAGTCACCCAACTCCTTAGTGAGGCCTACTGCTCCCGCAGGAGCACTGCAGTGAGCTCAAGCATTAGTTACAACAAGCAAACAACCAAAACTGTGGGAATACACTGCATGTTGTGGGGAGTTTCCACAGCTCGCCTCATTTCCACGATAAGGAGTCGGATGCTGAGGGTGGCTCCGGAGGGGCATGGCGCACGGGGACAGTTGTGTCCCAGCTGCCAAAGGGCACATGGAGAAGTACCTCTGTCCTACAAGGTGGGGGACAGAAGGACAATGGCACTGCAGAAGGAGCTGGAATGGGCTTGAGGTGGGAAGCCATGGTTGTGGAGAGGTGAAAGCCTGCCCAGGGCGACCTGGAGGTACGGGTGAAGGAACAGCGTTGGACTGTTTGTGAGCACTGAGGTGACTCCTGGGCAGAGGCTGGGGAAGAAGCCAGAGAGGACATCTGAAGACGTTTGGGCAGGAAGCACTGAGGTAACCCCGAGCATGGACAGGGCAACGGTTATAGGTGAGATGATGAAGTACCTCCAAGGGGTCAACATCAGCATTCAGTCAGGAAATGCCGAGGTTCCTCAGGGAGCCACAGCACCGGCGTTTTGGCAGGTCGCACCCTGCAGCAGTGTTTTGGTGGGAAAGGCTGAGGTACCTCAGCGAAGGGTGGTGTGGCATCATTTTGATGGGAAGCACAAAGATACCTCAGAAAGTGAGCAGCAGGAGGCGTGGAGGGAAGCGGTGAGACACCTCAGAAAAGACAGTGCCAGGAGTTTGGCAGTTAAAAGCTGAGGTAACTCGGAGAAGATGGCGACGCCGTTTTGGCAGGAAACCTGGCAGTTCCTCAGGAAGGGGAGAGCAGAAGGCCTTGGTGGGAAGCACTGGCAGACCTCGGAGAAGACAGCAGCAGCATTTTAGCGAGAAATGCTGAGGAAGTCGGAGAGGGCAGGCTAGGGTACGGCAGGAAATGCTGTGTTACCTCAGAAATGGGGACAGCAGGAGGTTTTACAGAAACACTGAGCTACTTCAGAGAGGGCAGCGTCGGTGTTTTGGCAGTTAACCCTGAGGTGACTTAGAGGAGGCAATGGTAACGCTTTGGTGGGAAACGCTGAGGTACCTCAGGGGAGGCTGTGGCTGTGTTCGCAGTTAGTGCTGAGGTACCTCAAAGCAGGCAGCTGAGAAGGGTTTGGGGGTGCTTCAGAGATGGCAGCTGTGGCAGGTTTGTGGGAAAAGCTGAGGCAGCTCAAAAAAAAAATAGCAGCAGGATGGCTGTGACAAAATGGTGAAGGGCCTGAAAAGGTGGGACAGCATCCAGGTGAGGTGGAGTATAGCTGAGGGTGGCATTTCAGCAGGAAGGGTGGGAGACACAAAAGGGAAACAAAGTACTCTACAACTGAAAGGATAAATAAGACATGGTAACAATGTGAAGGCACCATATGACACAGAAAAAGATTAAACAGAAAAAAAGAGTAAGAATTTTAGTGAGAAAATTGAGGCAGATATGAATTACGACATGCTTTTGGCTTAGGTCATGGAGAAATATCGGCTCAGGTCATGGAAGAGCTTCTCTGGAACACTTGGTGCCCTTTCTTCCTTTGCATTGGCAACCTCCCTGTAAGCAGAGCTTGGGGCTTTGATGTTTCTTGCTGTCCTTTTGCCATGTTGCTCCTTTGGCTTCCTGGGGAGTGAGAACCATGTAATGTACCTGTACAGGGCCCTTCTGTTTGTGTCTGCTTTCCCTCAGATCTACTGTGGGGAGTAATCTTCATTAATGTCACAAATTGCTAATGGCAGAGGTAGCCGTGACTTCTTTCTCATCCACCATACAAATGATCCATTGTTGTTGTTGTTGTTTTTTGTTTGTTTGTTTGTTTTTTCCTTCTTCTTCTTCTTTTGCTACGTAGACTATGGTTGGATTTTTCACAGCAAATCCATACACTTGTAAAGCAAAATTACCATCTCCTGGAAAGAAACAGAGAGATGTCCTTGAGATGTAAGCATTATATTTCAACCGTACAAGGAAACAATTAAGACAGTACATGCTTGCAATAAGTGCAGTAGGATCAGTCTTCAGGATAATCTCTCAGGGACTAGACCTTAGGAAAAAAAGAAAGTGAACCAAACTGTGTGATGTTAACAAGACAGAAATATTATATTGCCCAAATCAGATTCAGCAAAACTAATTATATAGTCAGTCCTTGAAAGGCTAGTGAAAAAGGTCAGTTTTGTGTCAGACAAGGAGTAGAATTACATCCAGTAATTCAGATCTCATCAGCATAGTATCTGCACATTGAAATGGCTATTGTGATGGCCCAGTCAGAGTACTGAGTCCTGGGTACAAATGTGAAATGTCTGTTTCTTTTCTCACTGTGATAATAGTTCTTCTCCATGCCTAGAAAATCTTTGTAGGTTATTAGTTGAGAACTATTTCTGAATTATGTAAAGCTACCAGACTGTCATTGCCCACTAACATGCTGCAAAACCAGTGGCAAATGTTGTAGAATTTAATCTTGTCATTGTTGCAGTGACATTGCAGCTGTGATGATCTGAGCTAAGGATATAAGAAAGGTTAGGAGTTGGAGGAAAACAATATAGTATATCAGGCCAGCTCACTTCATTGTGAAAAAACAGACTTATTTTAGGGAATCTAAGCTTTTGATTTTGTAGGGAGAAATTTTGCAGGGAGCATTTATGATCCCCAAAGCATGTCTGCTTTCCAATTATATTGGTTGGTCTAGTAAAATATGTTTTTCTATTGATAAATCTTAGGGGGATTTTGCCTTTTTTTTTTTTCTATTTTTTTTTTTTTAATGTCAGTACTGTTTACCACATGGGACCTTTCCGTTTTATCCTATTTGGTTCTGTCATGACCAGCGGCCCTAAAAATTTCTAGCTGGTGGAGAGCTCAACAGAGAAATTTTTAGCAGATGCAGGTAACGCGGTGTGGGTTTAAGAGAACGATAGCACATAAAGCTATAAGTTATTCCTTACTAATATAATACTAGCAAGACCAGACTATTTAGCTGCTGTACATTGCCCAATAGAAAAGAAATGGTCATTCTCTGGTTCAGGGTATTGTAACTTTCTTCTGCATGCTCTCTTTCATACTCACCACACACCTGTTCTGCATGCCTGGGGGTAGCTAACAAAATCCCCACTGCCAGATATGCAGAGGTACACGAATGCACCGGAACTGTGTAATATTAGGGTAATGTTATGTTAGGAAAAAAAATCATCAGACATGTTATGAGCAGCTTAGGTTACATGTTGTAACAAGTGAACATATTGTGAATGGAAAACAGTGATGCTTACACTGCTGTGAGCCATGGTTTTCCTTTTTTTTTTTTTCAGAGCTCAGTAACAAGCACTTCTTTTTCCCATCTGTATTTTCTCCTGTGATAAAAAAGATGATTTTTATAGGGTTTATGGGAGGGCTTGTGATTCATCAGCCCTTCAGAGCCACAACCACCTCTAAACACTGTATTTATAAGCTTTGAAGATGAATATAACAGAGGAAATAAAAGTAATAATCCCAGAGTGGGTAACGCTTACACTGATTGGGAGGGGTTAAGAAGCAGGGCAAAGACCACAAAGGGGTTGTTGGGAGGGAGGAGAAAGAGAAAGAGGGGGAGCTGAGGACTGCAAATCCTCTTGGAAGTGGGTGCTTTGTTCTGCTGTAGTCCAGATGCTCATAAATCGCCCAACCTGGTGGAGCAAGACCTGTCTAGAAGCAAGATGTTGCTTGATACAAGAGTGCTGCCACAAAAGTAAAACTTCAGGGTGGCTGGACTCACCCACACCATGCTTTTGGAGACTTAAATTGCCCAGCCTCTTCCACAGGCAAACTAAGAGATGATGGTGAAGTGAATAACGGTTTTCGCAGCACAGCTACAGACATGTCGTTTCTCTCCCCCCTTTATTTTCTTACCCACCTTGAGAGCTTTGCTGTGACACCAGTTCTGTACACAAGGACGACTGAACCTTAACAGCATAACCATGAGCACAAGCTACTCTTGGCATCACTCAGATGTGTGGCTTTCCCTTTTGTTCACCCCTACCCCACCCTTCTGGGTGTCTGGCGAGGTGTCAGTTGCGCTGGTATCCCCGGGTATCCCTCACTGAAAACGCTGAGCCCTTAAAAAAACTCCCCCCTGCCAAGATCTGCATTTCTAGCTCGGCTCTCTTCTGAAGTGGGGGGAAAAATGAAAGAAGAGGAAAAAAAAGACCGAGTCGGTTTTTGGCAGCGCTCCTCTCACAGAAGAGCATTCCACACTTTCACATGAAAGAGATTTTTAGCAAACCAGAGCAAAGAGTCAAAATGACAAACACAAACAATTACAAAAAACTGCCACGCTCAGTAGTTTTTCTGACTGCTGCTAGTGGCTTAGTAAGAGTTTGGTTTGTTGCCTAATCTTGAGCTCAGAAAAAGACAGTTCATCTATAAGTTTACAGTGCTATTGGCCCGGCTACAGAGGATAAGATTTCCCTGAAGTCTTTGCCCAAGGCCTGATGATGACTCCAAAAATAACAAGTCGCCTTGAGGTTGGAAATTTTGGTTCAGAGAGATTTTGTTCATGTTCCGTAAACGATACACAAATATTCATCCAAGTGGATGGAAAATGCTTAGAAGCTACATAACGTAGCGAACAAGACCGGTCCTGAGATGGAAATAATTTGCTTAATTCTTTGCAGCACTGCTGTCACTCGCAGCCATCTGTTCGCTGGGACTCCACTGATAATCTACGAAGCAGCTTGGGAGATGAAACCCTCCGACAGCCGAGATCACAAGGAGTTCAGATTGCTTTACAGTAGGGCAGGAAGTGGGTGGGGGAAAGGGAGGAAAGGATGAAATGTACAGCTCATACTCTGTTGGCTTCAGGATGAAAGCTTTCTCAAAAAAAAAATAAAAATGTTAATTTCATATTTCCTCCATGAGAAATGGTGTCAAAGACGTGAAGCAGCAGCCAGAGGTGTTCCATGAGCCCTGTCGTGTTCATTACACGGCAGCTTGCAACTTCAGTCCAAGAGGTCTTCTCTAAACCTGTGGGTTTGCCACCACCCAGTAGCCTGCTTGGGATGCTCAGAAGCCAGTTTTCCAGTGGTGGCTACCAAAAAACAGAGCGAGAAGCAGCAGAAATGGATTTCCCACTCATGTAGGGAGCGATGTGCTCCTGCAGGGAACACCAAAATGCTGCAACTACGATTTGGTGGCGTGCCGAGCTATGCAGCCCCAGCGATATCTGTAGCTGTGTTGCCTTTTACCTTCAATGTGTGCACTTTCTTCTTAGTAGCTCTTTGCAGACTAAAAGAAGGGCATCGTGCTTTTTCTTTATGCTCCTCGCTGTCTGGTCCTGCAGCGCTTCAGGTGTGCAAAAAGGACATCTCTCTGTTGCGTGCACTGCTGATGTGAAAGAGTAGCCAAGCCTAGCATTCAACCCATGGAAAAAGGCTGCAGTCAGTACATACAGAACAGGAACCGAGAAAATCTCGTATTAGGCTGTTCCTCCAGACTGTGGGTTGAAAAACCTGGGAGGTTTTAATTTACCTCTAGGTTAGTACCTTTATTGTCACACTGGGAGAGCTGCACTGCCGCAGTTGTTACCATAAACGTGTTCGCATATCTCCAAGTCCCACCTCTGCGTATGAATGACATGGAAAAACACTTGAAATCCATCTAATCAAATGGTCACAGGCAATGATAACCCGCAGGCGGCTGAGACAGGACTGAAAAAAAAACGGAAACCACATTTGTTAGTGCTGATACAGCGCTCACTGTGCTGCTGCCAGCTGCACGCTGACATGTCACGCCTTGGGAGCCCTGGTGGCCAGGACTCCCCACGGGCTCGGGGGTCCAGCCGGGCAGAATGACTTACGGACAGACCCGGCACTCCTTTGGGAAAACACGCGCTGAGGGGTTGCTGCAGCCACGCTCTGGTGAGGAAACGACCAGACGCTGCTGGAATTTGTGAAGAAAAAGGAAAGTGCCTGTGAAGTGCCACGCACTTCGCAGCCAGGCTCAGCGCACCCCCCTGACAGGGATTTCTGCACACCGAGCCTCGGTGTCCTGCACGACCAACCTCACCCAGGCAGCCCTGGGACGGCCTCGCTGCGACCACACGTTATTGGCAGTAATTTAGCTGTGAAATGGGTTTCTTGAGACACGAAGGGATGGGTAACACTCCCCCTTCCCCGTCCCTGCCCAACGCACTGCTGCTTTTCTCAGCTAACCCTCTGCTGGTTTGCACACTTATGCAGAACGCGAAACCTTTACGGGGAAAAGAGCAATGCAGCCAGGAATGCAGCCAGGCGGAGGTTTTGTACTTTATTTCTGGAAAAGTGAAAGAAAAGCATGGTAGAAGCAAGGGCTTAATAATATCTGCTCCTCGTGCTTGGGCTACAAAATTGAGCATGCTGGTCACTGCTTCCTCTAGGAGACGTCCTCCCGTCTTTCACCCACCCAGCCCAGTAGAGGGGGAAGGGACAACTGCAGCCATTTTCTCAAGTCGGTGTGCAGCATTTCTCACGTGAAGTCTGCTCAGGAGACCACTACGCACGTTATAATGCCAGCTTTCAAAGCACTTCTAGTCGGTTTTCTTGCACACAATGATGCCTTCACGTTCTGAGCATGCTTTGATCAAAGCAACACCAACTGCCTTTAATAATCAGAGCCACTTTATTATTTTAACTTGGCCGCGTTTTTTGTCTAATGAACATTCAACAAGTACATTCAGTTTGAGGAAACGAACAGCTGTGCCTTTCCTTTATTTGCAGCCGTTCTCTGCTATCAATATCCCTACGTGTTATTCTGCCAGGAGCCAGGAGAGGGTGCTGTTAAATTTGGCTATTATTTCATTTATCCAAACAGCAACCACATAATGTAAAATGCTTTCCCTCTTTCTTCCCCCACCACGCCAACCCGCTCAGTATTGGCCGCTTTTTAACTCCCAACTGAAATGGATTTCCCACTCTTATCAGCCAAGATATGAGTAGTCGTACTGATGAAAAACATCCCTCAACTATAATAAAGCTGCTAAATCAGTGATCACAGTCACGCAGCAGCTGCTGAGGGCTTGTATGGCAACCCAGTAAAGTTACGTGGATCCTCTGGATGAAGGATACCCCGCAGTTTGCTTTTAATGGTAACTGTGATAAAAAGAGCACTCAAAGTCCTTGGACAGGAGCTGTGTTGGATTTGAAACAAAAGGGACCTGCCTCCGGGACAGGGCAATGGACACGGCCGTGTAAACATTCTGGTGTCAGGGGATGACATCTGGCAAAACCAGTTAACTTTGTAAGACTTGCTGCTCTGTCTTTAGGATGAAAAAAAAACACAATTTATAAAACGGGAACTCATATCCTTTTTCAGGTTTGAACCACTATCCTCTCTCTGTACCACAGGCCCGGTTAGATTTTAATCCAGATGCAAGCGCTACTTGTTTAACTCCATCTACATCTTCAGTAAAAACGTAAGCATGTTCTCAACCGGTATCGAAACCTTTCTTTCTTTCTGCACAGTCTTTCAAACACTTTCTCCACATCAATGGGTTAGCAACTTGAAACAAGCACAACGGAAGAAAAGTAATGAAAACAAAAAAAAAAAAAAAACAGGAGATGAGGGTACAAGCATCTTCTGCTGTTTGAGTGACTTTCTCTGCTCTGTTCAGACAACAGCTGACTCGGAAGTGAAACCCACTGTGCCACCCTAGCTTCCGAGAGAAAAACATACAGCGAGAGAATGTAAGCAACTGTGGTAAGAGGGAATGAGAGCAGAAAATGGGATCACTACAGAATATGAAGTGAGCTTGGCTCAAACTGCACTCAGAACAAAACAGCCATCAACACACAGACTCGGTGTATTTGTAGAATATTTTAATTTTCAGCTGAGAAACACACATTAGGGCAGAATTCAAGGCACGTGATGAGGCATGAAAACTTTCTTGCTTTTTGTGCTTATACCTTCAGTGTAAATTCTGTGAAAAGGAGTAAATCCCTCCTATCTTTGACCTCTACATAAAGCAACTCTGAATACCCACTTGGAGCACGAGGTACAATGCGAAGTTACAGTTATTGCTGGAATGCAGGATTTACTCAGAGAAACATTTCTTTTTCTGCCTGTGCAATTTGTTATATGCCTCGGACAATTTATTTCACAAAGTTTGATCAGTGATGAAATCAACAGAAGCAAATAACGTTCTCCACATATATACATGCTGCAATTACAGATAGCTGCTTGCACTGTTTCACCTCAGTTGCTCTCTTACTGGATAATAGAGACCATCTCATGGATAGAAAAAAATCTCTGATTTCTACATCTTGCAAGCCTAGTTGCTTTTCTAAGAGCAAAACAAAACAAACAACAAAACAGAACAATACAAAACTTGGAAAGACAGCCAATAGGGCAATGAACTTTTTACTGCTGAGGCAAAAACACAATATGAAGATTAAAAATGTTGTGGATTTAGGTATACTATCCTAAAAACATCATCATAGGTATTGAAACAAACATCACAGGCATTGAAATGCAGCTAAGAAACGCATTTCCATTTGAGTAGCTTTTGGCTGGTAGTAGTGTAAAGCACCTTTGTGTCTACTCCCACCGGGCATTTGCTGTCACCAAGCAAATAATACAGTACCTGACAGTGAGAGTATTGCCAAGGAAAAAGTTGTTTATGAGCAGCTACAAACAAGTATTTTCTCTCTTAATGCCCTACCGTTGTTCATACAGCCTCGGGTTTAATTATTGTTTCAAAACTTGATAGTCAAAGGCTTTTCTCCCTTACTCATGCATTTTTTTTTAAATCAATATGATTAAAAATGAACCTACTATGCATCCGCGTGATGAACGCGGTAAGAGTTCATCCTGCATTTTTCCCATCAAGGTCCCCATCCTGCTTTTTTCCAGATCACCAAGACTTCTGCTGCGATTACTGGGCAGAGACAAGTCCCAACTCCTGAATGTGTTTAAGCAGCCTGCTCCCAAGGACTTCAGTCGTAACAGAATTTCCATCCTCTGCCCTGGCAGGCGTTAAGAGCTCATTGTTACAGTGAATTTTCCAAAGATGTCATCCTGAGATTACGAATAGTTGTAATCTCTGTAAATCCAGAACTGGACGGTCACATTTCCTAGGCCTCATTACAACAGAAGGATTTATGCATGTAAATACTTCATTGCTATTCAGCAAAACATTGAAATATCTTTTAAGCATGATGTCAAACACCACTGAGAGTGCCTGTAGTGGGAGTATGACTTCACCTTTAAATCCTTTGGGAGCATAAAAGGAAAAATTACTCATTGCATAAGAATTACACCTTAAGACATGCACACAGAGGGACTTTCATAATTTGTTTTTTTATTTCCTAAGAATGAACAGGCCATTTAGCTCTGGGGGAAGAATCAGAAGTCCCATTCCCGCTCTTATATGTAACAAGAAGAACCCACAGAAACAATTTTCTTTACACATTACCTGCACGAATGGCTCAGAGTTAAAGAAAAGTCATCATCTGCATCCTCAGAAATTACAACCTAGACCTAGTTTTAAAAACACTGATAGTGACAGTAATGTCTGACATCTGACCTTCCTAAAAAAAAAAAAAAACTATATGAAAAGCTAACTGTGCAATCTGATTAGCCAGCACATCAACAAAAGCCCAAGAAAAGCAGTGCAAAAAACGAAAGAGTAAATAATGAAAGTGAAACAGCGCTAGACTATACACCGTGAAGCCTGTGAACAAGCACGTGGCTTTTTGCTTTCCCAAATAAAACTGCAATTTAATAACACTGGCAGGTTGACTTTAGGAGGAATATCTTATAAAGTCAGACTTTGATGGTTGGCCCATTGCAGAATGACTCTTGCTACACACAGCGGGACTGAGGAGACCCAGGAAAAAACAGATGCTTCCCAGTACCAGCATCTGGCCCTGATGTAACAGACAACCTGGCTGACACGCAGGACGTGCCCCAGTCAAGCTTTGCTGAAAGGAGCATGCCCAATGTGGGATATTAACTGGCAGATTTCCCGACGGCTTTTAGGAATTCTTCAGAGATGCTCTGTATCTAAGAGCTTTTGTCCCAAAGGGGATATACATTGCTCCTGCCTCTGAAGGCGATTGTCTACTGCAAAAATACTGGAGAAATTGAAGAAATACAGAAATGAAAATCATGATCAGAGAAGCGCTGTGATTCATAAGTAAAGGCAAAGTAGAACTTCTATCACCTTGGAAAAAAAAAGTTACACTGGAAAACAGGAGTAAGATTAGATTCTATTGATCTTGACCCTGAAAGATGTTGTTGCTAAACTAGAGTTTCCTATGAATGTCTCATTCACAAAATAACTTAAAACATACTCCTCAACAGCTGCTCCCAACAACTCAGAAAGTAAAAGCCATGCACAAATGAAAACCAGAAGGCACAAATTAAAACAACAACACAACAAAAAAACACCTTCTCAGCATCATTATGCCCAACAACAACAATAAAAAAAAGCAAAAGAAACTGAAAGCATTTTAACTTGTGAAATATAAAATGCAATTCATGTTATGGAGGAATACCTCAGCCTTTTAGCTAGGAAACAGTCTTTCCATGGACACTTGGTTATTTATTAGCTGTCATGCAAAAACAATTAGTCATTCAAGCAATTAAAAAGGTAAGTATCTCCTAAAAATGGTATGAGCTCCTCCAAGCCCTATATGCAACTGCTATAAACCTAGACTGTTCCTGAGTGTAAGTTAATTACTGTATTGCCTCTCCTAATGAGATTCATCGTATCAAGTGTTGTAAATTCTTGATGCTCTTTTAGCTGCAGTCTGAGCCTCTGGTGAATTCTCCTCCTGCTCCTCAGGCTTCTTATGGTTTAGGAAGATGTCTGACTTTAAGAAGCGGCTGTAGCTGTCGTATTTCATGAGATTGAATATCTAGTAAGAGAGGAAAAAACACAAAAAAGAATGACCCAAGTAAAAGTAGACTTTGAATGAAAAGGACAACATATGAATTCTACTATTGTTTTTTTTTTTCTGTTACTGCTGCCATGACTGTAATTACTAAAAGGCACGACATTAAAATACACCTCAAAGTGTATTTTAATTTAAGTGTCAAATGGCTCGAGTGTAGGCTCATCCCTCACCACATCTGCTTTCTCTTCTATTTATATCCACTTCAGGCAAAAAAAGCTAGAAGTCATTTGGAGCTTTCTGAAAACAAAAGGGCTTGGGAGAGGAGCCTGGAATCTGGCCAGTGTCAAGGTTGGGGCTATATTTTGTTTGGTCTTGAAACAGTGGGAAAGAAAAAGGAAAACCTGAAAACTACAACCAAGGCAAAACCCAAGTCCGCACCATGCTCTGACGAGTATTTCATTGGAGAAGCCTCCCTGAGCCATCGTTTGTGACTCATTACATTTTATGGTACCCAGAGTAACTATACTTCCAAGAGGAATTTCTGAATTCTGACCTGCATTTGTGGATAATCCGAGTGTAGATAACCTTACAAGCCTCATTTCTAGCTGATAGTGCAACTGGGCAATACAGCTGTTTGTAAGGAAAAAAAATCTCAAACTGCCTTTTTGGTTTTTTTTCCCCATATCTTCAAGGAACCTGAACAGACACAAAGGCAAGCAAACAGAACTTGACTTCTCTAGTCTGTGCGTGAGCTGGAATATCCCCCTTGCACAATAAATGACATAAAGCACTTTACTAACCGTCACTTGTTCACTATCCCCCTTGCAAAATAAATGACATAACGCAATTTACATATCATCACTTCTTTACATATTTAGGTATTTAAGTACACATTTAAAATGGTGGCAATCTTGAAGGCTAAAAATTAATTCCAAAACACCCTCTCGATAGAAACTCAATACAGTTAAGCAAGGTCAAATTACACTTGCTGGGGTTGGCTAACTACAATATAATTACATTTATCAAACTAGCTTAAGGGGAAAAAAATTGCAATGAAAACATCAGCTGTTAAAATGTTTTAAGTCAGCATTAAAAACTTAGACTCCTCTTGTTCCTGGTATCATCTAAAGCATCTCCCAGAGAGGGAGAACGCTAAGATCAAAATCTTCTCTGAGTACCCCTAGAGCTGGGTTAGCCAAACACAGAGAGCAGACAGATTTTATAATCATGTGCAAAAGCTGAGTTCTCTTTGTTCCCTCCTCTCGTCACCTCTGTGGAGCAGGCACGTTTACCCTGCAAGTATTTAAAAATCTACAGATTTTTATGAACCACTTCCAACGCCTTTCAACAAGAACAGCTGCCTCTAAGCTGTGTGCTTAAGGTCGCCCCAGAAGTAGCCCCAGTTAGATCACCAGGGCTGCTGGGGAACTAAGTTCTAGTTGTCACTGATGCTGGGAACCCTACAAGCCCTGGACAACAAGCCAGGCTGACTATGCCTCAAGCACACGCTGCCAGTAGCAGTTAGCACTGTTTGTTAGAGATCAAGTTATATATACTGCTCTTCATAACTTTATAAGGATTGAAGACGAGAAGAACATAACTCTTCCTCAATTATCTAACAGCAATAAACAGAAACTTCAAGCAGTGGAAATCTACAACAACCCAAATGTTCTGCATTTGGTAAGTTCGCAGACTTTCTCCCTATACCAGTGGGATTCTTCTCCCACTGTCCTAGCACGTTTCCAGTTCAGCTCTTAATAATCCCTGGCAGTTCATGTGCATGCTCACTGTAAAGCTGCAAAACTTCCTAACCCAAGTAGCCTCTCCAGCTTCACTCTCATCACCATGTAATCACCCACCCGTCCACCAAGTCAGGAGTTTTTCCATGAAAAACATTTTTCCTTCACATGGAAACTGGGTTTCAGGCATTTCCACTGCCAATGGCTTAGAATCTGCCTGAAGGATGGCAGGACCTTTGCTCCTCAGATCACTCCGACTGATCCAGCCAGTGCCCAACTAACATTCAGCACCTGATATAAAATAGGCTGAAAACACTATTTTAAATCAGTGTAACTGTTCCTCTGCAAAAAAGCCAAATGGAACATACAGGTAGTGCTGAGAATGCTACAGAAATTAAAAATAGTACAGACTGCAAGTGCTGGAAAGCTGCAGATGACTCACTTCATAGCTTACGATTTAAACTAAGCTAACAATTAAGAAAATTTACCACCAAAAGACGTACCTGCAGTCCATTACTTAATTTCTACCAGACCTCCCAAGTTCTGTAGGAAAACGCAAAGCAGATGCCAACTCCTCTCTTACATTTTGTGTGTTGCAGAAGAGGGGGCTTTTTGGACAACTGCATTATACTCACATAAATATAAATACAAAACAAAGCAAAGAGAAGAATCTTGAGCTCTCAGGGAAACCAGTGGCAACTACAGAAACAAACATCAGCAATGACTCGGCACAAGTGAATACACAGGAAAACGTAGGCACAAAGTTAGTCGCTCGGTGACTCCCAAGCTACCAGCAGAGGAACCCAGGGGCAAACTTCATCCAATTTTCCAGGAAAGTCCCAAACTGGAATTCATATGGTTCATATTTCTTCACCATTCGCATGATGAAGAAAATAGTTTTACCTGGTCTTGGAGCTTCTGAAACATGAGAGGGTGAGGTGTCTCCAAAATTGTCTCATTCAAACGGGACTGCCCTTCAACATTGACTTGGGATGAAGCTTTACTGGACAGGAAAGTCATGTAAATTTCTTTAGCTTTTTCTTGCATCTGCAAAAGGACACATTTATGTAAAGAATTATTTACTGTGGAAATAGTCGCTGTACTTTTAAGGTTTTGGTGGAGACTTCTAACTCACTTCTTAAAAACAAAACACAGTCTGAACTGAAAAGGAAACAAAACAAAAATACAAAGATTAGTTTATTTATTTATACTTATTTGTGCTGGAGGAAAAACATCGCTGCAGGCCAACTCCTGCGCTGACATTAGCAGAAGCTGTGAGTATTCAGCACTTCAGTCAGACAGCAGTTGTGATATTCAAGATGAGTACCCAGCATAAAACCGCACAGCGCCGTCACCTAGGGTTTGTCCTCACTACCTAGAAGATCATTTTTACTAATAGATAGCCAGCATATGCAAGGAACCCAGGAGGAAAAAAACACCGTGGAAACTTACTCTCACTGCAAGACAAAAATAAGCAAAGTAGCGCATGATGCCTGCTACTGCTAGGTAACCTCATCGCGCAGCTTACATGTTTTGTCACAACTGTGCTTCTACCTCAGGGCAGCTCACGTGCAACGCTGCGTACAAGATTGGAAAAAAAAATAGTTTTTGGCTACCACTATCGATAAGTCTCTCAAGAGCCCCTGAAAGCTGTTAAATAGAGGTAAGTGTGACTTGCATGAAGCACTTTGTTAGTATTTGCCCCGATTTCAGGGCTCTTCTCTTGATAAATCAGTAACAGCAATAATGCTTTGACCACACCAGGCATCCTTAAGCATCAAAGCAACGTACAAGTGGCTGAAATCCTTTAAAATCAAACACAAGCCAGTCATATAAAGCAGCAAGGAAGAACGCTGCCAAGCCACGAACAAGGTAAGCCTCACTGCAGCCTTCTGAAAGCAGGGCCTGTAGAGCAGCAGGCCCAGATAACTGGCAGTGGGTACGCATCAGTGTTCCTCACTACATTTAATGAGCAACTGTCTCCAGACCAGCACAAACTACGAGGGGACCCTTTGGCAGGAAGTGGGCTTGAAGGAGGAAGCAGTTAAACCCTTACCCATGAACAACTCCCAGCATTTCTTTAATGTTTTACAGCTGAGAATCAGCATTTGGTGATAATTAGAAGAAAAGCAACATGTGTTTGACAATTTGTAATGCCTGAGAGTTAACTCTCTTTCTGCCAAAGGGGACACATTTTCCAGAAGTACTCCTTTCTAAAACAGATCATCTGGCGGATAAACTATCACGTGCCAGGTGCATTCGGTCACTGTGAGGTGTTTTATGAAGATCTCCAATCTTTTCAGTTTCAAAGATCAGGGGAGACTGGGTCAGAGATGTCTGTCCTAAATGAGCAATTAATCCAATCAGACTGCTTTAGATTATGTTAAAGCCCTACTGAAGACAAATGGTAAAAGATATTTTCAGCTGTTATTGCAGGAGCAAGTGTGATTGAAAAGCCAGTTGGTCTTCCCTAAATGACTTCTGCACTTGCTGTCCAATTTCAGCCATATTTAAGAGAGGGGTAAAGGGCTGTGAAATAATTACATTCCTACTAATTCACTGGGGAGGGGTGGCAAGAGAAAGGCAAGACAGAAAAATGCACAGGCATTGAAGCTAAAGCTGCAGGATGTGTTCCAAAGTTACCTGCTTGAGCTGCCAGCAAGGACTTGGCAGCTGGCTAATCAATACCCACGTAGCTCCACGCCAGCCACAGCACGAGGTGCTTCTTGCCCACGGAGCACAGCAGCAAGCTGGGCACCACGGGGAAAGAGTAAAGGAAGGCTCGAGGGGAAACGTGAGAGAAAACAGAAGTACTGTGAGGAAGTCAGAGAACGTGGGGGGAACAAGACGACTGTGTGGGAGGCTGGTGAAATGGGGAGGATCTCTGGATTTGGTGGGGAAGAATGACAAAGAAAGGAAGTGAAAGAACTGTGGTAGGGAGAGGGGGTCACTGCAGAGACACGGGGGGCCTGACATTGTGGTACTGGAGACATGTGGAAGTGCACGACTGAACTTCACAGGTTCTGCCGCACACAGAGCCACGGTTAGGCTATGTTGATGTTCCAGCAGGAAAGCATCAGTTTAACTAAAAATAAATGAAGGTACGGTAAAGCTGCCTGTATGGTGATACCTTCCCCAGAGGACATTCGTGGAAAGCCAGGTCCAGGCGGAAGAGGTGGGTGGCGATCTTTGTTCTAGCCTCAAGCTAACGCCTCAGCACTGGGGACTCTGCTCTGATTCTGAGACTGGGACCTTGTTCACGGGTGGTTATTAAAGCATTTCTGGCACTTTTCTCTTACATCTGTGTACTCGCCTCTGCGTCCACGCCAAGTTCCCCTTTGGAATACAAAGTTCTGTCTACACAAATCCCCCTCGGTAGTTCAAATGGATATAATATTCTTTCCCACTTCCTTTCATAAGGTCAAATTCAGCTCCAAAGCATGTGCGGTTCCCAAATGAGGTGAATGGGAGTCCCAGATGCTCATCAGAGCAGACTCCAGCAGTTTGCAGCTGCACAGCATTACCTAGTCCTTTATAAACGCTGCCACATTCCACAGGAGAAGTAGCAGAAGAAATTGGTATAGAATAGGTAGAGAATCACAGTATCATTTAGGCTGGAAAAGGCTTTCAGGATGATCGAGTCCAACCATAATACATATTTGTTCTGAAATCGGTCTCTGCAAAACTTCTTGAGTATTTTGCTGAATTTCAGCAACAGCTGAAAAGATTCTCTGTTGTTCAAAACACTTCCTACAATCTGTAACTTGTCTTTAAAGCTCAGTTGCAACAGAAGAAGCATTTAAAGCTTGGAAAGTAGCACAACGGACATGTTATTTATTTCATTAACGAGCACAAATCCACAACTAACCTCAGTAAAATATTTAAAGTTAAATTTTATTCACTTATCCCCACCACTCCCATTTCAATAGTTAAACGTTTCCTAAGATGCGGACCATATGGGTGGCAGCAGAGCTCACTACTACAATGGACCTGACATAATTCCTTCCCCAATCTTCACTAAAAATGACATTTCTATTTTGGCTTCAGTTTTAAAGGACCGATAAAGAAAATATCCTTTTTATTTCTTTATTTTAAATGACAGAGGTGTTTCCTGAGCTTGTACTTCCACGCTGCAAGAAAACAGCTCGGAGTCAGTCCACCTAAAGACCTGTCTAGGCTCTTGATGAAGTCTGCTTGCCGCCTAACTCTGCAGATGCTGAAAATCTCCCTGAACCATGCATGCATTTTGCATTAG
The DNA here is from genome assembly GCF_040182565.1 of Anser cygnoides. Lineage (NCBI taxonomy): Eukaryota > Metazoa > Chordata > Aves > Anseriformes > Anatidae > Anser > Anser cygnoides. The sequence goes on along the minus strand of NC_089879.1, from coordinate 6,187,283 downwards.
CTCACCAAAACAGGAAAACAAACGTAAACTCAGGGATCAGTATGGTCAGAACTCCTTTTCTGCTGCCTTCCGCATTCCCACCACTAGTCTAGAGCCAACACCACGGTCAGGAGCCAGGCTTCTTCTTGCCAGTGCTCCCTCTGCTCCTGTGATCAACCAACCCTGGCAGCACAGTGGCTCACATTCAGGAGGAAGGGGGCAGAGAAGATGCATCTGCACAACATCTTGCAAGATCTGCCGTGTAGGCTTGAGACGTCAGCTCTCTAGGCAGAGCCCACATGGCTGTGGTTAGAGTAAAGCCTGAAGCAAACTTAATGAGCCCTGACGAAAGGCACCGGATATTTTCTTAGAATGGCACTAGCAGAGTTAGGCAGCTTGCAGCCAGCAGAAGGCACGGCCAGAGCGAGCTGGCGCCTGCCTGCAAGGACCGGGCTGGACAGGAGGGAAGGGCAGCAGCTCCGAGCCAACCTCCCCACCGTACAGCACCCCTGCAGGACCACGCAGCTGCAGGCTGCACAGAAGGACCACGACAGCACGGGGCACAGCGGATAATTCATCCAACGACCAGCTGGTGACTTTGGTGCAAGTTGCATCTAAGAAAACCCCCATGCTAACACTCTCACGTCAAGTAATGACAAGTTCATTTTATACTTCAAAAATAGAAAAAAAATATCCTGTTTTATCCAGGTTAAATTGAAATCAACTTCATCTGACCGAAATCTGAGTGTCTGTGAGAGTTTCTGTGGTAAACCAGTTCTAATGAGAAGCAGGTTATTAAATAGCTAAGTTGGTTTTAGAATACTTTGCTCACATCAGATAGATGCAAAGCGATTTCTGCAAGAATCACTTTCAGAAGACATATTCGTGCTTAATGTTATCGTGAACACTTGAAGGATTTCTACTTTTAGTGCCTTCTCTAGCTGCGTAAATTATCTAAACAAGCAGTAGCTATGAAAACTTACTGCAAATCTGTGTCATCCTAAAGCACACTAATTCTACCTGGTTGTAACGCTTGGAGTCTAATATGCCAAAGCTCTCATTACACACTGTGCTGTAATGACTGGTACTGAATATTTAAGCTGAGTGGAAACTAACCAAGTCCCCGTCCATTCATTTGGCAATCCATTCAAGCATTCGCTAAACTACTATCTCTATACATCAGTTTGCCATTTCCTGCACTAGCGTGCACAATCCTGTAAAAGCTAAAAAGATGGAAATTATTTAGTAAGGGAAAATATGATTACTATCCAACGGCAAAACAAGGGACCTGACAGAAGGATTTGCCATTTTCATTTCCTTTTTAAAATCCGGTTTGATACCTACACGCCTCTTGGCAAGGACACTGCGTGGCATACAAGGAAAAAAACCATCTGCCCTACACGGAGCAAAGGGGTCTTCCCCTTTGTTCATGAATTGTGATGCTGTCTTCTACTTTACCAACTCAGAAAGGGAATAGGGAAAGAGATCGAGCATACCCAGCCCAGCTTGTTAAACATACCAGTCAGGATGCTGTATGGACATCTGGGGGAGGAAGAGATCAAACGCCTTCTACCTCAGACTGACATAACGGGATTGGAAGCAGCTGCTTGTTCCAGAGCAGAGCCAGGTCAGAGGACCTGTCTGGGTGAGCTTGGTGCCATCAGACCTTGGCTTCCAGCGCGCCCCAGCCCGGCTGCAGCTGAAACATCCCCTCAGAGGCAAGGGGACAGACGGACTCACAGTGCTCCTCACCCCACCTACTGCAACTGCTGCCACCGGAGGGGCAGCTAGCACAAGCGGTAACCTCTTTCATCCTGCCTCATCCACTTCTTTTCTCTTTCCGCCTTACATCTCACAGAATGATGGCCTGAGTAGTTGTTCTTTTCTGAAGACTGTCTGCATGCATGGACCTAAATGAGGAAGGGTAAGCAACTAAATACACAGAGCTGAAATAGCTCTAAATATTACCGAAAGTGCAGCCAAATTGAACATTTTTCTCTTCTGGCAATAATAATTTTTTTTTTGATGGAAATAACAATACCAAAAAAAACACATAACTGAAAGAAGCAAATTGTTATGTGGAGAGTACTTTTTCAGTGAACTATACAGAATATTTACAGAAAGTTGACAGTCTACTCTCAAAAATACATTTTGCTGAAAATCCAGCATTCTGGTGGAAAACTTTTCCCACTGACAACATTTGCCTGGCCTTAAGACAGGAAGTCCTGCAGTCTGGACACAAGAACTGGGGCAGCTCTCTTCCACGTGCACTTTATAATGCCCCTAGAAGGCCGGTTCCCCCACCTGATTCCAATTCCCTGACATTTCTGATGTTACTCACAGCATGTGGCGTCCCATCTGAAGCAGGTTTAAATGGCATTTTCCCAGCCTTACTTCCTCTGATATTCTGTTTGGCCAGAATAATGCAACAGGGGCTTTAAGTTTGCACCTGTTGCCTTCCAAAACTCTCCCTTTGTCAACGACGAGAGGGGGGATATGTGAAGGACATAAAGGTAGGATACCAAAAAAGAGGGCTTCTGAGATTTAAGAACCTGATTCTCACTGATTGTGCTATTCAATTGGAATTTTGAAATTTTGTTGTTTTATGGTCACAGAATTCTCAACTTGAAGATAGATAAACTTGGAAATTGACAAAAAAAAATCTCTAGAGCTTTTCCAGAAACAATCAAACAAAACATGGTATATATTTTATGCCTGACTCTACAGGCATCTAAGAAGAAGCAAAAGTACATCCTGTGTTCCTGTTGCCCCTAGACTTAGATGAAAGTTACTGGGGATGGTTGGTTAAAAAGTTTCCAACAGAATATTTTTACTAGAAAACTATAGTTTTTATGAAAATAGAAATGTATCAATCAAAAAAAATGAATGTATCAATCTGAATATTTAAACAAAATAATCTAAACAGACCCTCAATTTCTTTTGCTTTGGTAATTTGATAAGGCAAAACAATTCATTTTGGTATTGTAAAACATTTTGTTTGTGCTGTTTGTTTTTATATTTGCATATTAAGCACAGTGGTGTGTATCTTGATATAATAGCCATTATGTTTTAAAATGTCCTAAACTAGATAACTTTATATTTTCAAACAAGGTGATGGAATATTACTGAACTAAACCTTTTGCTATTCCAAAGCAACAACAAAAATTTTAGTTGTCAAACATGGCAAACTTGGCAATTTCAGCATTTTGTTTTGATTAGAAATAAAACCAACTTTGTTTCTAAACAATTCTACCACAATGATTTCAGTACAACTCCTTCAGAGGTGTTTATCTGCACTCACACGAAGCACGTTACGTGACAGAAATGTCACAGCTCCACTCCTGCTATGGAATCCTTGCTGACAAGTAAAAATCATTTAGAAAGCATACCTGTTTTTTTCCCTGTGTTTTCTTAAATTCTTCACATGCTAGCCAGAACAAAACATTTTCTTCACTGAATTCTTTCTTTAAAAATTCCTAGGAAAAAGAAAAAGAAAAGTTAACACAGCTAGGACCCAATTTCTCGATTGTTTTTCTCTCTTCCTTCCATAGCTATTAAAGCCAGAAGCTGCCTGTGGCTAGTTTTTACCATGACACGAGTTTACACAACAGAGTGCAACAGAAGCACTGCATTAATGTGTCTACACACTGCCGAGGCACAAATGAACAATATATTCAGCACTTTAAAAGCACATTCCAGGAGAAGGATGAGCAACATCTAATCTTGGAGCTTATCAGTAACTAAGATGAAGAGTTTCTTCAGTCTCCCTTAAATAACTTGAGCAATTTTACAGTTATTACTCAAATGGAACTCTGAAAATATATGAATTCATTAGCAGGTGAGTATAATGAACTATTTTAATGAGAGTAACAGATCACTTGAGATTCTTGTCTAGCATCTTTCTGATTTTTTTAATGAGTAGAATCTCTACAAGTCAAAGTGTTTCTAAACATGATCATCAGGGGCAATAAATTTACTTAAGTAACTAAAGCAGAAGACGTATTTGCCTGCTCTAAATGGTGTTTAAACATTCTCCCAAAACTGAAGAATGTTTTAAAATGAGGGGAAAAAAGCAGTTAAATTTACATATAAAAAGCAGTGATTGAAATATTTATAGCTCTGAGATTGTCAATTTTTACTTTCAAGCACTAGAAAATAGAGATTAAGTAATGCCAAGAATTAAATAGTACCAAGATTTTGTTGTTGTTTTAAGAATTCTAAATCACACAGTAATTACAGTGGTTTATAGTCCTGGTTTACATCAGTTTTCAGACCAGTCTGGGAGGAAATAATTTTATCCCAGTGCATTTTATCAGTGCTTGGCCCAGCAAAGCCATACTTGACTAGGTAGTTCCTATTGCTACAGCTAATCCTCTGACTTTGGCTAAAAGGCCTTATTAAACCAACTGTCCACCCTTACCTAATTAAGCCTCAAGCCTGCATTTTGAGCTACACAAGCCCACAGTTTGTAGTTAAGTTAATGTTTTTCAGTACAGCTGCTGCAATATAAAATAAGAGCCGCACGGAGTTATCAGGCTCAGGGAATGGTTTGTGGTAACTTACTGCTTGAGTGAGGCCAACATGTAAGAATAAAGAGTGTGGGAATGGTCCCAGCAATTAATAATGCTTGGCAGGAGAGATCAGTTGCTCAAGGACTGTAGTTTATCTAACAGTAAACTGTTAATCCTCACAACAGCTGACTGATCCAATTAAAAAGATGCTACCCAAAGCCTTCCGCAGGCCTTACAAGAGCAAGCAATTCCCCACATCAGCAGCTCGGCAAATGCCACAGCTTCAACTCTGCCACCTCGGCTCAGGGTACGCATCTAGAAGGATACGAGCCCGTGTGCTTACAGCACTGGCACAGCTGCACCGTTTGTGGTGAGCCTCATTCATCTCACTCCTCCTAATTTCAGTTTATATAAATATTTATAGGTAATATAGCAACCCTAAATCGTTTAACTCCTTCTGGATCTTCGAGGAGGTTCTCCAGGGACGTGGCCCATTTCGAGGTTCCTTTCAAGCTTTGGTGGCTGCTGCTTGGGTGACCCTCGCTGTCGTTTATCTCTGGAAAAAATGAGAAGAGCATCTTTGTTAGGAGTGATTAATATCACATGCATTTCTTCCCCATTCCCCTCTGCACCCTTGGATTACAGCTGCGCTCTTTAAAGGAAACGCCATAAAACTGAAAATAAACACATGCACATATTTGAATGCTGCTTTGCATCTAGAGAGGTAAAATTGTCCTGCAGTCGGATAATTCACGAGCCCAGCCGTAGGCACTGTCACTGTTTTATGGGAGTCCAAGCACCTTTTGCCTGCGGAACGCAGTGACCGCAGCCCGCGCAGCAGCAGGACCGTTTGCCTTTCGTTCTGGCAGTCCGTGACACCGGCTCCACTAAAGCAAATCCCAGTCGGTCGCACGCATGAAACTTACTTTTAAGAACAGAATCGTCGCTGGGAGGTGGGAAAAGGCAGAACGAGAAAGAAAGGCAATGCTTTGTTGAGCAGAACAAGTCTCACACGCTAACGTGGTCTCAAGGGAGAGGGGCAGCTGGCAGAGGAGCCTCACTCCAGCTGAGCCAACCTGCGTTGGGCGAGCGGCATCCGGGTGGTTTTTCTGTTTGCCTGCTTGCTTTCAAGTCCCCTCAAGTTCTGTTTTTATAAGGTACGCTGGACTGTGCCCGTGGCCTATCTGCCAGCCAGCCACCGCAGATAGGACAGATGGTACACGTTTCTGAATATTTCTGTCCCAGGGATAGAAAGTACATCACATCCAAGGCTGGTGAGGCCAAAAACTTGTTTGCTGGCTACGCATCAGAAGACCTATTACTTGGGAAGGCTCCAGGGATTTTACTGCTGATCTGAACAACTCTAAAATACACATGAAGAGCTTGGCCTCCTTTCCTCGTACACTCGGGATGCCAGGAGGAGACGCAGAAGGGCTGCCCATGAGCAGTCAGGCACCAGCTGAGGTCCCTACACACCGAAGAGGTGCACGAAGCGCTTCCTGAAATCGCTGCAGGCGTCTTCGCAGCCCCTTTGTTAGTCCCTGCCAGCATACTGGAAACATGGATCCCAGCAACTTCTGCTGAAGTTCTGTTAAAAACCCTCCCTCCGCCATGAATCTAAACCTCAGCAAGTATCTCACAGAATGATCTGTGCAGAGCTGTACTATCAGATGCCCTTTGCAGCTATGGTTGAGCCCTACAAAACACTCGCGCTGCAGCAAAGAGTTTGGGTTGCTAGAGACTTGCAGAGTCCATTGTGTCCAGAATCCAGAGACCACTGTGCAAATCTCCCCTTCCCACTTCACAAGTGGTTATTTCAGGTTTCAGGACACCCCCTTGGCAAGGACCGTGACAGGTTGGTCTCCAACGCAGCAGGTACAGCTACAGCCCTGGGTAAGAAAATTAATTGCCCCCCACAAACCCAGCACTACTGGTTAAAGGCCAGGAGTCAGCCCCCGGGGGCTGTCTCTAAACCACCACCGTCTGAGACACAGCGTTGCAGTGAATTATCTGTGCCTCAGTTCCCCCCCCCCCCCTCAGGCAAAAGGATGTGGTTCCTGATTGCGATTTGTGAAATTTATTTTAGGAGCCTGACTCAAAGTGTCCAGGCATCTAATCTTTGTAAAACAAGTGATAGCTAGGTGGGAATAGCGAGGCACATGTGAGCAGAGCACCGCGGGCTCCTGAGGATCGCTCCCACCTGCAAGCCGAGCAGCAGCGCTGCGTAAAGCTGCTCGCGGCCCAAAGAGCCAGGGCACCCCTTTATTAAACACGCGATTTAGCACAGAAAGCATGGGAGTGAGGCTTTATTCCTTGATTTCCTTTTTCCAGCCAACATTTTGGCAGACTAATGATTTCCAACCACCCCTCTTTCCTCACGTGTCCGAGGCGATTTTCTGTTCTCCGCCGACCACCGTTTGGCCAAGCTGCCTCTCGATCCCAGCCCACCCAGCACAGCCCAGCCCCATCCACCATTAACGCTCCCCTTCCTCTTCTTCATCACCCCCCAAGCCCCTTGCTCTCCTGTGGGGCTGCTCCCGTTCTCCCTACCCCCTCCTCCGGCCTTCGTAGGGAAAATTTGGGTTTTGAGAGGGAGGACGGAGCGCCACCACTGCACACCACAGCGGCCACCAGGCGTTGTCGTCCCTTCCCCTTCGGCACAAACAGGCCACACGCGGTGCAAGGCAGGGGGGAACACCCTCCAGCTTTATAAGCCCATGAAAGCCGCTGGGTGTTTTATTATACCCCATTAAATAAGCAGTTACAAACATTCTCCTGTTTAATACAAGTGACCCCCAATTTGGATGGTAACTTCCCACTCCACGTATTAGGTTCATTTAGCAGATTTGATGTGTGATGTCCAGAAGTTTTTATGACCTTAAGACAGGATAAAGTTTTCACCAGAATGATCCCCATGTCCATACCCCAAAGATCTTACTAAATTTCCTTAAAAACGATGCCTCCGCTGGTGTACAGCTCAATGAAAATCTAAAACTGTTTATTTTAGAATGCAATCCTGCAATAAACGTAAATATAGGAATAACCCTAATTATCACTGTTTGCTATTTATAAAGATAACTTTCTTCTGTTTAAATCATCTGGTGACCAAGTTACACGGCATACACTTGCAGTAACAGGCTCAGCACCAGCGTTTAGTGACCAACAGGTATATGTCTGTGAGCATTTGAACGAGGAAGGCAGGCACTTGCTGCCACTGGGCACTGGGAGATAATTTTGAGCATGGAAAAGGGCATTACGCCATGGCAGTTCTTCCACTTACGTTCCCGAAAAAGCCATAATCAGAACGCACGCGATAAACATGCTAATTATATCTCTTATTTCTTAATGCCACAGGAAAGTGCTCGCTATCTTTCAGACAGACCAGAAGCCAAGAGGCAGAGCAAGCCAACAGAGCGCGCACAGCAGAAGGCAGCTCGGGGTCTGCTGAAGCAAACTTTCCACTGAGCACACAGCCCTAACACAACTGCTTCTGTGATGTGCAGCGTCCAGCTGCCGGTACAAACACAGCAAACGATCAAGTACTTGCCTTAACTGCACCATTATTTTAGAGAAGAATCCTACGCTCTGCCAGCGAGCAGGCTAGCGCGTTATTTCAGGGAAGGATCCTACAGGAGCTGTTTTTTCCAGTCACGCAACAACACTGGGGATAAAGACTCTTTGTAAGGGGCAGATGTGCTGGTAAGCGCGGCGCTAGTAACGCTGTGCTTGTCAGCTGAGAGGGACTACCGAAATCGGCAAAGAGCTGCAGCCTCCAAACTTGGGCCGAAACCACAGCAAGCAGCGCTAACATCGAGCTCCACGGCTCTGCAGATCAAAGCTCGGCGGCGGCCCTGGGTTTCAGCAGCCACAAAGCAATGTGGAACCTCATCAAACCTCAGAGATAGCGAGGCACGGCCGAGCTGGACGCGCCGGCCCTCACAGAGCCGCCGATGCTCACCTCAGCGCCTGCCAGCCCTGACCCACCGCACGCAGCCCCTGGCCACGCAGCAATAAGACGAGCACGCAGCCAGTGCCCGTGCCAAACATCCATCACAGGCCTCATTATCCAACCTCAACCACCCTGTGATTATACGCTTGAATGTTAATTCAGGAAATCTTTCTCCGATTCCAGCAGCCGTGTTGAAGAACGCCTGGACACGCCGTGTTTCACCTGCCTGTTTCGGGAAGCCACGAAGCCTTGTTATTGCTTTGGGAGCGCTCCTGACACCGCATCTTGTCCTGCGGCCACCAGAACCTTGTCCGGCCACAGCCGCCGGTCTGGAATTAATAACCCGGGATTATGAAACAGCGGGGAGCTCCATCGGCGGGCGATGAAGAGGGAAAAGCCCCTCGCTGTCCGGGTGCCCCTGGCCGAGTCCCGCTGGGTTCTCCCAGCAGCTGCCCAGGGCTGCCCCAGGACATGGCCAGCAGCAGCAGCTGGCCACCGGCTTCCACTTTTAGCCCCCAGGAAGGAAGCGGAGGGGACGTTCTGCTTTCGCAGCATCTCTGGAGGCGCTCCCCAGACACGCATCCTTCAGAAAAACGCGCCCAGAAGCAGACCAGCAGCGCGCTCCGCTTTCCTCAGCGCGGCGGCCGCTCCTCGGTGCACGCCGGGGGCTGGCTCTCGGCTTCTACCCGGCCCCCGGGGCGTCCCCGGCGGGGAAGAGCCGACCCCGTCCCGAGCCCCGTCCCCGAGCCCCTCAGCGGTTCCCCCCCCGTCCCGTCCCGTCCCGGTCCCGTCCCCCCGCGTGAGGCGCGGCGGCGGCGGCGCCCCCGGTACCTGAGGGCGGGCGCTTCCTGCTGAGGCGGCTCACGGCCCGGTTGAACATCGCGGGGCCCGCAGGGGGGTGCTGAGGGGGGAGCGGCCCCGTCCCAGCCCGGCCCGGCCCGGCCCGGCCCCGACCGCCGCCTCCTGCCGGGCGCCGCCGCCCGCTCCGCCCCGCGGCTGAGGCGGTGCCGGTAACGGGGTCGGGCGCCGCTCGCCGGGAGGCCCCGGGCGCTGCCGGCGGGGGCGGCTCCTGCCCGCCTCGGCCCCGCTGCCCCTCGGCCGGCCCCGCCGGGCTCCTGCCACACGCTGCGGCCACCGGGCAGCCCCCGGCGGGCAGGTGCTGAACGGCCCGGACATGGCGGTGGCGGCGGGGGCTTCCCGCCAGAAGCAGCGGGCTGCTGGTGCTGCCGGGGCCCCTCTGCTCTCTCTAGACTTGTGAGAGCACTTGCGGCCCAGCAGAGGGACAGTTGTTACCCATTTCCTTTCTCAGTACTTTCGTTTTGAGAAGTGACATTTTACCAAAAGATTTCTCCCAAAACGCGCCACAGCCACCCCCATTTTGCGTCCGCCTCAGCCTGACCCAGGAGCGCACAACGGGCTCTGCTCACGGTTGTGCTGGCCTCCCACAAACGTGTGGATGTTTTCCGCTTACACACGAGGCCAAGCTTTCTTCCCTGGGAATCGGTGACACCAGAACCCCGAACACGAGAATAAATTGTACCCGTGCTTCCAAAGTAAATAACGGCACAATACCTTCCAGCTGAAGTGATTTGGCCTGTGCACTACTGGACTTCTGCCTCGCCTACCAGGGCCAAAAGCTGTGTTAGCTGGTAAAGATTTCTTGGCTTTTGGTGAGGACTGAAAAAAAAAAAAGTTTGTTATGCAGCTAGGGGGAACTGCAGAACAGCTGCATGTGGCATTTCCAAACAGATGCGTGAAACCTAAGAAACACAAGTGTATTTGGGCCATAACTGGTGTTTCTGTGCAAGAGTCAGCGTGGGGTAACCCTACGTTCACAGAGGCAGGCCAGGGAGGAGAGGCTGCCACAACCAGCGAGTGCTGCAGGAACAGCCGTGGTGTGCGTCTCAGGAAAGAGCATGACATCTTCCAAGAGCCTGTTCAGTCACATCCATCGAGGCAAGTACGGCAGGTGCTCCAGAGCAGCACATGGACACTTATGCAGATACCACCAAATTTTATTGGATATAAACAGCACGTTTAACAAAGGTTTTGACTTTAAACTCTTATAATTAGTACTCCTAGAAAAACTTAATCTTCAAGTTAATCTACAGACAGGTTATCTGAGGTGTTTTAAGATTGAACATCATCCATTTGGAGACAGGAGTAGATAACAAATATGAGAACCCCTGAAGACCGAAGGCAGTTTGTGTTCCTGCAGCGGTGTCTCCAGGAAGCTCCAAGCAGCCCAGCCAGTCCTTTGCACTCCATTCATGTTCTGCTAACCCTGATCTTCAGCTCTGCCACGAGATTTTCTTTTTTCCTTTTCCTTCCCTTGACACAAAACTGGTTTCTGTAATTCTTATTTTCCCCCCTTTTTCTTGCAGACTTGTTCCCTTGAGCTGGGCACGACTGCCAGCGCTGCTTGGGTCAGGGTCTCAGCCGCCCGTGCTGTGCACTCTGTTCTTGTGCTTGAGATTCGGCACTTTGTGAGCCTTAGCAACATGAGGGAATTTATATATAATTATATAATTAATATATAATTATATTCTTAAATTGATTTTAAGACTGTGCATCAGAACAATTTTATGAGATTTTCCTTAGTCTCACAGGGCAAAGCTTCCCTTAAAAATTACTGAGCTGATGCAACCCACACATTTGTTTGATAAACTTTAGCTGCCAAACACAACATGGTCTCCTAAGTCTGCAGGCTATGCCAGGTAATACAGCAGAAAAAACATTTCACACACAGTCACTGCACTTGCATCTCAAGAACTGTGTACCATTAAAACTGAAACACTGAAATTTGGAGATACGTTTAGTCAATGAAACCATACCATCTGATTATAGTTTATGTTCAGCTTTTATTTCTGCTTTCAAACGTACTCAAAGTTAAAATAGGAAAGTTCACTGGAAACTGAACATAAAAGCTTTTATGAGCCTTGTTTCTCCCTCTCCCACTCCATTCTCTACATACAATACTTGTTAGCATATTGAGAAGCAACAAACCTTGGACTGGTCATTATCCTAAGTGAGGATGGGTTTAAAGATTTGGATAAAGTTCAGCAAATTTCCCATTGACAGTGGTAGGAACACGCTAGGAAAAAAAGAAAAATAGAAGAAGTGAGATCATGCAAGATGCCCAACAAGGCAGAAACACACTTGATAAGTTTGTGATTTCAGGCAAGGAGATCAAAGATTCTATTTTAAAATTTTGCTTGTATCCTGAAGAGTAATCCATGGACTTAAATTTAAATAGCTGTTTTTTAATTTAAATAGCTGTTTTTGAAAAGAAATGGAAGCAGTTATGCTTAGCTGTTTCCATTGCAAAAGTCTATTCTGGAACATAATGAACTATGAATAACATCACAGAAAATGTGCAAAACATGCAGCTCATTTCAATGCCAAATTCCAGTTGACAGACTCAAAACTAATCAACTGTGATTAGCACAGACTATGAGAAACCCAACTCACGACTTAAAAGCCCAGATTTCATTTACACCAACATAACTTGATTGAATTCAGCAGAGGTACCTCTTAAGAAGTAGGCCCCAGACTTGACATCTGAAACACTTAAATTAAGGAGGGTTCTTCAAGGTAGAAAACTCCTGCCTGTGCTACACAAAAACTGGGATGTGAGCTTAGGCTCATAAGGCTTGTTTTCCAGTTATGCCACACTCATTTCCAAAGCACACCCTAACCTTGGTTCATGGCTGGCAATGAGGTCTGGCTAGCTGCAAAGACAGAGGACAAGGTTCTTAGGTTTCCTCAAAAGTCTGTGATGCAAATAAGCTTGCTTTCAGCTTTATTGATTTCTAGGAAAATTCATTTTCCCTCAAACCCAAGGACTAACCACTTAATCCTCTCTTCCAAAACAGATTCAGAAAACAAAAACATTACTATGATTTTATGACTTTCAAAGGGAAAGTAATTTATTGTATATGGCTGACCTCAGCATCTTGCCCAAATGTTTTTACATGAATTTAAACAGAAAGCGATCTGTCATCATAAATTCTGCAGACTGGCAAATCTTGCCTTATATGATGGTGACTTCCCATGTAACAGTAGCAATAAGAGTAAAAAGAGTAAATGCCACACTGAAGACTGTATTCTGGCCACAGCACACCAGGCATTTTAATCCATGAGAATACATGCATAAAATCACAGACTGTTCAGAGATACGATAGGTCCAATACATAAATTCAGGTTTCAGACTTCACAAATACTTATCTTAGCGTTCATGATGGGTTGGCAAACACTGCTTTCAAGTTTTTTCTTCCAAATAAGCCCACGTTGAAATGCACACAGAGTATCATGCACCCAGAGGGTGTTTTTTGTTTTGTTTTTTAATCTAAATATTTTAGCTTCTTGTTTTCATAGTTTAAACACAAAGAAATCACTGACAGGCTCAATGCTAGAATTCACAAGAGTGTGGCTAAGCCTACTTCCTTCAGAAAAAGCACCATGATTTCTTTTTGGTAAGACCTGGTATTCTTTCAAAGACAAGAGTCACTTTTTAGTGAGACTGATCTTAAATGAGTAAACCATTTATAGTTTGACTAAGTTTTGTAGGCCTTTATTAAATGCATTTCCTATCAGGAGTTCTACAAATTTCAGAGGAAAGGAGCAGATGATAAAGCGTGTTTTTAATCTTTTAGTTCGATACATACAGTGAAAATATAAACGTACCCTTCCTGTCAGGCATGAACAGCTTGGAAGAGAATTCTGATAGGAAACTGTAATGCTTCAGGCTTGCCTAAATGAATCAGGAGTAACTAGGGAAATTTGTCCAACATCCCTCATTTTCAACTTGGAAAAAGCTCTGACTCACTGCTTTATTTATTATACTTTCTTGTATAAGAAGCTTCACAGGATCAACTTTTATTCCTAAGCTTGTGTAACACTCCTCAGTGCTCCAGCTCCAACAGCATTATGCACAAATACAATCTGCAAAACCCAAATTCCAGTAGCGCTTATACCTTATATTGCAGCTATAACCGGACCTCTTCATAAATAGCACTACTAAAAACACGAGCATTTCAAAGCTTGCAATTTAAGTAGGTGGATTTTTTAAGAACGGTTTTATGTTCTTTGCATCGTACAGCAAAGAAGCAAGTTTCATTAGTTTAATATTTAATGTGTGAGTATTTCACCAAAAACTTACTGATAATTTTACGTAAATTTCTTTTTTTTTTTTTCTATTAAAATAAAGGAGAAAGAATTAAGGGGATGAAAACTTATTTCTCTTTTATGCTGTTTTTTAACTGGAAAAACCTACAAATTCTGTCATTTTTCTTTTTTCAATCCTCCAGGATACCTGCACAATTTCTATACAGCGTGCAGAAAATAAAGTAACTCTACACATTAAAATATGAGATGAAGAAATCATCTTTCATCAGGTTTTTCATGACAAGTCACTTTTACAGTAAGAAAAATTTTGACATGGTTAAACTACAAATTCAACTACAAATGAATGGAAAAATCAGCATCAAAACCTTAAATGCATTCTACGCCACTCCAGATTATATGTAATTAGGACTGTAATTAGTGGGAGGTGGGGTAAGGACAAAGAAATCTCAGATTTTGTGCAAGTCCAGTCTGTTCAGTCCAGTTCAAACCTGAAGATTTAAAAAAAATAAAAATTAACACATGCTTTCAAAATTCACCTGTAAGTATTAGAACATAAATAGTAATAAGAAATCAAAGACTTTTGCAATACGAGGGAAGGACAGTCATCATCTTTTATAGGTCAGCATTAAGAACGTTAAAAGTGATGCCTGATGTCAGTGTGTGTCTGCTGAGAACCAGGTGCAAATGCAACAGGTCAACATACAAGGTAAATACAACTCTGACTAGAAACATACATAATTAAAATGAAAAATACAGCAAAATAGACTGGGCATGAAAGTGAGAAATATATAGTTTTAGCAGTAACCGAATCACAACCCACAATCTAAGCATCCATTTGTATTTTCTACAATGATAAGTTACGAAAGAATGCGTTCCTACAGCCCCTGCAGACCAAGATTTAGTCACACTTGAATACTTTTAATGAGATAACGTCTTTCCTTCCTTTTACTTAGAAGTCATACATAAAAAGAAACGACTACAGCAATACCTTCCATGTAAGATTTTAGAGTACAGGCATTTTGATGAAACGTCATTTTTCTACTTCTACGCAGCTTCTGCCCAACACTTGTTGCTGTGACCTCGTAAAATGGACTTCGAGCATAGTATTGCAACCTTGCCAGATTTCCATGGGTGTATCTTGGTGGGCCAAGATGTATCTTCTCAAAAGGCCATACAACAAAAGGATGCTGAAAGGAATACTCTAAGCAGTCCACGTGAGTACAGCATACCGGCCTTAAATCTTCTTAAGAATGCAGTAATCAGTAATACATAAGTCGTCCCTCTGGCCTTAGATATTGACTGTTTTTCAAAATATATTAGCCACGTATATGAACAGCTCTTACACCTCTGGAACAAGGTCATTATACACATACTGCAAGTTTACAGCAACTTGCTGGCTTCTGAGAACGTCCCTTTATAGGAGTTTGAGAGATTTCATGGCATTTCTTATTCTTCTTCCATGGAATACATAAAGCCCTATAGCAGGAGGCAAGGATAATCTAGGAACAGCAAGCTAGAAATGTTCATATTTTTTTAAACAGTGCATCTGAAGTTAGCCATGATTTTAAATAGTTATTAATGCAACAGACATTTCTCCATCAAACCATGCCACATACCTGTAAACGACAGAAAAAAGCCCTAATTCATATGAAGATAGCAGGACTTCAGAAAACAATGGTGGATGCTCAGCCTTCTCTGAATATCTGCAAATATACAGGACAAGTTTATTCTCTTCAGAAAGCAAGCCTTGCACTTAAGAGTCAGCAGCGACACACAAAGGTTTCCAGCATTTGACAGTACAACAGTGATCCCTTACGGTAGCTGTAGCATGTAACAGTGGTTCCAAGGGGCCGGTTCCTTCCTCATGATCTAAAATATACTGGTGTAGCCTCCTTGTGGTTTCAGGTGCGAGTAAAACTCAAATAGAAACGGTTCTACAGAGGCATCTTGCAAAACTAAATGGCTTTTTTAATAACAAAGTAGGTTACTCCCCCCCACCCCCATGTTGAGACCCAAAATGGAAGCAATAAATTGTGTTAATTGGTCTTTCTGCTCATGCTTGATGACAGCATAAGAGGAAGGAACTCATTTGTGGAATGGAAAAGATTACTTCACTGAAAGGGTCAAAGAAACCACAAGCATTATCACAAAACAGTACCTCAACAACAATTATCTGTTTATTAAGGTCAAAGACCTTGCTACTCAAACAGAGGATGGCAGCTACTCCTTGTAACCTGGGATATTTAAACTGCAAGTTGGTTGGCGCTAACAAGTCAACTTCCAGCTAGGAAACATAAGCATTCTTCAGCGTTTCATGTGGTAAGGCTCGTGATTCTTACTCAATTCCTACCCATCCCTGCCCCAGAAACTAGATTTTTAAAGAATGGGAAGACACGCAAGATGCAGCTGTGTCTGTTTCAAACTACTTCAACTGTACAAACAAAAGGGTCAATGCAGGCAAATGATGGAACGCCAAGCTAAGAGACCAAAATAAAACAAATGTCTATGGAAACAGAAGCTTACCCCAGTTTGCTCCTTAAAGTTTTCTTTGCTTAGTCAACTTAGGTGTTCTAGTTTGGCTGTTTAATGTGCACCTATTTTCTCAGGAAACAAAGAAAATGGCGAAGTTATGTTTTCTACATTTTTAATTGTAAAGCAAAATTATTTTAAGCAAAGTTATAAAGCGAATTTGTGTCTGAATGCTCACAACCCTTCAGATACTGCTGCAGTACCTGCTTAAGCCTGCCATGATTCTGAATGTGTCCAACAATAGGAGTTGGCGTTGTTGGTGCTGCTCATGTACACTTGTCTAGCATGTGCACCACTTCATTTCACCACTCCTCACTTTCAGTAATTCTCCTTCCCCTTCCCTGCAAGTGGCTGGAAAAGACAGCTGCTGAGTACCTGGGACGAGTGAGGATCTGAGTTTGTGCAAAGGGAGGTGACAGGCACTGTGAGCAGAAGCACCCCAATTCAGGTGAGCAACTCTGAGCTGAAGTTTTCCTTTCTGTCCGATGTCTCCTGGAGAGTTTCTCTGGGAGAAACGAAGAGATTAAAATGAGGTGCCAGAGGGTAAAGAGCCTTTGGTCCTCCAAAAGCCCACTGATCCCTTGTTTTCAAAGGGCTGAAATAATTCAAATGCTATCGTCCATCAGTACAGAAAAGGCAGACTGCACTGAATTCCTTCGCACAACTCCATCCTGTGTTCTTCCTCCAAACTAAACAAGACTGCAGCTTAGGTGTCTTAATGAATGACAGCTTGAATACTAAGAAACAAGGTAAAGCGATGTCTCTTCTCACAGCTTATCAGCAGTACTTTTAATAACCAAAAAGGTTCAGACAAGCTTTAATCAAAGCATGAGCGGCTGTGTATTTAAGCACAAATAACTTGTATTCAAATAATCATTACTAATGTCGACTCAAAACTTTCTGAAACATTACCCTTTAAATGTCAGTGAGCACAGAGCATGTCATCCACATCCATGATCTAGATCAGTATGTATCCCCAGGAAGATGACAGAATCAGTGTTTACTCATCATCATGAAGCCCTATTTCTTTTTAAAGTAAAACATTCAGAAAACATTTTGAACATTGTCTTTGACGTGAAGTGATGGTAGGAAGGGGAAAAGAGATTTCATCCAGGTGACAAATACTGAAGAACACAAGCACCTTTTTAATTCTTTTACTTTTTTTCAAAAAGCAATCAACTGGATTCATGAGTTGGTTGAAATCACACATCACAAAACCCCCTCCAGCAGCTATTGCTTTTCAGATGCCTTTTTATGAACAGAAACATTCTATAGTGAAACCCCTAGGTCTGCCAATGTTGAACAGGCACCACTCCATATGATCAGAATAGATGTTTGGTTTCATAAGAACATTTTCCTTTTGCTATCAAAACAGCTATCCAGAATAACACTGTGTCTACCTATATGTATGCATATGAATCTTCATACAGACATATATATATGTGTGTATGAAAATTCAAGCTGAAACAAGACCTTTAGTTCTTTTCAAACACCATCCATTTTGAAGCACGTTGAACAACAAATTGCCTATATCTTGCAATATATGAACAGTGCAACAAAATCTTTTATTGCTGACCAGGAACAGTTCCATGTAACAAAGACCTGTGCCCTTGTTCAAAAACAGTCAGATAAGAAGCATCAGACACTAATTATGTCCATACAGTTTAAGTCTGCTTCCTTGTGTACAAGCACAAGAAAAACAAATCACTCGTTTTCTTCAAAACTCAGCCTTATTCACTGTGAGGTTTTTTTGGTGAGTGAAATGAGAAATGGTTCTGACACAGTGAACAGCTGTCTTATGAAGTTAACTTACTAAGGAAGCAGGTTCTGCAGGAAGAATATAATTTGAAGTATACACAAGGAGGCAGGACTGATGAAAAGCTACACGTAACCTTAGATGTACAGCCTTCCTACTGCAACTCTGCAAAATACAAATTGGCTCTCCATGAAAAATTGTAAATAAAATATCTTTTACATGGTTTCAAGTGCATAGTTTACAAGTTCAGCCTTATATACCTGTTGTCAGTTTTACAGCGAAGAGGAACAATGTTTTGACAGATGACAAGAGGATAAGCCCTTTATCATGTTTCACTTTTATTGAACATTTTCTGCAAGTGCAGATTACAACCTTGCTTCAGGTTGCACGCATCAACGTAAACCATGATAAATCAATGCTTTTTGAAATTCAAATCCTAGCGGTAAGGGGTTAGGTAGTGGTTGATTTCTGTAGTTAGAGAAATTACAACAGTGTAACAGTCATTCATAAAAGCAGTATGGTGCAAGAGGCTCTTTGGTGCCAAAAAGTTGTCAGTAATGCATTTATGAACGCTACTGAGTTGAAAGCAATCCAAATTACAACTCTTCCTCGCAGTGCTACAGAAACATTAAAGGACACTGGAGACTCCCGTATCTTGAGTAGTCTGCGAAGAAATATCACCATTAAAAGAACAGCCGTATAAAAACCAAGGAGAAAAGACTCAAATGAGAAAGTATATCCTATCTGTCATCCTGAAACACAGGTCGGGTAACGCCCAGCTCTGCAGCAGGCATGTTATTTAATCAGATTTAAAGCGATGTCCATACTGAGACCTGAAAGATCACTGCCTTAAACTTACGCCCACTAATATGGGCATTACGTGGCAATGTACTTGCAACACCTGAATCTTCAGTAGCGCCTAAAGATCATACTGCTTACACACCAGCATGTATCCAGAACAGTCAGAACTCAAACACCTAGAATTACGTAGAAACCCCGGATTTCAAGTGAAGTCTAAGAAACCCTAAGAAATTTGCAAATTCACAGATCTACTAACTCATGATTATTTTTTTTTTTTTGAAACCAGATGAGTTTAACAAAAATGCAGACTTACTTGTGACTTTTTTCCAAACTACAATGTATAGGCCGATCCTCGCGTAGATATACACATATATACAAAATTTATAGAAAAAACAAGAGTCCTGTGGATGAGATTCCTAACTTCAGCAAAAGAACACAACACACATGATAAAGGAGAAACAGAGATAAATGGCCAGTTCTGTCATCACAAGCACTTATGGTTCCACGCTAACTTCAGTCATTATTGCATGCATTAGAAGCCTGGAGTTGCAAGTATCTCTGAGTACAGTTGGTTCAACTGACTAAATCGCTCTTCCAAAATATCTCACTTTCAACCTGATCTAAAATTCAAGGTACTATTAAACACGTCAAGTAGGAGAGGAAGAAAAAACTCATGTCATTTGCTACAGCATTAAGTGTTGTTAATTGCACAACCTGGCTGGGTTTAACAAAACTGCAAGTTTCTATTTCAAAATCAATTCCAACTTGCAACACCTGCACGGAAAGAAACAGAAAAGATAAAATATGCAGCTTCTCAAACACTCCTTTAGAACTACAGCATCTAAAAATCAAACATTCAATTTTTTTCAAAATGCAAGTTTGCTTCACTGGACTACCACTGCAAATCCTACATTTAACTGTGCTGCCTCTGTGTATTTCTGAATACAGCTGAAACATTTGCACCCCCTAGCTGTCATAGGTAAGAGACAGTACTTATATCTAACTTACATTCATTTTCAACTTCAAATTTATTGAGGCAGTTTATATCAATGTATCCATAAAATTATTCAGAAATAACCCAAGTATACCATTTAAACATCTTCATGATTTATCCATTTACACACTCAGTACACAAACAACCCAGCCTCTGTACAGGTTCATCACATGCAAACCACCCATAAAGACAAAAACTTTAATTAAAAATAAGTCACAACTCAGTGTACTGTTTCAACTGCATCTCCATTTACCAAATGGCACATTGAATATTCTCTAAAATAAGATGTTTTTAACAATCTTGTTAAAAAATTCTTGGGCAAAATATTTCTAGACTTAAAAAACATCAAGATTTTTCAAAACACTCAAGATACTATACAACTTATAATAACCTTGAAATAGGTTTACAAGGTTGTTAACCAAGGTATTTACATACCAAATAATGTAAAGCAAAAAAAATCGTATTTCTAATGACAAAAAGGTGATGCATTAAAGATTTATGAAATTAAAATTAAGGCTCTTTGTTATAGTTCTTTATGTAACTTTACATAATAGCCAACTTTGGAAATGTCAGTCTTGCACATTCTTGTCAATCTACTGCATTTAAAGCAGTAGAGTATATTAAGTATTACTTTGAATAATTACATTGCTACTTCTATGTTTGAGCATGCTTTTGAAACACTGTAATTATGAAATATTTACAATGTGTAGCCTTTAAACTTTATGTAAAAGTACAAGTATGACTGTCTGATTTGAATACAAACAACATACCTGCAAAAAACTTCTTTAATTCTCAAAATTAAATGCAAATTCCTACAATCTTAATAAGCAAACCAGCTCTGAAAAGTTCTAATATGTGCCTGAATGTGGACAGAAGTTATGTGAAATAACTCAGACAGTACTGTTTTTCATTTCAGACCGAACTATTCTTTGTATCATACTCTGTTTTCTTTAAGCATGTAGAAAAATTAAATATTTTTTTAAAAAAATTATTCCAAGACCTACGTATGCTTTCAGAGCGATGTCCATAGGTTTCTTGAAAAACCAATACTGTCTAGCAGGTTGTAACGATTGGTCCACAGTTTATTTCAGGATGTGTGTTCAACTAAAAGCAACTTGCTGTTTTTCAACGTCATTTCTCTTAAAAAGCACAGTGATATAAAACACTGAAGACAGAACAAAAAAAATGGAATGGTAACCTAAGGATCAAATTCATTAGCCATTTCTCCTACTATATCAAAATTTGTAGTCAGAATTGTCTTTATTGACTTTATTTTTAATTTTTTGTACACAAAGAAAAACATGTTCATATCCATCATGAACAAAAACTTAAAAAGGCAGAACTAGAAGACATTTGTGTCCTTCACCAAAGCAAAGCTGTGCTAAAGGTTCCAAACATTTCCATTTTTAAAATAAATATTTTCTTTTTTTCATTGTCTACATTCCAGTCTTCAGAGCATCACTGGAAACTGCAGCCTATCATGAAATACACACTTTTAAACAGAGTCCCAGCTCACTGCGTTTGGTAGCTTGCCATACCATATCCAGCTTGGTTAGGTATTACAGGAGCACCTTGTCCCTGTGCAGGCTGAGCACCAAATCCACCCATCCAGGCAGCAGATGGAGATTGGCTTAAAAAGGAACAGGAAAAGAAAAAATAAAAGAAAAAAATCATGCAAGCTAGTCAAGTTATTTACAAGTCAACAGACTAAAAAAAGAACATAAAACACACTTCCTATGCTACCATTTATACCAAAATAGAACATTTTATTCTTCTATGAGTAATTCAGAAGCCTTTTATACCAGGCTACAATGCTGCAACATGTGGTTTCTGAAAACGCCTTAAGCTTTAAGGGGGGGGGGAGTATTGGATACTAGTTACACAGAACCACCACCTCCAAAAGGCACGAACACAGGCATGTGTCTGTAATTCCACACCAGTGATGCAGAAATGCAAAAAATCCCCAACACCTAATTGGCATAAGTACCACTGATAAGTTTATCAGGGCTTCATCTCTTGCCAATTAAACATTATGAGAAATTAAACAAAAGAAGTTATTTTAGAAGTGTATTAAAACAAAAAAAAAATCTGGTGAACTCTGGTGAAGGTTTCAGGTATTAAGAGTCCAGTCAAATTCTGAAACCGCAAAAGTTAAAATGTCGTTATGTAGTTTCTTTTCTCCTCAGTCACAAACCCTTTGGTAAACACTAGGGCTCCACAGTTTAGACTTCTCCAGTATTCACCACCACAAGTCAGAATCTCAAATTTTTAGGTAACAGACAAGACCACCACCTGAAACTCTAACACAGAGGCAGTTTTTGTTAACTTTGAGTCTCAAGACACCCATGTGCACAAAATGTCTTATCATGAACAAGCCAGAGTGACTCACCCCACTATTTGGTCCATGGTAATCATTAAACATAAGCTTTAGCACGTAACAAGGCTTGACACCTTGTGCAATCCTTGAATCAAATGAGCCTGAAGCTCAGACACAACATTACTGCAACGCTCTACAAAAAAAAAAGTTAAGTACAATTACTCACTCTACTCCAAACCCCTGCTGATTCCACGCCTGGCCGTACATTCCGTATGACGGTACTTGCCACCCGTTAGCCATGTATTGCCCGTACTGTTGGGGATTTCCGTATACTTGGCTCCATTGCCCCCACTGACTGTAATCCACCTAAGGAGAGAAAAATTCTTAGCACTTCAGGTTCTAGAGGTGGATTATATTCCTTTTCAGCTGCTAGAGGCAACACTTTTGACTGTCAGTCACGCTGGCTATTTAGTCATAGTAAAATCAGAAAAGTGAGACAGCACTGCGACCTAATTAGATCCTCGTACTGAGAGTGTGCACACACATGTGTTTTTAAATACCAAGGGATGTTTGGTTGGATGGTCAGCTAGTCCGCGGTAAGAGGGCTAGCATGAACCAGAATTACCTCCAAGTTTCTCCCTATCTTGAATCATATCCAGCAGACAGTACCAGATATTCCACCAAAATCACTAGCCCAATTTGATGAACAACTGGAACATAACTGAGACAGAACACGGAATTTCATAAGAATGCTACTACAACATCAAGCTATTATAGTTGGGATGCATTACAGATAATTGATTGCTTTTGTGATACAAATATAAGAACACACAAAAAGGTTAAAATGCCATTACCTGTTGGAAGTTTTTAGTCATATCAGGGGATTCTTTACCCCAATAACATTTAACAACATGTCCTTCAATTGTGGTTCCATTAACTGAAACAATAGCATGTGCTGCACTTTCATGGGTTGAAAATCTAAAGAAGGTAAAAACAAACTAGTGTTATGCTTCATAGTCCCTTCAGTGGGTTGTTAAAAAAGTGACTCCATACATACAGGAAAATCCAGAGAAGAAGATCTGCTTTAACAGATTTTCATCTTTACAAGTAAAAAGATTGGTGGCTGCTTAAAAGTTCCAAATTTTTCTATGAACATAAGGCAACGGCTTTTAAGGCATCAGCTGAAGTTCATTCAAGTAAAATTAGAGAAAGATGAAACAGTACTACCTTAAAATCACAGATTTTCTTGTCCTTTGTCCATACCTGACAAAAGAGTAACCTTTTTCAGGAAACACTCTGATTTCCATAATCTGTCCAAACGGTGAAAAAGTCTGTCTCATAAGTTGATCTACAAGACAGAACGTTTCTGAATTAGTAGCCATCTTGGTGTCCAGAAAGTTTCAGCAATTAAAGAAGCAGTAAAACAAATCATACCTGTGAGCCCAGAAGCGATTCCTCCACAGTAAACAGTACAATTTTTTGGACTCGACTGATTTACTACATCTTCAAATCTCAATTGTTTTGTATTATCTAGAAAGAGAGAAGGCTGCTTTTAAGCATCAGGCTAGCAGTAACCAGAGTCCCAGATACTTACCTTGTACAGATGTACGAATTATGCATTTAATAAACATCCAATATTTTATGATAGAGCAGCAGTGCCACCACTATGTTGACTTAACATAGCAGAAAAATCTATTCTTTAAGATCTGGAAGCCAAACTAGATATTCAATTAAGTGACATGATTGTGGCAACGCTGTTTCACTCCTCCATTTAACAGTGCCATGCAGGAGAGCAAATGCAACATAACTTTACAGAAAGGTCTTACTTTCTTGTGTACTTTTGGGGGCTGGTGGTTTCCGTGTTGCCCAGTTAGTTCTGATCTGACGGCCTCCCAGCCACTGGCCTCCCATGTGTACAATAGCGTTTTCTGCATCCTAAAGAGATGAAAATAAAGACTACTAATACATACAAATAAGAAGTACGTATAAGCCTGTGTATAAGATTTAGTTGTCAGTTAATTCCACCAACTGCTAAAAAGTACATGAAATTCTGAAAAAACTACCTAGTAAGCAGACAAAATCAAGTAACATCAAGACAAGTGTTACATAGGAAGGCCCTGACAAGCAACTTAGTAAAGCCTTCCCCCTCTTCCATGTTCTTTACACAGAACCAAAGCCAACTACAGTCACATACACACAGATACTTGTGTAAAGGTAGTGTATCAGTCTTTGATGGCTGCCCCAAAAAAGTGCAAGGGTCATACAGATGCCAGAAGCAACTATTTAAATGAAAGGACTACAGTTTTAATTATGGAAAATCAAATGATTTTGCCAATTGACTATATCACCAAGAACATAACACACAAAAGCATATCTGATAGTAACAGATGAAAAGTGAAGAAAGACTTTTTAATCATCAAAATCCCTCACTGAGAAATTTCTTGGCTGTAACCCAACTAAAGTTTATACAACAAGGTACATGCTGCAGAAGACACGATATAAAATAAAAATGCCTGAGTGTGGCCTTCTAGAACCTTAACAGGCACTCAATGTAATAGGCCAAGTTTGGGTAGATTTAGGGAGAAAAGTTGTAAGTTCAGGGAAGGCTGAATGATATGTTAATAAAACACACTAATGCTGGGATAGAAATCCACTGAGCTTGCAGTTTCCTGTTATTTGCCCCTCCACCCCCACCCCTTCCTCTCTTCTGCCCTTTGAAGGTATGCAATTTACAAAGCAGTCTACGCTCAGACATACCTTCTGTAAGTGTTAAAGTCATTGTATGTATGCAACACACAAACACCCAGAAAAAACAAAGAGTCCAC
Source organism: Anser cygnoides (assembly GCF_040182565.1). Lineage (NCBI taxonomy): Eukaryota > Metazoa > Chordata > Aves > Anseriformes > Anatidae > Anser > Anser cygnoides. Next base: position 6,162,495 of record NC_089879.1, on the reverse strand, counting down.
GGCCCACATGGCTTAACACCTTATCTTGAATATAAGCTAAAAGACAATCTCTAAGCTCACATTGTAAAAAAGGAAACGTTTGCTAACTCTGCAAGAAGCAATCGTTTTTATTTCCCCCCCAACTCTTTTGAAAGAAGAGAGGCAGAGCAAATAGTACATATGCTTGAAATGCTTTTCCAAGGGCACAAAGCTTAAGAAAGGAAGTAAAGCACAAGGGACCAAGGGAACACAGAGACAATTTAAAGGTGAATGGCTTGCAGCTCACTGCCTCACACTGACTGCTTTCAGGACAGACTTATCTCAAATACAAATGACTCAGGACCTTGATCTTCCTCTTTTACTAATACACAGTGGTCATTTTGAAGACAATACATAAATACAATGATGAATTTATGAGAACACCAATAAAAAAAACTTGCACCCTTGCTCCCAAGACACAGTAACTTCCAACTTGACTAGGAAATCAAACCAGCTCAAATTCATCTCACTGCTAGTCTTGATGATCATAGCTACAACAAAAATGGAACCGAGACCATGCCGTAACTGTTCCAGTCCAATGCAGCAGTTTAATTTTCTCATAACTGTGGTGTACATTAAGACCTTAATGGGTAAGGAAAACCACCTCATGCTGTCCTAAACGTATCTCTGAATAAACACAACTCAGTTTTCCAAATCATTTCCATACAATTATTTAATTAACTTCAGAATTACCAAGAATGATTTGCTGAGGCTCTTGTATTGCTATAAGTAGTAGGACATTTTACTGAGCTGCAGAGCTCAAGGAAGCAAGTTCAGCTATACTTTAGTGTACGCCACGCACGCGGCAGCATTAGGTCCCCAGCAAGACTGAGCTTTGGTGTGAACCTAAGCCTGCCGAACACCAAGCCCTGCTGCGTAACTGCGTGCACAGCTTGGGACTGAGGGCTCCAGAGCTTCACTTTGCGGGGCTTCTACCCTACCACACCAAACGACAGTGGACGAGGTGCGGTGCCTCAGCTAGCAGACCCAAAGTGCAGCATCCCAAAGCGCTAGACCCAGGACTAGACACTCCACTCGTTCTACAAGAGATGGCTCAACAGACTAAGCCAAACTCTAACACACCCAAACAAGCTTTCTACATTCTGGAATCTTTCTTCAGAACGTTCTTGCCCCATTGCAGTCATCTAAATTCTTTCATAATTCTTTCATCCCTTACCACAAATAATGGAAGTTTGATTAAACTGTCTCCTAAACCCAAATTTCCCCTGAGAAAGTCTGTTACGTAGTGAATATATAAACAGGAAAAACTAAAAGAGGAAAAATCTGCAATTATTTTAAATTTACATTGTGATTACTCACCAGTTTGTTATAAAAAGATACAAAACCATAGCCTTTTGACTTTCCAGTTGCCATATCTTTAACTACCCGTGCATCCCTGTGAAAAGAAGCACAGCTATATGAGGGCAATATTAACAACCAGCGAAATAAAAACTAAAAGGAACCACACACACTGTATTGTGAGCATAATTTTTCTTATAAATTCAGTTAGCCCTAAAACTAGTCATTCCTGAACTCTCCCTATTGCTTCTTTACCTGTTAGAAAAAAGCAGTAGGACAAAAAAAATAACATGTAATAGACATGCAACCTATCCACATAACCTATACTGGCTAAGACTAGAATGTTCAAATTGGAAGTATAAGAGAAACAGAATTTCCTTTTCTAATATTCTATTGGCTAGGGTCCACTAAGGTTTACTGTTCTATAAATTACTGTAACAATTCTATCTAATTTACCATGCATTTTCTAAATAGTTAAATGTCTTCTGCCTAGTGATACAAAATATATGAAATATTAAAAAAATCGAAAAAGAGGAAAAAATAGGAATTAAAAGGCATACATGGCCTGTTAACAGATTTCTTTATTTTTCTTGGTCAATTCTCTACCATCATTTTGGAGTTTGGGCAGCTGTAAATTTTGAAAAATTGACATTTTCAGAAATTTAAGAAAGGAGAATAAAACTAACAACAATGCTAAGCACACCAGTACGAAAACAACAAATTTACACAGAAATTTTAGTGAGTAAGTTAAAATGATTGGAAATATAGAACTGCACTGAATATAGAATGTTAAAATGTAAATACTAAAATATGTATATATAAATAATGTATAATAAGAATAAATAGAAATGAGAAAAAATCTACAACTGAGTTCCAGTGTGCACAGTTCCTTGCAGTTAGCCTTCAAGATCCTGTCCATTCTTATGAGCAATTCTGCAAAATAACCAGAATGCTATTACTTTTAATTGTGACTTGGACTTTAGAAAAACTGCAGGTCTCAGGTATAAATATAGATTGAGAAACAGAAACCTGAATTATTCTCTTTATATCGATTTTTAAACAGTACTACTTACCACATTAAGAGACAAAAAGCAAAGTAAACAAAATAGCAGAGGTAAGATTTACGATTCATTTAAAAATATGCGTACAGAACAAGAGAAAAATAAAAATTTTGTTCTTAGAAATATATTCCTGTAAAATCGTACAAAAAAGTTCATGTGCAACTTTAAAGGATTTCTATAAAATAAGCTGGTAACAGATTAACAAACTTTTTTGTAGCAGTGCTCTTAAATATATACTTTAGAACTCACAAGCATTCTTTTAATGTTAAATATGTTCAATTGAAACTCCAGATGATTTGTTATCACCTGAATTTTCTGAGAGAAGTGTAAAGAAACTCTCTCAACTGGCAGAAGTGTGCACATATTATAAATCCAACATTTCTTAATTTAAATATTATAATCTTAATTCATCATATCTAAAAAAGTAATTGAAATTTCAATATTAGCTTTTTTCAGATTTTCATAAGTTCTACAACAATCTGCTTCATAAAATTATTTAATTGCCTAGCGTTCGATACTGCCTATAAAACGCAGTATGAATGCATATAAAATATGCCAAAGGTGCAACATATACCACTTATAAAGTCACTATTCTGTACACATTGTGAACAATAAAAAAAAAATCACACTTAGAAACAGTAATTAAATTCTAATAAAAAGTTGAAAGATATTAGTATATAAAGTTAAAAGCATATCCCTTTCAGCAAAACTGGAGCACAATTACATTATTGTATATACATCAAGTGATATGAATACCAAGATAAAAAGACAATCCCTCTTTACTGCCCACCCAACACAAAGAAATTAACATCAGAAAAAATATCTAAAAGATAAGAAGTAACATTTCAAATCAGAACCACATTTTTACTGTCAGATTTTCTAACTAATATTGGCAATGTTTATTATGATACTTACGATATTTTACCAAAAGGAGCAAATGCTGACTTGATGTCTTCTGTTGTTATTTCTGGACTTAAATCCCCAACGAACACATGGAAGTGATCTGAAAATAAATAATTTACTAATCAAATATTTCACTGCTATCTACAGTTTTAACTCCTGAGAAAGTGATGCTCTGCGTACAGCACTGGGAACCAGGAACGCCCACGATTCCACTCGATGAGCAGCAGCAACTAAACGTGTCCACTCCAGTTTCCCCAGTTGTAAAGCAGAAAACAGAAGAATTAGTTTGCAAAGTTCTATTAAACACAAGATGGGAAGGAGAAAAGTTATGTTTAAATGCGTTTATGGCAATTACTACCACATGTTATTAAGTATTTGTGTAGAAGTAATACTGTGCCATTACTTTACTTACTGGATGTATCTTTTTTCTGGCTACTTGGTGTTGTTGCCCAGTTTACTTTGACCTCCTGAAAACAAGTATAAGATTTAGTATAAATTCATAAAACTCTTACATTTTATAAGTTAATTTAAGGGTTGGTTACAACTGTCAATGTTTAAAAATCATCGCTCAATATAAAAGACTGTAGCACTTTAAAAAAAGTAAAGAATACTTCCTAAATAAGATTTTTTTTTATTTTTAAATCAATAGTATTTTATTCTAATAATATTTAATCATTGTCAACATCTCTAACAAAAAATTCCCATAGGTTTATTTATTTACAAGAACTTATTTCCCTTAAAATTAAGATTACAATGTAAACAACTTACCTTTCCCAAAATCTTTCTCCCATTCATAGCAGCTAATGCAGCAGCTGCATCTCTGTGTTCATAAAATTCCACAAAGCAATAAGGGTCATTGCTTGTATGCTGCAAAACAGAAAATCCAACAGAAGAGTTGACCCTTCTGCTATCGGGTTGCTGAGAAGAAAATCCAGGAAAATATATTACTTATAGCTAGAAACGTTAAGAATGATTTGCATTAGATTCATGAAATAGCCTTTGAAATTACACTTAAATGTAAGAATTCTTAAGATGGGCTTCTTAGTGGTCTAACAATTTCTGAAGCATTGTTTACTTTATATGGGGTCTCAGTACTGAACTAAAAATAATTCAACTACCAGAAAGGTGATCTGCAGACTGGATGGAGAGGAGGGAAAAGGGGAAGAGTAGAGAGAAGAACAAATATAGTCTTCTGCCTCCAATACATACTCATAGCTTGAAAGGTTTGTTCCCCACATACACTTTCACCAATTTTCTCTCTCCTCATGCTTAAGAAGTCTTTCCTCTTATTTGCCTGAAAATCATTAGTAGACCGCAACCCAGAGGTTGCATATTCTTGGCCTCAAGTGAAAAACGTTACACCTAACAAGTGGGAAACATCCCTTAAAAAGGGGTCAAAATAATTAATGATCAAGGGGGGAAGATACTACTTAACTGATTGCTATTCTCTTGCATCTTGGATATAACCTGCTTTTGTAGGCTGACTTATATCTTCTTTAAAAAAAACTAACAAATAAAGCTCCCTAAACCAGGATATGAAAAGCAAAGAACACGAAAGCCTTCAGAACAGTTGATCAAGTAGACACAACTACGAGACACTGGACTTTAATTCCCAACCCCCACCCCCCCCAAATGTCAGAAGTACAAGAGCTAGGGCCTTATATCAAAATATCTGCAATAACTATGCTACGTGTACACAGACCAGAAGACAATAAACGAGTATAAAACTAAACTTATGTCTTGCATGGACAAGGAAGGGTCTAACAACTGTTTTGGCATCATTATTCCTCCACATCAACTTTCACCAGTGTCAGATCACAGCACTAACTGAAGAGTAGACCAGTAGACCTTCATCAGTTTTTACTATTTAACTACTGAAGATTCATACAAGCATATATGGATAAAGAAAACCAAATTCTGTCCTGTAAAACTGGACTGTACTTCCTCAAACACAGCTCTGTCTAGATCTGAACAAGGGAAGCTATGAAGATCTAATAGCCAAACTGCTCACGAGGCCTTTATACACCTAAAATAATAAAGCAGTCCGAAGTCATCCTTCTAAACACTTGCAGTACTGGGTGTTCTAACATGCAAAGTAACAGGCGGTGACAGACTATGTATCTGAGACTATAAACAGGAGTTTAAGTCAGGAGAGCCCTGAAGTACTCTGAAAGTACCTCGATCCCAGCTGCCCCAAAACAGTGAGCCTTAATTCACCCCTCTTCTCATACTACATTCCTGCTGCGCTGAACACAAGATTTAGGAAACTACAAGTTAGTGCACTTCATGCTTCAACTGAAGTGCATCCAACGTTACTTTCAGATTGGGAGGAGGTGTTCTTTGCTCTAAGAACTGGTCTGAACATAAGAGCCTCTGTTTTAGAGGCCCAGATCTTTAGGTGTTCAAGATACCTGCAAATGCTTGTCACACCACCCGCTGACTATATGTGCTCCCAGAATAAACACTTGAAAACTCTAGCCACTTAGTATGTCCATGCCACATCTTCTGCAAATGAGGGAAGGGAAAAAGTGAGTGAAAAAAAAACAGTTGATGCAAACAGCTGAAGAGGAAAAAAAAACACAAAAGGAAAACACTCAGGTATAAACTCGACTGACTGAAGTAGTAACAATGGACAGGTAAGAACTGCTTAAATGTAACAGCATCTGTGAAAAGTTTAAAATGCAGGGATTAGAAGGATGGACAATGTCAACAGGCACTTCGACAGTTACAAGCACAACAGCTGCAGGCCAATTCCAGTCTAGAATCCAACCACTTGAAGTTACCTGGGTAGTCAGTTTCAAGGTGTAAGCATATTCCTTTGTGTGACTGTAAACAACTTGTTTTGTTTTTTTTTTTAAATACCTGAACAACTAACACACTATACAAAAATGTTTAAAACCTTCAAAGTACACAGGTAAAGGCATACCTAACATTTGTAGTTCACACTGTTTATGGTTATCACTTTGACAGGTTTACAACTATACCTGAAAAAGATACTGTCCTCCCTTTTATTTTCTCCATGTATTCACTCTTTGAACCGGAGAGTAATTATAGGGCATTGCTCCATATCAAAACCCGTTTCCAGTAGTATAAATACACAGTTTACAGTACCTCTGAAATGCAAACACACCCTAAAGGATGCAACAAAACACCCCTCCTAGGTACTCCGGAGGTGAAAAACGCTGCCCTTTCTATCTTCAAATATGAATTCCCCTCTTATTAAGATCTTTCTTCTACCCTCCCTTCTTTGTGAAGTCTATCAGGTGGCTTTGGGGCAGTGAGGGCAGACAGCGCACTGAGTAAATGGGTGCTGAACTTCTCAACATTGCACTCATGGTACCCTGCTTGGTGACAGGTGCTAAGGTCAGCCGAGTACATTCACCTCCTAACACCTGAACCCAGCTGCAAGTGGCTTTTTGTTTACACATTTATTTCATAAAGCTGTCTCACTGATTTCTGTGGTTATGCAAAATAAAATAAGCATTGGAATTTCTCATCCACTTCGTAGCAAATCAGAGTGACGCCAACATCTCTCACCCAGCCAGTGGCAGTACCCTATTTCTGAAGGGTATGTGACAATCACCATTTCTCTAGAGCAAAACTACCAAGAGTGTTCTGTAACACACGCTATTTTCTTCTCTTCTTTCTCCAACAACCATGGCAGAACTCTTACCTTCCTAGAAAGCTTTAATAAAAGTGCCACGTGAGAAATTACTAGTTAAGACAAAGATGAGAGTGATTAAACAAGCATCAAGTTAATTTGTGGCTAAAAACAAAAAAGCAGCATGCCACATTGAAAGGAAAAGCAGATAACTGAAGAGTTACTATCGTGGTGTTCCTAAGAGGATGAGTCTTGCAACCAGGCATACTTAATATTTTTATTAATGTTCCTGATAAAAAAAAAGGTGACTGTACTCAGAAATCTGTAATAACAAGTTAGTAGGAACCACAAGAGCACGCAAAAAAAAAACAGAACCAAAAATTAAAACTAGCAAAAGTTCTGATTAGTCCCTGCCTGCTAGAAGCTTGTAGGTTATAAATGAAGAAAGAGGGAAGAACATTAGGCAGCAAGAAGTTGCCTAGGATATGTCAGGAAGATCACAGAAATGGCTACCAACCCTAAATGTATCAGTGTTTACAAACGTGAGAGAAGAAAGTATTAATACTTACCAACACTTTATATAAAAACCGTATCTGGGATACTAAGGAAATTTTGTTCTAAGAAAAATTTCATTTAAGAACAGACTAGTGCAGACAAGACCTACTCCAATTTAAAGAAGAAGTGGCTCAGGAATAGAAGAACTTATTTAGAAGAATTTTTGACTGTTCATGTTCAGATAAAGTCTAAAATGGAAAAAATAGCCATGAATAACACTGGAAACAAGAAAGTTTTTTGATTATCAGAACAAGACAGTTCTGAAAAGAGAGCGCAACAATCCTTTACATTAAAGCAGAATCTCATCAGTTGACAGAGCAGATATGGCAGGGCCACCAGCAAAAGTACAGGACTGTGCTCAACAACAGATCTCTTCTGCAAAAAGGTATCAGAAAATATAAACAAGATCGACCCCAGAAAAACAGATTACCAGTAATGTCAAAAGAAGCCCCCACAATTTTACCCTAAATTACATTATTGTTGCTACCCCTCTGGATGTGAAAGGCCTTACCTCTGTTATCATTTTACAGCTTTTGCATGGTCCAATCTGGCTGAATAACTGAAGTATAAGGACTTCAGTCACATCTCTGGAGAGGTTTCCTACATAGCTACACAAGGAAACAAACAAAAGAATTAAACCAGAAATTTTCACCTTTTAAAGTGTTAATTTTTTTAATCCTTAAATGACTATGAAAAAATCTCCCTTTAGAATCCCAGGCATCTTAAATTGAAAGACATTATTTACAAATGATTTTATGACAGAGCTTTAACGCGACATCCATGTGTTTTTTAAATTAAAAAGTTGGCAGCACAACTGAGAATGTGAAGCATGAAACAGAGTGAGTACTGGACATCGATATCTAGCACCAATCCTTTCTTCAAAGAAGTGTCACAAGCAGGAAGAAAGCTGCTCAGGAATGTCGGATAGAACAAGCGACCAACTGGGCAAAGATGTTTTAAGCTTCACTTCCCACTGAGCATCTAATCAAGCCCACTTTAATTTGGGTATGAACCCACAGCTAACGCCTCCTATTTCAACAGTAGCTGTTGGACACAGACCGTGCTGTGCCTTGCAAGCAACCACCTCAATTCTTCTGTTTTCCTGAAGTGGGAAACCTGGCCGCTCAGCAACAGGCAAGGCAATCTGTGCAGCACCGCAACACAGGACCACTCCCCATGCCATCTAGCTCAACAGATGCCACCTCTGCAAAAAATCCCCCCAATTTTAGCAATGTTATTTTAATATCACCCACACTTCCTAATTTTTTTTTTTAATTTATAAAGCCTTAGAAATTCCAAAACTTGGAATTGTTTTTGTGAAGTTTAGATAGAGTCCTACAATTACACAAACAGTAAAAAACCAAACCAACCAAACACACACAACAGTTGAGTTCTAGAACCATTCCTAGATACTCTGCTATGTTTTAACACTCACAAAAAGTGAAACCAGGTCACAGAGATGGCTCAGAAAAAGTCAAACATACAAAACAGAACTCCTTTAAAAAAAGCATGCCCAATTTGGAATCAAACTCAGTTGGTAAGGGAAAGGCACGTCATGTCAGCACAACTCCACATCGGCAGCCCAGGAGCATTCGTACTTTACAAAAATAAGCCCGTCAAGGTATAAGGTACACAAATACAACCAGTAACAAGAACGCAACTTCTGTATTTATCTGTTGAAAGAAGATACACATTTTATTCATTACACTCTGATCCACTATAGAATCCCCTAACAAAAAGTCAGTGGGAGCTGCTAACGGACTTCGGTGAGCTCCAACGCGAGCCAGCAGCTCTCAGTCCATGCGTAAGCCCAGCGCGTCTCCATGCGGCGCTGTGCGCGCTTCTCGCGCTTAATGGGCGTCCCTCCGAGTAAAAGTCTTAAAAGCTGCTTCTGTGCTCCACAACTGGACTTCCGCTTAGCTCGAGCAAAATGACAACTGACACCGCTTGTTTTCATTTGAACACCACACAACGAAATTCACAGGGTTTTATGCTGATGCTCTCAAAAGCTCAGCTCCGAACTCGGAGTCAGGAGAGAAGTGCTGCACCAGATCCAGAGCGAGCTTCCTACAGGATGCCACCTGGACACACAAACGTCCCTTAAATGCATTCGTGTATTTTTACTTTCCTACTAAACATGCATGAATTAGGAGACATCACTAATGGAAGCTGCATTTGTAGACTGCATTGTTAGGAAGCATTTTGGTAAAGTTAAGACCTGCCAAAGTGAGGAAGACCCCGTGTAAGACAACCTGCCTGCCTCATGGACTTTTCAACTCCCTGTTCTGAAAATGTAGAAGATCTGGCTAAGTGTTTAACTGCTACCTGAAATCTTAACTAAGCTCGTTAATCATTCACCAAGTTAAAATTGCCAATCACTAACAGTTTTAAGTGGAAACACTACCATTTGCAGATATTATTAAAATCCGATGGAAAGATCTGGTTTCAAGAGCTGCTCCGGGAAGTGTCAGTACCGACAGGAACCTGTCACCTGCGGCTGCTGCCCCGTACGTTGTGGAGCAGGGCTAGCTACCTGCGTGCCTGAGCAGCACCCCTACAGCTGGAGCACTGACAGGGAAGGAAACACAGGGCAGTCCTTTTAACTTCACCCCTACTGCCAAGTCAGGCACAGCAAAGAACACAGTAACGATACAGGAAGCCAAAGTCTCAGCACCTTCTACATATCAGTACGTTTTTCAGAGTTCTTACATTTCCGAAGTACAATCTGCACAATTCCTTTTGGAATTCCTGACCAAAAATGCCAGGAAAACCGTTCCTTCTAAACCCATTTAATCAATCTAAGCTGTGCTAACTGTTGGAAGAGATACCAGGTGGCTTTCCAATGCCACCGTGTCTTCTGCAAGATGCCACATCGTAACCTTCAGCTATGAAACAGGCTGCATAAAAAAACAAATGAGCAGAGTAATTTTGGACCAGCTGATTGCTAAATTCAAAGGGGATGTAAAGTCCTAATGGTCCCTTAATTCTCTGTATGTATATGATAAATACTGCCTTGATGTTCACCATTACCATAATCAGAAAGCATCAATACCTTTCACAATTTGCTAATGCTCAGAAACTTGAATACACTGAGAATACTTCACAATAAAAGGCTCGTTTGACAATGACAGCATCCACAGAGACCTAAATCTCTTCAGGTGCGTGTAAAACACATGAACACACACCACTACAAATTTGAAACAATACACTAAAGGTGAGGACTTGATGGTTGCTTTCATGTCTTTAACTCAGTAGATTGCAGTAACATTACCTCCTGCAGTACAGTTAAAGATTACTGAAAAAAACACACAAGTAAACAGCTCCAGGTACCTTGTTTGAACAGTGTATCTCTAAGGAAAGAAATATATTCAACACGTTAGGAACGGAAACCTTACCTTTCTGGAAACATAAAACATCTCAGCTGATGCTAATCCCCTGGCACATACCGCCAGACTACTGGGGCACCCAAATTTCCCCCTTTTAACCTCCACTTATGCATGATATAACACAGTACTTTCTATTCTACTTTGTGAAAACAAAGTAAGCAGAAATACACCTAAAGAAAACACATGGCCTTCAAAAGGCTCTTCCAGGTATTTCAATACTTTTGGTTTGTTACATCCTACAGGATATATTATTCAGACTTAAAATAAATAAATAAATAAAAATCAAACCCAACAGAGAAGAAGCACTTACTATACTTTTATAGGCTGTTGTCTTGGTTAATGTGACAGGGCAGCAAAAGTTGTGGCTTTTTGCATACAGGCAATCGTGTTTGTTCCCTTCTGCAAGTTTGAAGCACTTAAATACCAATTAATAAGCACATACCAAAAAAAACACAACACACACACACACACAAATATACCCTGATACAAGTTTCAATATACTATACTTGAATGCTGCTGACAAGACAAAGAATAAGAAACTGCATTTCAAGTTTGGAGATCTTGTAAAATTGTACAAAAAAATAAGAGATGCAAATAGCAGCAATTAGTTTAGAATTCAACTCTTAGGGTAAGGAAGAAAGGGACATTTACAGCCATCACTTTTAGGTCCACAAAAGCTCCCCTACATACTACTTTGATGAAAGACAGTAAAAAAGCCTTCACACTCATGCAGACAACATGCAAGAAATGGCAGGCGCTACTGAAGAAAGTATTATAAGGACTAATGCCGCTGCTGGGGTGAAAAATCCCTACGAATTCTAGCAGCATCTCTCCGAGTAGTGCTAGCGAGCTACAGGAAATAAAATAATAAGAAAAATCTAGTCTGTAGACTACTAACAGACAATACTCTTCTACAAGAGGATTGAACTGAAAGAAAGTGCACGAGAAAAGCGAATCCAGCTTTGGGCTCAGAGCTGAAGGGTCTGACTTGTGCATCCTGTCTAAAGTGCACAGTACTTGCTGCACAACACGGCAAGGCAACACCTGCAACAACTTACAGGTATTTAGTGACTGCTCCTGACACTTTTTCGGACAGCATTAATAAGAACATGCAAATTGGGAACTTTTCTTCCCGTTGTCCCCGGCAGCTGAAAACACCAGCACCAGAAGAAGTTTCTGATAGCCTAGTTTCCACTCTGAAGTAGAAACAGGACTTTGACACAGCTCACGATGGAAACAGACCCAGCAGTGCCCATGGAAAACAGAGCTTTCAAGAGTTCTATACAAAGAACTCAGAAGCCCGTAGCTCATTTCACGACCCGCATAAAAAAAAAAAAGTAAAAAATTACACATTGTTGATTTTCTGTACCATGTTTGACTTGAAGGGTGCTGACCAAGATCTCATGCCACCAGCAAAAATCATGACACAGAAGTCCACCTTTCCCGAGTTATCTGCAAATTGTTCAAAGCAGTAAGGAGAAGTTTTTGGCAGAAAACACTGGATGTTGTTCTCCACGTCTCCATAAAGGCCTATTAGTTATGAAACATGAGAAAAAATGGAACTGGTGTCTATTTTCTATATTAAGCCTCAGAAGATATTTTGAATTCTTAGAGGTTCGTCACTGACCTACCACAACTGAGAACAACAAAGCAATCCCTACAGGTTTTTCTTTAGTATTTCATTTATTCCTTCAGCAAATACATCCATAAAGCTTCACTTATCAGCCAAGTGCTTATGCACATGGTCAAGCAGCTACACAAACAATTTATTCTTTACTTAGGCTTTCTCCTGTAAAAACAAACAAACTAAATGAAAGAGTTCAACTCACAATATTATTAGTTGCTCTTGAGGACAGTACATCTTTTATTTCTACGGAAGATCATAACAGATATAAGGGAGAACTATTACCCAGCACAATAATCTTTAAATATGAACTTGCGATTACAAATTTAAATATATTTCAGATACGAGTAGGGAGAAGAGGGAGGCGTAAGAAACAACGCTACAGCAAAATGTTTGTGTTTTATGAAAACAGCCCTAAAAGAATTTTAGGAAAGTAACCCTGCATGACTGTGGTTACTACAAAACTACTGGGAACTGAATGTATATGCTCGTTATTAGTTTGACAAATTATATGGGGAGTCACATGTGTGCAATAAAACATCCTGGGCAGCTGTAGCGATGGCATTTCAGACATCTTAGCACAAATGTAATTTTTTTCCATGTCAAGTGACCACAGGCTAAGTCAGGCCATTGGTGGATGCTTTGGGGAAGATGAACCCACTTCAAGCGCAGCGCCAAAACTTGTGAGCGGTAAGGGAACGTTTTAAAGTTTAGTCTAGATATAGCTCTTTAAACAAAAGAAAAAAGGAGGAGGAACCCATCAGTACCAGAAAAGAGCCCCGAGTAAAACATGGAGCACCTTTGCCCTTTTCCCCCCGCTCATTCTCAAGCGGCGCTCTGGGAACCACTTCCACTCTTTGGGCCAAGCAAAGTCAGACCACTAGAGCAGTCAGCATAAAAAGCGAGAGTATTTAAGATGCGTTTATTCAAACTAACTATCACCACAAGCAAAGGCTAAGCAAGTACTCCTACTACATCATGAGCAAGTTAACAGAACTTTTGGAGACATAGGAAGGAGAAAAAAAAACAACACAAATTGCCTCGGAAAGCCTCAAATGCCAAGTCATCATTTTGGTACTGGAAACCAAATTAAGCAATTCAGAGCTATTTTGCTCCGTTTTCAGTAGTTTCTTCAAAGCGGCCTTCAATCCAGAACATCTTTGAGAGCCTTTCTGAAAACCACTGTCCCTAAAACTAAACAGACAAAGATTGCGTTGGCACTGTCCCGAGCTGTGTTTCACATACGGGCGGCCTGAGCGCCGTACTGTCGGGGGGTTGAGTGCTGGAGTGCCCTTCTCACCCGGACAGCCCGGCCGCCGTGCTGCTCGCACAGCACACAGCCCTGGCAGCTGGAAACGCAGGAGATGACTGAAACCACCTCGCCCGGCAGCCTGTGCGCTCACGCCTGCTCAGGCAGACGGGCCCCCCGCTACAAGTTCGCAGCGCGCAACAAAGCCACAGCAGCAGAGCGGCACGCAACTCGCCGGCAACAACAAAAAGCTCAAATGTGTGTGTTTAAACAGCGAGCAGATGGCAGCCCCCAAGTTACTGCACGCTGTTCCGAGACACCACCACGCAGCCAGCCCCTCGCACGGCCCTACAGAACCAGCGGCCGCCCTCACGGGGGGCAGGTCCGGCCCCAGGGGGACCCCGACACGGGGCTCAGGGACCCCCCCCCCGCCCCGCAAACACCCGGCCAAACCCCGGGGCACCGCCGCGGCCCCTCGGCTTCCCCCCAGTTCTCCACCTCCCCCTCACAGCCCGCTCCCCTCAGCGCCGTCCCCTCACGCCCCGTCCCCTCAGCGCCCGTCCCCTCACAGCCCGCTCCCCTCACGCCCCGTCCCCTCACAGCCCGCTCCCTCGCCGCCGTCCCCTCAGCCCCGTCCCCTCAGCCCCGTCCCCACTCACAGGGTCCGGGGCTGCCCGTCGTCTTCCATAATGGTGCGTGAGCGCCGCTCGCAGCCGCAGCCGGGGGCAGCGCCGGACGGGGACGGGGGGGGCGGCTCCGCGGCGCAGGGAGCCGAAGGGAAGGTGAGGCTGAGGGCCCCGGCTGCCCTCGCTCCGTCTCTCGCCCCCTCGCCAGGTCCCGACGGCGCGGCCCGCTCGGCGGAGGGAAGAGGCACCACAAAATGGCCGCCGCCGCCAGCCGCTCAGGAAGCCGCGCTCCGCGCAGCCGCGCCCCGCCGGCCCCGCTCCCTGCCGGCCCGGCCGCTCCTGCCCGCGCCGCTCCGCCGCGCCGCGGGGCGCTCTGGGGATCGTAGTCGCGGCCGGGCACAGCTCGGCGGGACGGACGGGCTGCCCTCGGCCTCCCGCGGGCCTTCTGGGTGCTGTAGTCCTGCGGCCGCGGGCGGCCCAGCGGGGGGAGCGGGGAGGGAACTACCGCTCCCAGCATGCCCGGCGCGAGGGGCGGGGGCGGGCCCCGCTCGCCGCAGGCCGGGCGCCGCGCGTTCCGCCCCGCCGCGGGGGCGAGCGCGGGCGGCGCGGGAAGCGGGGCAGGGGGATTGCGTGGCGGCCCCGCTAATTGCCCCCCCCTTCATTAGCGCCGCGTCCTGGGCGCTGAACCTGGCAGCGCGCGGCGAATAAAAAGTCCCCGCCGCGTGTTGTTGTCGTTGGTTAAAATTAATCATTTTTGGGTGTTCCGCCCCAGCGCGGGCTTTGTGGTTTTGGGACACCCCAAACCAGCCTTCTGGGACACCCCAAAACGCCCTCTTGGGACACCCCGACCCTGGCTTGCACAGGGCTGGGGAGTGAGGTGTTGGATCTAGGGGTGGCTTTTGGTCGGCACTTGGAGGCGGGGAGGGAAATACAAATAGCAGAAACGCCACAAAAAGGCCACGTAAATCAGGCTGTGATTTACATCAGCTGCTTGGTTTTACTTCAGTCACGGCTGGAAAGGTTTCAGTATATATCCACAGCGTGTGTACAGCTCACAATTGCCATCAAACGCTGCTGGTGCTGAGGGAGGGAGGCCCCGCCGGCAGCGCTGGTACCACACGTGCCCAAACGCCTGGTGAAGGTCCCTCAGCCTGGTTCCTGAGGCAATTTTTGGCAATTTCAGTAGCGGCATGTTAAGCAGTGGTTTCCTGAAGCTCTCTGGAAGCTCTGTCCTTTGTCACAGCGCTGGTGTTTGGGTATAAAAAAAAAAAACACACCATATTTGCCCTCTTCACTTCTTGAGTACTGGAAAATTTTCCAAGAGCCAGCACCATCGTCACCGCGACACGTAATTCACACTGACAAAGGAGAGCAGGTTAGGCTGGACAAAAACGGCCTAGAACTGTTCAAACAGTGCATCAAAACCCAGTCTTCATGTTGAGGGGAACACATAAACAGCCAACAAGCTATGGTTACGTGCATTACAAATATTTGAGCACACTGGAATCAATTTTCAGTTTACTGCATTGCTTTTCTGTTATTCCCTCAAAACTTCTGAGAAAAAAACGTCTTTAACATCAAACATAAAAATCCTTGCTAATGCCATTAAATGGTCTCATTACAAAAAATATTTAATGGAAGAATTTTCATGGTAGCTTTTATTTTTCTTTAGCTAGTAACAAGCTAAATTAGGCATTGCCAATTAGGAAACGGATCAGAATAACTCTGTATAGGCGGAGTATGAGTTCCTCACTGGCAGAATAATCATAGCACTTATTCTGGAAGAAATTCAATTTGTGTACACATTGAATATTCAAGTACTACTAAATGCTCTCCCTCTTCCAAAATAGTAACATTGTGAAGAAAACTGCCTATATACTTATCAGACTAGTTATTTTCATGCCTGCTGCTCCCACAGCAATGTTTTCCCAGCTTTGACTTAAACACGCAAGGCTGTTGCCAGGCACGTATTTCTGGCAGCAGCTTTCCTGGCTAGATGCCGTGTATGTTTTAGAAGTATACACGGGATAGGTGCTTCAAGTAGCTTTTTACAATGCATTGGAAAACACAGAAGGTTGAATACCTTGGGAATCACTGGAAGAGTCCAGCTGTGGGATTGGTATAGTCAAAGACCTTCACATCAAGAACCCGTGTACCCGGCAGGAACCAAGCTCTTCGTGGTCAGCACAGCCGCTGGCAGCAGCAGGAGGCATGGGCAGAGGTGCTGGATACCAGTGGTGGGGGCAAATTCCAGCGTTGTGCCCACTGCTGGGGGCACCGTGTCACGCTGAAGTGGCTTGCATAGTGCCCTGCATATACCCAAGCCGAAGACCTGATAGAAGACATATTTCTATAGCACGGGCAAAAACGACTCCTGATGCAAGCCGTCTGTGTGGCATTGAGGGTTGCCTGTATGGGAAGCTGCAAAGTAACTGGCAGCTCACCAGGAGTTCGCACTGCTCTGTATGTCCTGTAAAATTGACACCATGTCTGTGTGATCCACACCTGATAGACTGAAACCTTGGCACAACATACGCAGATCAGCAATGCCTCCTAGTAAAGTCTGTGGGCTAAAAAAGTGAATGAAACTAGAATACGCATCTATAAATGTGATCACAAACATTTCTCTGAGAAGAGCCACTTCATTTACAGCAGCAATGCGAAACAGAAATCTTCTCGTTCAGAGATAGATATTTTTTAAATATTACATTACCAAAATGTTTTAAATATTGTCATATGCAAAATGACCAGCTATCTCCAAACCCAATCAAAACAACACTCAAAACTTAAAAATACCTCTTCACTTAAAAATACCTTGCACTAATGAAACTTCACACAAACTCTCCTCATTTTTTGCCCTTTAAACCTTGTTTTTTGCCTTTTTTGTTTTGTTTTGTTTCCCTGCATTGTCCATTTTTTTAGTTAAAGAAACTTCCTTTTGAAAAGTAACATGAGAAAGGTCATGCCAGAAGCTATCCAGGTCTGGATATACAGATGATATATAGAGCTATATACATATATCCAGATTGAAGAGTGCAATTATTTATTTCATGTGTTTGGTTATTTGGGCTATAATCTGTAAATCATGGGCATTCTCTGGATGTTATGATGGTTTGCAGTGTTTATTGCTACACGAAACGATGCAGCATGAGAGATGAGTTGCTGCAAGACATAGAAATGGCATTGGACTGCCCATTACCGACTAGCATCAATAATCTGCATCCCCATCACAACTGCCGTGTCCCTGACAGTGCAAGCATTATTGTTAAATGCAGCAATAAATAATCATAATAATAAAAACCTTGGAGGAAAAATTATTTCCTGGGTTCAAGCTTCCAAGTTTGTATTAGTCTGGCAGAGGCCACGGAACAGTGAGTATTCGAATACCGTTCTGTGGAGAAGGATGTAAGATTTATTCAGAGGTGGTGAGAGGCACGTAACAAGGTGGGCAGGACCCACTTGAACTGAAACCTGCCAGAGTGCTGTAGTTGTGCCAGATCAAGCCATTCCATTTGCAGAAATAACTCAAAGTTTATTTGCTTTTATTCTACCTTTCTGTCAGTGTTTGGCCACTTTATATACATGAGTTTTGGTAATATTGTCATTTAACTTGAAAGACATGACAAAATAATGTGAATTCTAGAAATCAAACTTAGGCATCCCCAGAAACTAACTTTACAGCACTGGTGCTGTAACCACTTGGTTACACTGGAAGGACTGTAGGCATAGTATGAAGAGCTGACCACGGAGATAATTTGAGACAAATGACTCCAAAATGACCCACTACAGAAATGCCTAAGAAGGTTCTTAGGCCTTTCATCTGTGAAACCAAAGAGGCTTTTGCAAGGAACCAGCATTAGTTCTTACACCAGGCCAGTGTGTTGCAAAAAACCTTCACCAAGGCTGAGGACAAGGTCAGGGAAATGGCTAGGTACAATCCACTAGAAAATGGAACATCAAGTGACACAAAAGTTGTCTTCTTAACATGAGTTTAAAAAGAGATAGGCTCATTTCAGCTTCAGAGACATGTAAGGTCCTGACAACTTGCTGTATTGCATGAGACTTAATTACATCCACATTTAAGGAGAGAAGCACTTTGTAAGGCACTTAGGAGCTGACTTAGATGCCTTCTCAAAGTACATACTAGAAACTAGTATGTAGTATGTAGTCTAGTAGGTTTAAAGACTGACTCGATATTCAAAACGTCGGATAGCACTGAGAACTTCTCTGGAAACACCATTATTCAATTACATTTTCCCATTAACAATTACTTTTTGAGATTTGTTACTTAGCATGTCTTAATCTGTTTGTTATGTACCTTGATGCCTCTATGTAGCTCTAATTTGCTAAACAGAATGTCATTTAGTATTGTGTAAAGACAATCATTCATTAAGTACAATGGCCCATTTTACATCTGCAACTATTTCTACCTGCCAAAGCAGCAATCTCCTTGAAAACAAAGTAAGGTCTAGCGAGCAGACTTATTTTCCATATAACTACTTCTTAGGCACTGAATCCTATGCGGTCTTTTTGTTAATTTATTTACAGATGATATTTAGTTGATGGACGTAAAGTTATGTGATTCATCATGATATTTTCAAGTGAGATACAGCAATTCTTACCTGCAGCTGCTAGCACAGGAAATCTCAAGGATGCTCCAAGTCAGCACCCCTCTGTTGCAACAAACCTATGACCGAGAAAGGGCTCAAAGCATTAGGAATGAAATGAAGAAGTTATCAAATGATAACACAGCCAAATGAGAAATTAAGACAGCATTTATAACCTGTGGTCAGCCAATTATCTCTGTTTTCCAGCAACACTCTGCTTATTCCAGTGGACAGCCGATGGTACAAGAACATTCCCTGCAAACGGCTTTCACTAACTGTAGACTCTAGCAAGGATTTGTTTGGGACTAGCCTCTTCATTTATCTCTTTGTAAGTACAGCTTATCTTATAGAACTCGTTGGCTTGCATACCTTATTCTTAATTACATACAGCAAGTCTGGAAGCTATACGGTGGCAGTGAAATTTTGCAGAGACGCTTTGCTAACTTGTTTTCACCTCATCCTTTTTTTAGTTCCACAGAACTGCATTTTACAGATTTATGGAAGAAATGAAAACAGCAAATTTCCAGGTTCCTAACCATTCCCTTACACCACTGCTGTTCCCTGCATGGTAGAAGGAGCTGCCCAGGGAGGGTGGCTCTCTCTGTTCAGGCAGTGCAAGCAACTTTGTGAGGCTGTGCCATCCTGCACAACAAAGAGCAGCGGTGGCACCACACCGCAAGACATGGGGCAGCCCCGCTCAGAGCCTGGGTCAGAATCAGAAGGAAGCAAATGTGCCTTCATGCAGTCTTTTCTCTCTCTCTGACATCCTCACTTCAGCAGCAGGAGGGTTAGTCTTGAGAATCCAACCTCTTTTAAATCTAGTCGCTTTCATTTGCCTTCCTTTGCCGATCGAATTACCCTGCACAGCCTGTGCAGTGACACTTAAAACAATTGTAAACACGGAAGCTCCGGATGTGTAGCAGAAACACCAGGAGCAACGTTTGGAGGGCTCCTCGTGACTGACACCCAGCCCTTGGTCAGGCAGACTCCCAGCCTGGAGTTGAGCACAGAGCTATGGAGTAAAACCAGGAAAGAAGTCTGAACTTACATCATGGCCCGAGAACGTGCTTTCCACTCCTGACCTCCTTCTTGTTTTCTTTTCCTTTGAATTCTTCCCCAAAGTCCTAATCCTTCATGAATGAAATGTAAATGAGATGTATTTATTTTATCTGACTCAGCTTTAAGGCCGACATCTACAAGGCTAATAGTCCAAGCTATTTGAATTTTGCAGCTGATGAGCATACATACATAAGCATTCACCAGCCTCTCTCCTCACAGCAGACACGCAGGAGCTCAGAGCCAGGTCAGGATGAGAACTGCATTACGTAAGCTAATTAACAGTAGCGCATAAGAACATGGAAATGGAACAGTCAAATGATTCAAAATAAAATTAAAAAAAAAAAAAAAGGAGAAAACACAAAGAGGGCTCAGTTTGCTGCATTGAAATGGCCTTTTATTTTAGCTGTACTGAAATGCTCTTTTATTTTAACATCAGTTACTTTTTTTCTAAGAGGAAGAAATCTTACTACAGGTCAAAACCGGAAGAGTCGGCCTTGTTTTTTCGTGTAGCTCATCGACCCAATCAGCTGTGCTTAAACACCTGGTTGTAAAGACAGACAGCACTAGGAGCTGCAACTAAGAAAGGGCCCCCGACATTTCAGCCTTCTGTTTTATATAAATGCTCCCCCCTACAGCCCAGTTACCTCACAATTTGAGCAGGAGGCTGTGAGAAAGTAGAAGATACCTTAATCAATCGCTCCCACGTAATTCCTCAGAGCTGAAAGTGTTTCTTACGTGGACGTATAACTTAATCAGGAAGCATCTAGAGCCCTTACACATCTAAAGGTCATTCCACCAAAAATAAACATAAAGATGCTGCCAGCTTAATGAAAGTTTAGTTCAAATGCCATCCAGAATTTGTCATCTATTTGTCAACTCTAAGTTTGCAATGAGAAAACACACACGTATCCTAAAATAAAATACAACCTTCTGTTATGCCACACTGTTCCTATTTGATCATAGTCTAAACTCTGAAAAAAACATGGGATGTGATCCCACGGGGCTAACAGGAGCAAAATGTGATCTGACAAAATCAGTGAGCTAAATGCATAAATGGACTGATGTAGCCTTGCTTTCCTGAAGCTGACAAAAAGGAACTTTGAAGACCTTATCTTTGACTAAATCGGAGTTGCGTTAAACTGAGCGAAAATGATCTGGGAGAATACGGTTCCCTGGACATCTCACCAGAAGACATCTGCATGATGTGCAGAAGGACAAGATCCCAATGTCCATTTTGTTCCTGTGCAACAAGGGCAATCTTAATGAGAGGAGCCAATTCCAATGCACTTTTTTTGCCCAGGACATCACTGAACGTGAGGTTACAGGACTCAAGTTCCAGCAGGTTCTTGCCAGATGTACTGACAACCGTTGCGTTATTTTTGCAAAGCAAACCATAAAACACATAGCTGCTGTAACTTCCATCTGTTGCAGATTCCCCACCACCTGGACCGCATGATTTTCTTAAATCTGCGTACTAAAATTACCCCCAGCTTTTATTCTTGCAGTTGCAGAGGATATTGTATCGTGTAATCAGACAATGCAGAGCTGACATTAGGAGGAAATTCTTCACTGTAAGGGTGGTGAGGCCCTGGCCCAGGCTGCCCAGAGAAGCTGTGGATGCCCCATCCCTGGAGGTGCTCAAGGCCAGGCTGGATGGGGCTTTGGCCAACCCGATCTGGTGGGTGGCATCCCTGCCCATGGCAGAGGGGTTGGAGTTGGATGATCTTAAAGGTCCCTTCCAACCCAAGCCATTCTGTGATTCTAGGATTCTAGGATTCTAGGATTCTCTGGTTCTCTGGTTCTCTGGTTCCATGGTTCTTTGATTCTATGATCAGCCTTTCTTTGCCTGTTCAGAACCCAAAGACAAGTTATTCCAAACATAAGACTTGATTTATTTTTAAATGCTTTTTTTTTTTTCATTATGTATTTTTCAGAACCATTCAACGTTTTTGTTAATTATGATAAATGATGACAAACAATACTGTATTAGGTTCCTGCGTCTCCTCTATACTCTCATTAATTGTGCAGTTAAAACATGTCATACGAACGCGCTGTGCTAAGAAGGTACCAGAGAGGGCTGCATTCTCATCTCATCAACCTTGCATCAAAAAATCCAACAGAGATTTTGTTTCTAAGACTTCAGTCCCGGAACAGGCAAAAGGAGGAACTGCATGCATAGACGGGTGTGATTATCAAAGCAGGACGGGGATTCTGTGCAAAATTCACCCAGACAGTCTTTGACGAGCAAGCAAGCATGTGTAATCCTGCAACCTCAAATTCTCTAAATGTATTTGGGAAATCTAGCTGCTTTCATGTCAAAGAAAGAAAATGATACAACGTGCACTTGGCCAGACTCTACCAGATGACAGTATCCCACACTGAGCGTGTGTTCAGTCTGAGGGAACCTGGGCCCAGCAGGGCTCAGCCGTGCAGGAGCCCAATTTTTGAACTGTTTATGGCTTTTCTGGGATCTAAAATGCCCAGTGCCTTGTAGTACCAGGTCTTGCTGCCCGCTGGGCATTACTGCCATCTCTGTGCACTCAGCTCCCTTTCTTGCAAGTTCTTCCTGGGTGTTTAGTGTTGGCATCGCTCCCGGTGAAGATGCAGAGCTAAAAAGCGTGGTAAGATATGGAGAACTTCAGTCCCAGAACTTTCTGCTCCCATTGATTAAAGAAGTGGAGGGTAAAGGCTTAATAAATAATTTTCAAAAGAAAAAAATTATACCTTATTTGGGATGGACTTATATTTATTTTACCTTTAATTATACCTTATTTGGGATGGAAACTATATTTTCATCAACGTGTTTTAATGTCTCAAAAGTAAACTCATCAAATTTACACACGGAGCACACTTACAGGAGATAACCCTCACAAACACCATTAACTTTAAAAATACAGCTGTGCCTGATTTCACCAATGACAAGAATTAGTTGGTCATTTCTAGTCTCTTTTCCTCTCCCAAGCTGCTGCTGACATCTTCACTGGGCAAAAATGCCACACTGCGTGATAGGAAAGTTCTCAGACAAGAGGGGAGACACAGAAAATGCACACGCAGTGACCTCGTGGTATGGAAGTGATCTCTTACTGGGCTATAAGAGATAGTGGTTAAATCTCTGAGTTGGGTAAGAGCCAAGAGACTTGAACCAAGAGACCTGAACCAAGAGCCAAGAGCCCTAAGCACGGGGTTATTCCAGGATGATACTCCAGTTTTTATAGGCAAAGAAGAAAAAAAAATAAAGATTTTTGATGAAGATCTCTGACAGTTAAGAAATCTCAACAGGTTTTGTGGGATGGAAAGAGAGACCTGGGCAGCTGACTTGTCCTAAGCCTCTGGCACCCTCGCCTTGCTAAAACCAGCTCTTTTGGCAGCTGTGGAGCTGCTGAAGAAGGTGCTGAAGTGATCTATTCCAGCTGATTGCCCAGCCACAATCTAGCTCTGGGGAACAAAAGGAGGGCCTTGCTGTCCTGAGGCGTAGCAAGGATCTTTCTGTGCCTCTGGAAATCAGATCCACTGCCCTTCTGCTTTGCACAGTCTGTAATTTGTTTAGTAGACTTGATATTTAAACCACTAAAGCACACAGAAGAGATGACCTGCCAAAAATAAAATAAAATATGAGAATACAGATGAGAAAGGAGATGAGAAAATGTGTAACATGCACTTAAGAGACAAAAATCTAGTTCTCCAGTGCCCTGGACTATTTAGAAATATAAACAACGGGAAAGGTAAAAACTCTTGTTCTGGTTTAAAACAGCTAAAGATTGGAAATGATCTTTTCACAGTCAAGATCTACTACAGTCAAGAATTTAGGGGGGAAATAGACTGTTACCACTGCTTAGAATTAACAGCAGTTACGCAAACTCTAAAGTGTATGTCAAGTATAAGCACAGCATCATCTTGTATTTCAGCAAATGGATTAAGTTTGGAAAGAAATATTCCCCTAGCGCTGCATTGAACAGGTTTTGGGCATTATCCAGGTTTCAGTCTTCCTCTGAAACCCTGGAGACGCGGTTCTGCCTCAGCCAGCTGAGCAGAAGTCCCAGGTTACCCCGCTGCCTATCAGGCATTATTGATCCTTCGGCAGCATGGCTGAAGAAGATACGTCTGATCAAGAGCTGCAGATTATTGTCCTCTGTTCGAATTTAAAAGGGAAAATCATCCATCTGCAGGCTGCGGGCTGCAGCGTAGTGGAGATGTTTCCTTCTGCGCCCCTGCTGCAGGGGCTGCAGAAGACAAAGTTAACAGACAGAAGCAGCAATCGCTTCAGCCAGCCTGTCCAAATTCACATGTGAATGTGAGTCAGAGCGGCTGCTAGAGGTGGGGTGTTTACCTGGCCTACTCTGTCATCATATATTCCATCAGCAAGGAAATTAGATTATAATTAGAAAATGATCATAATGAGTAGGATTCACTCCTCTGATCAGGAGACTTGTAAATGCCTGCTCTGAATGTTCTTTTTTTTTTTTTTCCTTTTTCTTTTTCCTTTTTCTTTTTTCCCTTTTCTTTTTTACCCTTTTTATTTTTCCTTTTTTTTTCTTTTTCATTTTCCCTCTTTACCTTTTTTTTTTTTCTTTTTCCTTTTTTCTTTCTTCCTTTTCCTTTTCCTTTTCCTTTTCCTTTTCCTTTTCCTTTTCTTCTTTCTTTTTTTCCAGGAGCACATAGACCAAGATTTTCTGCTTTGACTTCCTTAGTGCTTAAGTCTCTGTTAAAACTGACCTTGACAATACTCAGTTTTTCATGAGTATACCCACAATTATGGTTTTATAAAGTGTGGTTTTGTATCAGTCTCTTGGCGTTGGTTTATTTTTCATCTTCTGAAGGCTACTGTGCAAGTGGAGATTTGTCCAGGCTCCTTGGCTAGTTCGCAGCTCAGCATAAAGCTGAAGTTATCCACCAAACACGCGTTCTGTGCCACCTAGGAGGTTTAGTTTCACCTACTCCCTTTCTGCAGCCTCGCGGAAATATGCCCACGTCAACGCTCATCAGAGAGCTGCTGAAACTACTAACGCTGCCCAGAAACTCTCCGTCTCACCCCTGCCCACCCTGCCAACAGCAGGGACAGCGGCCGGTCCCCGACGGGCGCTGCGTGGGTGCGCTGGGGCAGCGCGGCCCTGCTGGGGCCTGGAGCCAGGGCGCAGCCTGCAGCAGCTCCCCGCAGCGGGGCACCTTCCAGCCCTTTCCTCACATCTGCTCTTAGCAGCGAGCTGGCCTCGAGCAGCCAGCTAACCTCCTACAAGCGGGGGGATCGCGTTCCTGGAGCCGGCCCAGGGAGCTCTTTGTACGGCTAAAAAACGCTCGCGCTTCTCCAGCTGCTCCTGCTCTGCCTGTCGGGAGCTGCCGCGGGCTCCCCGGCGGACGGTGCTGCCAGCAGGAGAGCCAGGAGGAGCCGGACACGAGCTCCTGCATCCCTCCCTGCCTGCCAGGGACAGAGATGCTGTCAGCTGCGCACCTCCTCCAGTCCAAGGGGATAAAAGTATTTCGGAGGAGTGATGACGGACAGAGCACCGCTATGAGGTCGCTCCGAGGCTGGGCCGGGTGATCTCAGAGGTCCTTTTCCAACCCGAACGATTCCACGATTCTCTGACACTATTAAATCCCCTGCAGTACCCACAGAAAATGGACCAAAACTTCCGTCTCTCCATGTGGCGTACCCCGCTACTGCTCTTCAAAGGATCGTTTTACTCATGAAAGACGGGTTTCAAGCTCCGTTTTCAGCCGCTTTTCTCATTGACTGCACGGTGCCTGCTGCTGGGCACACTCAGTTCTGGCAACACTTCTCCCTCTCTCTCTCTCTCCTATTTTTTCGATTTGCTAGTAAACCTTGAAAAAGTGGAAGAGATGTCTAGGCATTTAGGTCACCGCAGCCTCGAGCACAGGGCGGCAGTTCATCCACTAGGGGGAGGCCTCTAAATACTAATGGGTGATGACCACTGCAGCAATTCAAAAAAAAAAAAAAGAGCAAGGGAGAGGCTGTGATGGACTCTGATTCATTCGCCTGATTTCTGACGAGGTAAGGCAAGGTTGTCCTGCTCCCTGGACGGATCCAGATAAGTCTTACACCAAAGAGATCTCTACTTAGAGTTCTGCCTAACTGCCTCAGGAAAAACAGCAGATGATCAACCAAAAATGCCCGTTTTGTAAATAATTTAGCTTACTCATGCCATGCATAACGTATTAGGAAAATTAGGAGTTCTAAAAACCCAAGCTGTTTTCTGCTGCCTGTGTTCTGCAGTGAATTTTCCTCTTCTCTGCATACAAATCACAGACATTAAAGCTGGTTTTGGTGTGTTCACAAATTCACTCCCTGACTTAAGGCAGGGGAGCATTCCCCATGGAAATAAAAAGGAAAAAAAAAAAAAAAAAAAAGAGTACTGGAACTAGCTTCTGGAGTCTTTTTCAGGTTTAAAAAAATCTGAAATTTAGAAATCTGAGTATGTGCTTTGTGAATGCCCAGACTTGCACTGTGATTTCAACATGGAGGTTTTAAAAGCTTTTCTCCATTTAGCTGGTACACTGAGCCGTCTACTTCCTTATTAATGCTTTGTGCTTTCTATTAAAGTCCACAGGAACTATATTTATATATCAAATAATTCCCATGTTATTACTGTAACTCCAGTGAGCAGATGACGTGACCGAGCTGTATGCACCATACAACGTCTGCACCAACAGAGCAGTCAGCATGAGCTCAGACTGTGGATGGATACACAGCGCTTTTTTTAAAAGCTTTGCATTTTTAATTTTCTGAAATATGGGGCCCAACTGTATTAGTGGCTCTTTTTGTGTGTGTGTGTGTGCTGTAGATGAAAAAAAAATCATCATTCTGAACAAACCATGAAGCCGAACACCTCCATCTCCTAAGCAGAGAATCCTTGCTTGAGATCTTTTTGCTTTTATCTGCAGTGTTCCGTGCACCTGGAGCAGTGCGTTCAGACAGCGAACTTCTGGGGTGTTCGGTGCTGAGACTCTGGATTTGGATGAAACACCAGGCTGTGGAAGTCATAGTGGTAGATTCATCATACGATGTTTCAATGTGAGTATTTGAGAGACTTCATGTGCCTGCTGCATTTATTGACAGAGCTTTCTTATGAATCAGTCTGAGATGACTCCAGCAGAGAACTTGGACTGACTCCTGCTCAGAAATACAGCACGAGGCACGTGCCATGTGCATTGCCTACCCACTGCCTACCCACAGCTTCATCAGCAACAGCCTTCTGGAATACCTGATCCAGAACAAACATTCCAGCTCATAAACCTGATTAAGTGCCTTTCTGTTCAGGTGATCTGCTAAAGTGTCACAGGTACTCAGAAGATAAATTGGAAAGCCAATTTAGAGCTTACCACAAGACATGTTATTTCCTGATACACCAGAGATAGCTGCTTGTTTATACAGTGAGTAACCATTGCTTCGCTACCACGCTGCTGCTTCAACAACCCCAGCCAGCGGCGCGGCGCGAGGAGGGGGCTCTGCAGCCAGGGGCAGTCCACACGAGCACGCCAGACCACCTCGGACAGATCTGTCACTAGTGTCCTCGAGTCAAGATCACCTCTGCAGACCATCCACCGACAGCGGTGTGATGGGCTGCGGGGAAGAATTTCCCCAGGTTGGCCTGTACCCTGCCCAGCTGCTGTGCTGGCCGGAGGTGTCTGGAAGGGAGCTGCCCCTGAAGGCTCAGGCAGCCACAGGCCAACGCAGAAGCTGAGGCAAATTCTCTCCATTGTTATAAGTAAGGTCCAAACTGAGAAATGATGCAAGGGATGGCTTGAGGAAGGAATGGCTTGGCTTGGCTTGGGGGTCCTGGATTCTTCCTTAGAAATCCAATTCTGCACGAGTCTAATCATTTTTCCATTTGGTCTAAAACGAGCCCATTTTCAAGATTTGTGAAGACCCTGTAAAGTATATTAACTCCGGGCAACTCTGATTACATGGTTTCTTGATATTTTGGAGCAAGCCCCGAAGCAAAAGCTGAGACTGGTACCCCTGGGTATGCAAAGCAGGTATGCACCTGGAGACATCAGGAGTGCTGTGTTGGCACCTATATGAAGAAGACAGCAGTCTCTGCAGAAAATAGGAAATGCTTCTTGATTGTTGTCCCTTCTGAAATGGAATATATTATAGATCCTCAGCCTGAAGTCTCATCTGAAATTAGCCAGAGACTACATAAATTTACATATCTTAAAAAGAAATTTTCCTGAACCCAGGATTTTTTGCTGAGTAGTACTCCTTACATCTCCATAAATTATTCTGCCCTGAAATATACCACCTACCTGGGAGTCCTTGCAGCTTTAGCTTTAAAGTTAAAGCTTTTTTAGCTAAAATCTACCTGTCACAGACAAGAATTTAATTAACAGGGAGAGTATGAGATCTAGCCTACTAACATCAGTCACTCAGAGGCTTTCCCTTCTCAGTCCACACTCATCTCTCACCAGCTGGACGCTTGTCTACCCGTGGGTTTCGCTCCTGCAGAAGCTCAGGATGATCCTGACCTATCAGCCCATGCTAATTTCTGTGAAACATCCTCATCTCTGCAAGTTACACACAAAAACATGTATCTTATGCCTCTTAGATACTCCTTAGCATTTTCCTTTTATTTCCACCTACTTGCTGACCTTTATTATTAACTCTAAGTGTATGGTTAGCAATCAGCTGCAGCAAAACAAAGAAACCCATTGACTTCTCTATTTACACTCTATCAGATACAAAACCCATCTGTATTACTTCCTCAGCTTACACGAATCACTCTCCTGCAAGACCTTTTAACATCTGTGTCCCCCACGCCTGAATCAGCTGCTTCTGTTGACTTGGCGAGGACTCCCAAATGCTACAGAGAACATATGGTCAGAGCGTGCCTCTTTCTGTTACGAGACAGTGAAATTTCTCTGCAGATTTTTACAGATCGGAAGCGGGGCAGATCTCTGATATGAAGTGTTCTGAGACAAATGCTGACACTGGTGAGGCTGAGTGGAGATCTTACGGCACCGAGAGCGCAGGACAGGTAGCAGGCATGTCGAGGGCTTGGCACCACGCTCCTGGACTGGCTGCAAGATGTGTGGGTACCAAGCCAGGTACCCACAGGAAATGGGTAAGTCACTAATGATGATGATAATGCTGGCATCTGAAAGTGAAGACTGAAAAACACGATCTGTTTATGATACTTCTGAGTCAAAGGCACACAGCAATGATAGAAAAAGCAGTCCCTGACGGCCCGCTGCGTGGATCCAGGGGAGTGTGCAGGATGAAGGGCTGGGGGAATGACGGATCAGGGTTGAGCAAGGGCTGGGTCTGGCGGCGTGATAAACTACACTCAGTGTCAGGGCACGCGGGAGTATCAGCGTCAAGGCGTATCAAGAGATCTGTGGTCCTGCCCCAAGCAGGACGAGGTCCTGGCTGCCCCAGGGGTGCGCGCAGGCGGCATGTTCCAAAGCAAGAGATACTTTGGTAATGAGCATCTATCTCAGAGGAATGCGTGCCTCCAATTCCTTGAAGCTTTGCAGCAGGTAATGCCTGCGCTTGAGGGACACGGCGCTCACTCTTCGCTCTGCTTCAAGCAACCTCCGAGAGGCACCTGCGACGGCTCCTGTGCCGAAAGCGAGCCGCAGGCCGCGGCTCACCAGGACGATAAAAGAGCCGATCCTGAAGAGCAACGCCTGTGCGCTCCCTGACCCGCAGCGGACCTTATTTCTTCCTTTTGTCACCCAAACCCTTCACCCACCGGGCACGGGGGGCTGCCCCTCAGCGCTCGCCCCGCGGTGCCGGGGCACCCCCAGCCGCCGGCGCGCCGTGCTGGAGGCCACCAGAAGTTTCCAGCCGGGCAGCTCGGCGGCCGCCTCCCTCCTCCTCCTCCTCCTCGTCGTCTCCGTCCCCTCCCCTTTCCCCTCCTCCGCCGGCCGGCGGCGATTTCCAGACACTTCCAGCCCCGTTCCCCCGCCCGCCCCCCGCCCCGCGGCGGATAAAGCGGCGGGGCCGCGCTCCCCGCCCGGCACTCGGCGCATGGCCCGGCCGCACCATGAGCGCCGCCGCTCACTCCCCGCTGCTCCAAACCGAGGGCGGCTCCGACCCGCTGCCCCCCGGCTGGGAGATCAAGGTGGACCCCCAGACCGGCTGGCCTTTCTTCGTGGACCACAACAGCCGCACCACCACCTGGAACGACCCCCGCCGCCGGGGGGAGGCGGCCAAGGTAGGGCGGGGGGCGCCGGGGCTGGGCTGGGGGGGGGGGGGGGGGTCGCGGGTCGGGGCCGGGCCGGGGGGTCCCCGCCGAGCGCAGGGCGGTGCGGTGAGGCCGGGAGCTGCCTTTTGTCTCTGACGCACTGCAGGCCCTTTTTTGTGCATTAAATCACCCGATACCTCGGCCCTGTAATGTTTATTTAAAGTTGGTCAAGTCCGCCCAGCATTTGTTGGTTGGTTGGGTTTTTTTTTTGGTTTTTTTTTTTTTTTTCTTGGCTGCGAATAAAGCCCGAGCGGCGAAGAGCGTTTCAGAGCAACCCGACCTGGGCTCGTCAAGATTTTTATTCCTTTTTATTTTTTTATTTTTCTTTTGGTCTGGTTATAAACCGTCCCAGTCACTTCACTCTCTGGTTCAGTTTTGTCTGCGGGTGTGCTTGGGGAAAATCCCATCCTAGTCCAAATATGTCCATGGCTGAGGGGAGCGGGGCTGGGATCCACCAGGGCCCTCAGACACGGCTTTTTCGAGCCAAACTCCGAGTTTTCGGAAGTTAACAGCCGCTTGACCTGCGCTAGCGCCTTCCTAATGCGATGACTAGACAGAAAGTGCTGGAAACTTGAGCCGGAGGAGAAGTTGCCAGCCTGGTGGAAAACCAATTCCCGTGGGCTTCTCTCGCGTTTCTCCGCGAGTAACGTCGCTTACGCCCCGAGTGCGCCCGACTCGGCAGCCTCGCCTTAGCTCTTGCCACCCCACAACGCGGGCAGTGGCGAAGAACCACAGCCCAGCACCCTTCGGCCGTCCTCACCACCTAAAATGTCGCCCGTCACCGCTGTCAGGACGAGGCCCTGCCGTGCCCAGGAGGATCACTCCCCCGGGACCGCGGTGCTGGCCGAGGGCTGTGTGGAGCCCCGTCTGGCCAGGAGCCCGCAGCCGCCTCCCTCAGCTGCCAGCCGCGGCTCCGGGCCCGCTGGAAGGAGCCGGCCGCCGCCTGGACGTGGCGCGTGTGGAGCCCGAGGAGCTGGCAGCCCGCAGCCCGGCAGCAAAAGGGCTTTGATCATCGTGACACGGCTCGTGGCCGGGCTAACGCTGACAGCGGCCCTCGCGTCGGTGTTTTGGGCAAGGAGAACCTCGAGGCTGCTTGGTGTGGGGGGAGAAGCGCTGCCTGGGCTGCCATTTTAAAAATAAGCCTCCCCCCAAGACGTATTGTGTGTCAAACATCTCGCATACAGCCTTTGGAAGGCACCCGGTAACTTCAAAACGTGTCTCCAACATAACTGTTACAACTTGATTTTTTTCCCCTGTAGCCATGTATAAAACACGAGGATCAAAGCACTAAAGAAATAAAAGAACGTAATATTTGTTAAAACACTAATTGCCCATTTTATGAGTGCAGACTTAAAAGAAATGAAGGGGCTGTGGTTTTCTAGCATCCTGCAGCTAAAGCCAGGTAACTTGGTGCAGCTGCAGTCACAAAGTGCTCTTTGAAATTGAGGAAGTGAGTTGTAATTGACGAAACATATCCCTTACCCCATTTTCATCTGAATTCTGAACTACATAATTCTAGTAATAATGCAAAAATCTTAGAAAAACTTAACTTGATAATGTGAGTAGTGAGACTGGCATAAGGAAAAGTGCTTTAACTCCTTTTTGGAGCTGCTGTCTTCCTGGTGTAATGAGGTACCTACTAACACTGGCTGTTACGGCAATAAAAACAGTAAATAGCATGCTTTTCATAACCATAAAGCATACTTGAGCAGAAAAGCATGCTATTTACTCAAAGGCTTTTGTTATGGAAATACCACTTGAAACTAACCCATTTAGGAGAAAAGTCACTTTTAAGCTGCATTTGATAATTGTATGAAAACAGGATTTGAAGTGCTCTAATGGATCAGTGCTCTTTTTGAGTGGGTGCCTGAAACAAAACAAATTTTCAGCCCTATCTGCTGTAAAATCTGTGGTAATGAAAAGCGCCTCCTCTCCTGCCAACTTGCAAGGGTTGTTACAGAGAAAGTTGCACCTGCTTTTGAACTGGTTTTGTGGAATACACTTCTTTTTCCAAACAGCAAAATCTATTATTGCTCGCTGTAAGCAGGAACTTGTATGCTTTGGGACTGTTCAGAGGGAGGGAAATGCTTCCAGAGGTGGTCATAGAAAATTGTTGCGACTTCTGGTGACAGAAGTAGTGGGTAATGGTGATGTGGTAAGGCTGTTTGTTACAGCCTAGAGTTAAGAGCGTCTGTTTGAATTAATGAATGGCCTCTGAAATCTTCCGTTCCTCGCAGTACCAGTTTATTTCACGAGTAGGGATACTAAGCAAAAGAATCTCAGAATCAGACCCAAAGGAAGTACTTCTCTTCCTAAATAATATTTTCTTAGCTAAACGGTGCCAAAGAAGACAGATTAGCCAGTGACTCTGAATTTCCCATCCAGTGGTGGTTTTTAAATGCATTTGATTCTTTTTTTACCTGAACAAGGATAAAATTACAGATGTAGGCACAAGGTATTACTATCTTTCTCAGTCTCCTAATTCTTAGTCTACTTTAAATGAGAATTTAGGGGGTTTAAGAGTGATCAGAGAATTGCAAAAGCTGACGATGTGTCAGACCATGTCTTTTCAAGGATGATGATGCAGAGACAAAACTGGTACTGACTCTGATGCATTGCTTTCGTTAGTGAAACAAGTGTGGTTTTGATCCCCTTTGTGATGGTCCTTAAACCTTTACAACGTGTTTCTCCTTGCTTTCTCTGCTGAATAGTCATTCCCTTTTTAAGGAGACCTAGGTACAGAAATGAGCTATCACCCTGCAGGTGGGCAATGAATGGAGCACGGGTCTGAAGCTAACTGAGCTTTTTTTAGCCGAGTGATCCAGCTGAGGCAGCATTAATAACAGTGCCATCTTTAACTAATCATTGATCCTGGTCTCCTTACTTACTCTAGGTTTAACACGTGTAACTATGCTGACTGCAGTAATTGTACCAGATATATTATTGGGTAAAACAAGAAATGGCTCTCTTAAAATTTTAACCCATGACAGAGCCATTTTAAATGGAGCTGGATCTTAACTTTACATTTAAGTATGTAGTTTCCATACATCATTGAGATTCAGGTGGCTTTCTTTCATTTTTCTTGTTCAGTTTGGCCTTTTATTTAACCGTGCAAAGGTTGTGTGTCCTTGTGCACGTTTATCCCAGCTATTTGTATGAAATCACTGCAGTATCAGGCTGGACTAGGGAGGCCTTACTGAGAAAGAATAGAAAATCTCTTACCGTACGTACTCCAATGAGAAATAAGCCATGACTTTGCAGATGACTGCAAAACATTTACTATCCAAACCTCTTGGTAGACTAATGATTTTCTTTCAAGTGTCTAATTAGTTAATAGCAAGTCATCTTAAAGGTACAATCAATATCACGAAGTGTGTGTATATGCTTATTTTTTTACTAGCAGCATCACTGTTTCTCCTATAATTTCTTTGCTAGGATTATTGATTTTTGTATGTTTGTCTGTTTTTCCTGTGCTAAGTTACGCTGACCTACAGCAGCATACTTTCCTTGAGGCTGTCTCATGTTAAATTGTTACTTGGTGTTCCCCAAAGTGTTGATCAAAGGAGGCTATGTTTTAAGAATGAAAACATAGCAAGGCTTGTATAAATATGTATTGATGCCCGTTCCGTGTAATGTTCCCACATGCAGTAAACCCAATGGGAAATGCTGTGACTAAAAATAGACCGAAGGAATTGACTGTGCTGAGCTTCACTGAAGGCACTGATGGTGATCGATAGCTTGCTAACGCCGTAGGTTTGAGCCTGGCTGTCTGGAAGAGCCTTTATGTCTGGGAACAGTCATAAAAGCGGTATATTTATTGGCTGCAAGTGGCGCATCGGCCTAAACAAAGCGGGGGAAAGGCATCTTAATCTATTACTGATGGATGCTGTAGTGTTCATGGAACAGCTCGCTACGGCTCAGTTCCTGTCCTCACCCTTGCTGTTAATTCATGACTGTTGCATCTCTTTTCTCTCTGCTTCCCCAAATAAGTCTTAAGTCACTCGATTCCCATCTCTTTAGCAGTGAACTTATTTTTGAGTGCTGACTTGTCATGTTCAACTTGACTGAAAAATTCTTGGTAGACCAAATTAGAAATTGCATTGAAATTTCAGTAGAGCCTCTCTGAACCTCTGCATCTTTTGCAGTGGTTCACATCAGTGGAAGGGAATGTCAGAAAAAATAACATTTTAACTCCGTTTTACCTGCACTGTCTTTTTTTTTTTGTATATTACTTATGCTGATACGCATTCTGTTACAGTCAGGTTTACAGTTCACCCATTCCTTAATAAATTAGTTACCAGGTTAGAAATGTGTATATAAAATGTACGATATAGAGAACTTGGATAATTACCAGTAGGAGACTTCTGGAGGGTTGTGTGCCAGCTTTGTCCAAGCTCCCTGAAGCTGCTTTATGTACCTATTTTAAACCTGACTTGATAGAACATGGTAAACAGGGAAATAACTTACGGAGATAACAATTAAATGAAAATGAGGGGTAGGTCAGATCAGAAATAAGGAAAAGGAATTGAAATTAGACTAGAAATAACGTGGCAGTGTTTGGGATACCATGCAAGAGGAAAAGTAGGAAAGACCTTAATTCTCGGTTCTGCTCAAGTCCCAACACGGCGTGCCTTTTAGATAAAGGAGAAAGGAAGAGTTCTTGTGCCAGCTTTCTTAGCTAGGAATCATTTTTAACACCTATAACGTATACACAGGCATGACTTTTCCATAACCACATGGCAAAAATAGAATTGTTCGCACTTGAACCATGATAAGGCAGATAACAATCCAATATGCTCTGGGGTATACAGACAGGATCACTCTCTAGGTAAGCGCTGTCTCCACCTCTTTCTGCGGCAGATATGCCTCTCGTTGTGCCAAGCTAAATAGAAATCTTTAACAGAAGAAACGGCTTGTTCACAAATTACACTACTTAATTACAGATGAAAAATGTATCTTCAAGTATTGTGCAGAAGCTGTTTTAAACCTTTTTATCTCCTTGGTTTTAGAAGCAGGAAAATGAGACGCAGGGTGGTGAAGCAACTTGCTGACATCACCCAGTAGGTCAGGTAGCACAAAAACATGTTTTTATGGCTGATGGCAAAGCCTTATTTGATAAATAGGGTGCAGCGCAGCAAGTGCTTTTATAGTGTTGGAAAATTGCTGCTCAGGGAAGTGAAGCCTGAAAACTGCTGGGTGCCACATGACATCCAGATGAAAATGTAGACCCTCGCTATAACCTATGGAACTCACGACTGACTTTTCAGCTAACAACTTACTCTTTTTTTATGGGGGCACTGTTTTGCTGCTTCTTGAGGCTTATCCTTCCTTCTGTGTTCCGAACTCTGGCTCACAGCTGACGGCAGGAAAGCGATAGCTTGGCCACCTGCTCCTTAGGTAAGCCGGCAGTGAGCAGAAATTGGGAAACAGGCAACGTCATGCTCGTGGGCCTGGACAAGGACTTGTCTGCCAGCCCTTCAGAGGGCTTTCCCTCAAACCTGTGCATGGAAGCCGTCAGGATGGGTGACACCAGTTGTCCGAGAGCTCAGTGCTCCTGCCCTCTCGGGACATGTTTGGGTTGGCCCCTGTGCGTGGGCCAGCTCCCACTCGCAGGCATGAAGGTGAAACATCTTCCTGCCACGCCAAGATGGCATTGTAGCCTGAGGAAGAGTCATCTTTGTGATCAAAAAAGAGCAGTTGCGGTTCCTGAAACAAGATAGGTCTCGCTCAAAGATAGCCGACAGGTTTGCTCCAGTAAGGCTGTCAGCTCCGAAAAGCTTAAGTTTAGATTTCTCCTTCGATTTTTACTAGTAATTATTTGTTTCTAATGACATCATTGTGTCCCATCAGTTAGATCATCCATTAATGTACTACCTGTATAATACAACACGATAATTACAAGAGAGAACAAAAGGCCTATTTGCCTACACAGGTGTATGTTGTGAAATAAAAGGCAGCATTCAGCAAATAAAACATCAAAAGCAGCTCAGTGTATAAATAAGTTGCATGATGTGACCGACACGAAGGTCTACTGAGACAGCTCATGAGGCTAAGCTTATTCATGGTTTCCTTCAGTCATTAGCTAATGATATCTTGCTGAAATGCCTGTGTGCTCAGTGTATTTATTTGAGCACAAATTGTGAGTAAAAGAATGAGAATGCAGAAGCCTTCAGTGCCTGAAACAGCAGCGGGAAGTTACGGGTCAGCGCCGAGAGCAAATCGCTCTCCACTGTGCCACGTGGGTAATTCCCCAAGAAGTACTAATGAGAGAAAACTTGGGTGTTGTATTTCAGTCACTTACTGTAGTTACTTGTTCTGTTCCAAAAGAACATGATAGTACTACTTGCTTTCTGAAAATACAGGATCTGGGCTTAAAATCACACAGGGTGTGTGCTGTCAAGTCAGAATTTGTCAGCTGCTGGCACTTTCTCAGTCACTGGAGCAACCAGGGTACTTTAATTTGCTTGATACTCTTTAAAGCAGCAGCTTAAAAGTTCAGAACCGTACTGAAGTCAAGAGACGTGCTTGCATACAGAAAGACACTTTATCACTTGGTAACATTCATAAAACTCACGTTCCTTTGCTGGATAATATTTACAAAACAAGTATAACTTAAATATTTGTACTTTGGCTCTGCAACAGGTATGGAGATGCTATATGTATGTATGCTTTGGAAAACTGGATTTACTGTACTGCAGATAATACCTGTACAGTTTAAGAAAAATGCTACTGTGTGACGGTAGCAAAATCACTTTTCTTCCTGTAGGACATTCTGGCCTAAGAGGAATTAAAAATGTATTTTACCAGCAGTTTCAAAAGGGAGATTCCCAGCTTGATACAACCTTTCAAGTAACCTGGTTTGTGTGCAGAATACTGACGAGCTTCCTGACGTTGGCACAGCCACCTGGATGACTTCACGGCGGTTTGCTAGCATAAGCAGAGAGGGACGCTGCAGGTTTCTGTGATTCTGTAATAATACTTGGTCAGTCCTTGGAGCACGTTGGGCATTAGGTCACTGTCTGTCCGGATGGACAGTGCAGCTGTGCAGGGAGCTTGGTGGCAAGGTTCTCTCTCCTGTGCTTTTCCCCAGTGGCACAGCGTCAGAGCTCGCTTAATCCGTGAGTTTGAGGATTTTAGCGTCGCTCTTGGCTGTGCCCTTCCCATGGGAAGCCAAGTGTAGGATGTGGGGGTATGAAGCGTTTTTTCCAGTTGCACAACTCGTGCTGGCTGCACCTCCCCGTGCTGTGGTGATGACCTCAGGACAGAACTGCCTGTCCCCTTCCCACGAGGTAGGATCGCTCCCGAGCTCATCTTCTCCATGCCTTGGCCTGTGTGGAGCAGCTCCTGCAATGGCGCGGTGCAGCTGAGTTTCTGGGGCTCTCTGAGCTACCCGAGGCGTAGGCTGGGGCTGGTTAAAATTTCTGAGCTTCCTGGGGGAGTTTTTGTTAATTCTGTGCTCCCTCCTTTCTTGGGGATTCTGTCTCTTAAATATGAAGAGAGCTTGTGATCACTGTAGGGTTCTGCTGGTTATGGGGACCTTCCTCAATATGCTGTTGCTTATAATTACTCCATTTCATTGTAGAAAGTACTCCTTGTTTCCTTGGGTGAGGGGAAGAGGAATTTTCTTAATGCAGTAACAGAAGCTGTGTTCTTGCTGGTTGTATTTCCACCAGGAAGGATGGTGGACTAAGACTTCTAAAGCAAAAATAAATAGATTTCAGCTGGTGATATCTTTTATGGTGATTTGCATTCGGTTTTGCTCCTGGACTGTTTCAGATAATGTGCTTGTGAACTTAGCAAGCAAAAGCCATCTTTGTGAGAGGGCAAGTAGAAACCAAAAATGGAAGCTTTTGCTCTCTGAGCTGGCTGTGCTGTGAAATTTGGGAGTTGAAGCATTCAGAGGGGATCCACAAACGCCTCGTCCCCAGCGCTGCAAGGAGAGTTCTCCAGGGCCTGGTCCCGCTCCCTCACGCTGTGCCCAGACACACCCGAGTTTCTCCTGAGCTCTTCCCCAACCTGTTTGTCAGGGTTGGAAAGAGGCTCTCCTGCACAAAAACAACTTAATTCCTTATTTTTTGGAGGGGCTGAAAGCATATGTGGGCATATCGGGAGCTGTGTGCTTGTGCTGTTGTGCCGGCTCGTCGTTAAGAGTGAGCCTGACTCTCCTGGAGCCCCCTCAGCCGCCTGCCCCAAGGCCTCGTCAGCCCCGTCCCCACATCCCAGCGCTGTTCCCCGCGCAGGGCGTTTCACCACACACCAGTTCTGTGTGCTCACGGATGTGTGAAACCAGGGGGAGAAAGGGAACAGGAAAGGAGGAGGAATGTGGAGAATGTGGCGATACGAACTGGCTAACATCAGCAGCCGTTTATGGAGTTCGGCATTAATTACGTGCTGAGGAGAACAGCGTGGATCGGGGAGAGGAGCGGTGAGGAGAGCGCCTTCCCCCTGTCTGATTTGTCTGCCACAGTGCTACGGTGCTGGGAGACAGGGCAAAGCTGTGTTTGTTCCCGAATTATGGACTGCTCCCATCTGACTACTGCTAAGTGACAGAAAAGCCCTCAAATACAGGGGAGGAAAAGCCTGGAACCAGCTCTGCTGTAAGAATAAATGAGGA
Source organism: Anser cygnoides (assembly GCF_040182565.1). NCBI lineage: Eukaryota > Metazoa > Chordata > Aves > Anseriformes > Anatidae > Anser > Anser cygnoides. The sequence goes on along the minus strand of NC_089879.1, from coordinate 6,123,691 downwards.
ATTACAAGGGTATAGTTGATGCTGTGGCTCTTAAAGAGGGGGCAGTGAAACTTGCCAAAAAATTTGCTTCAGACATGAACTGAACGGTTTCAAAAAGCAGTCCAACCTGATTTTTTGTCAGTTTTAGGCCACTTGCTTTTTTTTTCACCCCCTCTGGAGCTGCAGAGGCAGACCTGTCAGGTTGCTGCGATGGTTCAAAGCAAGGGCAGCCTGAAGGGGCTGGGAACGGAGATAAGGGGGGGCCAGGCTCCTAGGAGGAGTCTCGTGGAGGCCGGGACAGCGATACACCGAGAGTGCTGAAGCCTTGACAGGGATTTATGGCTTAGCACAGCTCCAGGAGACCGAAGGGCTCGTCTCCAAACGGAGCAGCTCAAAACGCCGCAAACCCTTCTCTTGTTAGGGCACGGGCGGGTGTTGCTGCGGGGTCTGGCAGTGCCCGGCGTGAGCACATCCCCTTTTTATAGCAGCCAGGGGCTTCGCCGGTCAAGCAGAACGGGCGATCAGTCATCGGGGTCCCGAGGCCCCCAGGCCGTCGGCTCTCGGCGGGCGCAGGCAGCTTCCCGGCGGAGTGAACTGAAAATGAGTCATCTGCCGCGGTGCCGCGCTGGGCATGAGATCATCCCGTGCTGTGGCTGGAAACGCCAACCGCCTCGCTTCTGCCGGCGAACTTTCTAGGCCTGCCTCTCCTCCGTGCCTTCTCCAGGGCTTTTCCTTCGCTCGTGGAGGGGTTTTAATCAGCCAAAGGGAGTGCTTGTGGCTTTAAACTTCTTCCTTTCTGTACTCGTTGTCTTTATTTTATTGACTTATGTAAATAATAGCATTTATTCTCTGCTTCACTGCTGACAGAATTTGTCAGAAATCCCTTTTAAAGGGACAGTGTCAAAGAGGAGGAATAGTCAAAATCCTACTGTTAAAGTAGTTCTTAATGAATCAGTATACTAATGTGTACAGAAGCCGCATAAACGAAATATTTTTGCTGTTTAAACACCTCTTTAAAAATAGGGTTTCTAACACTTGCACCATATGTCCCCTTATTAAATTCTCCTCTTACTGAATAATGACATTACCCTCTGAATGACAGAGGTGCTTGTTACATGATCTGACTTAGAGATACATCTGGAACTTGGCCCTAGCGGGGCCTCAAAATAGAATGACCGGAGCAGGAAGAACTTACTAGAGGACTTGTGAGGGATCTTGGTACAAACCACTTCCACCCTTGCCAGGGCTTTGACATTGTCCAGTGAGCGTACTTGGGCAACACAGGGACTTATTCTATGTTGCTTTCCAGCATTTTCTTCCTTATTATGCTATCCCGCCTTCCCCTCTCCTTAATTACTGAAGTAGATCCTCTCTTAGCTGCAAGTGAATGTAGTCTTCTGAATGAGGCCATACCAACAGATATTGCTCTTCTGATAAGATTAGGCTTCCTTGGAAGTTTCTTTCCAGTCTTATCTGTAGCACGGGGTGTATTGGAGAGATGCTATGAGGAAACAGCTCTGGTGTCCCACAAGCACCTATGTAAATGAGCGTGGCACCGCTGAGGCGGCCGGGCTGGTGGCTGTATGCAGGTAGGGCATGCTGAAGAAGAAACCTGCTGTAAGGTGGCAGGGCTTCTAAAGCCTGAGCTGGTGCTGCCAGGAGTGGGGGAGAACAACCCATTGCTGAGCAGGCTGCTCAGCTTTCTGTCATGCCTGCAGATCTGCCAGCACCTGCAGAAAGTGCTGGGATGGGCCTGAGAGCGACCGAACTTCTCGTGCCGAGCTGTGCTTAGGGCAGACCTCTAGGGCTGCTTTATCTTACGTGAGGTATTGAGCTGAGCTGCCAGTGAATGCTATGTGATGTTTTTAACTTCCAGGATGGCCAGTCGTCGGCAAACGGTCCGTCTCGCGATAGTCCCAAGCAGCTGCCAGCACGAGAAGGCAATGTGGTGTACCCCAAGCTCCGGGCTGGCTACATCCCCATCCCGGTCATCCACGAGGGCATCGACGGCAGGCAGCAGCACCCCTGCTTCTCCGCTCAGCAGCCTGGCGCGCAGCGATTCAAGACAGAGGCTGTGCCCACCGCGGCGCAGGCGCAGACACCGCTAAGGGGGGCCTACGCCGGCCCCGAGTCCCCTCCAAGGGGACCAGTCGAGGCTTCTCAGGCAGATAAACAATGTGGACAGACAACGGCAGCTGCAGCAGCCCAAGCTCCGGCCACACACGGACCTGAGGTAACTTGTCAGTACTGCTAGGGTGTGTTTGCAGAGGTCTTTGCAGCATGTATGACCTGAATGTCACACGGGTAGTTTATCCCTCAGAAAGCCAAACCTGCCACAGGATTACATTTTCCCAATACTTCCCGGGTATTAAAATGCAAAAGTGCAGAGTCATTTCAGCAGAAGGATTCAACATTTTTCTGGCATCGCCAGCTTTTGTTCTCAAGTGATTTCTGCAGAAACAAGTGTATGTAAATGGCCTCTGAGTGGTGCAGGTCCTCCTACAGCAGATGAGGATTGTTTTACAGCTTATACCGGTTACCCCGCACTGGGAACACAGGCAAGTCTCTTGTGCTCTGCACAGTCAGGAACTGTGAGGTGAACTGAGCGAGAGACACAAATACAAGTGTCAGTTAACTAACAGTCAGGGCCACTTCAGAAACTGCACGGTTCTGCTTTCCAGCTTAGTGCTCCAGCTTTATTAAGTGTGTAGACTTACTTACATACAGCTCTAAAAGTGAATGGTAAAATACTTCTGTCCTTCTGTTGTATGTTAAAATGCTTTCAAACCACGAACTCCTTTAAAAAGAGTCACCCTGCTTGCTTTGCATTTCAGAAGGTAGGATTTTGGTTTGCCTGTTCTCTCTAATTAGCGGAATCGGGATTCATGTAACATACTGAAATATTCGCTTCTCTTCTATTTGAAGTAAGATGAGCAGAAAGCTCAGCCTTTATCAATCTGAAAACATAAACTCAATTCGGCATGTCAGCAGTGGCAGATTTTCCTCTAAAACCTGTTTTGAGTCTGAACAACATAATTAAAATTCTGCTAGCAGTTTCCCCAGCAGTCTCAGCTATCGACGCTTTGCCCATGCAGTACCAGGACAAGAGGCTCAATTTTTCCTTCTCTCAACACCATGCAGCTGAGACTGTGCTTTGTGTTACAAGCAGAATTACTTCAGGAACAACCTGTCTGCTGTGCCTTGTGTGCTCAGACAACTGCTGAGGAGCAGAGAACTCGCTGTTACAAACTTTAGGTGGCATGGACACTAACTGAGCAGAGCCTGTCACCTTTCTCTTAAATCCAACATCGACAAGGCTGCCAGTATTGCCAGTGATATGTACAACAATAAAAAGCAGCATTTATTTAAGGTCCCTGCATCATAGGCAGCACCAAAAGAGGTCTTGTTCCCCATCCTCTCCTGCCTTGTGTGCCCTTCTCTTGCTTCCAGCTGCGTTGTCCTGTGCTCTCCTCTGTGCCACCTCCAGTCTTACCTGGCCTTTCACTGAGCCGTGTAACAAACACGTCAGGAAATATTCTTTTTTTCCTCATTCTTCATGACTTAAAGTGGTCAGAGAATAGTCTGATAGCTGCTGGAGTTGGGGCAAAGTAGGTGATGGACTGGCATAGCAGGAGGAGGGAGGGAGCTGTGAGCAAACGAACTGCCTTTCCCCAAATTCTGTAGACCCATAACCTGAAACACGCTAGCAGATGAATTCTGCAGCATCTCCAGTGCTTGCTCCTGCTAGCAGCAGGTCTAAGCTAGCGCAGCTATCATCGCTGGTACCAAGGGGGCTAGCATGTTGGAAGGTCTTACAGCGGGGAGAAAGGGAGCATTAGCCACATGCGCATTGCCAAAGCCTGCTACCAAAGCACATGCTTAAAAAATAAATAAATCTGTTAGCGTGATCAGGATCAGAAGTGTAAACTTTGTGTGCCTCTATTAGTGGTTTGTTTTTGTCTGCAGCATATAATTTGTTTGCTTAACTTCAGTTTGCCTCAAATTTAACAGGTTTAGACAGGAACAGCCATGTAAAAGCAGCAAACATTCTGACTGAGCATCCACTCCCTGCTTATTTGAGGGCTGGGAATGCTGTAGCTCAGGTTTCTACTTGTTATAATGATGCTCTCTCACAACTGTGGTTTGTCTAGTGAGGCAAAGAAAGAGACCGAGGAAGTGGATCCTTTGCATGCCGGAAACACTAGTTCAGATTCCATGACCATCTCCCTCTCGCTTTGGAAATGAAAAGTACTACAAGCCAAAATGGTTAAAACTTAATAATGGATTTTGTTTTCATGGCAGCCTCAGTCTCCTGGAGCTCCTGATTCTCCAACGGTTTCCTCTCAGTCGTCTGGCAGATCCAACGCAGGAAGCCATCAGCTTCCTCGTGGTTATATTTCAATTCCTGTGATCCACGAAAATATCCAAAGGCAACCATCGCAAGTCTACCATCAGGCCCAGAAGACACACTACCCTGCCCAGCAGAGTGAATACCAAGCCCACCAACCAGTGTTTCACAAAATTCAACCAGATGACAGGGAGCCTAAGACAACACGAGCGCAGTCTCCATTCAGAGTGTCTCAGAGAGGTTCATCAAGCCGTGAAAGTTCACCTGCCAGAGTTACCACCCAGATACAGTCCCCAGCTCCCATCAGAGTACAGACAGTTGTAGACAGACCCCAGGTATGTAGAGTGGGGAAGGTTCTCACCTGCCACTTACCTCGGTTAGCCACACTGGGCTCGAGCTGAAAAATTGGCTCATGCCAACAGGTACATGAAGGCATAGAAAGCATTCTCCGTTTCTTAAACACACGGAGATCCTGAGATAATGGTGGCAGCAAGCTGCCTCTCAACCTATCAGGATTCCGAAGCCTGATCACTGAAATATGTTAAGCAAATCACTTCTAACACAGTTTGTTTTTCTTCTCGTCAGAGTATAATTTGGTGTAATTATTCTGAGGTCATTGATACCGCATTATGTTTGTGAAAGCAAATCAGGTCCATGAGATTTGTGGCAACTATGTAAATACACCTCATTAATGTCTCAGAACCACTGAGGAGAGCATCAGATACACAGAGTAATTTTCTTATGGAGAAAGAGGATCATCAAAATCTAGTCTTGAAGCTTTTTATTCTTCCTACATGAGGCATCCTCTTGCTCATAGATAAATATCCTGGAACAATTTTCTAACTTCCTCAGAGCAGACAAGTCCTACCTTTGTAATGACTCTTTAAATAATTTAGGACTAGGCTCGTACTTGATTGCTCTGTGTGTATGCTATCCTGGCATTTCAATATCTCAAACAAACCTTCGCCTGTCTAATGAACTAATAAATTTCACAGTGAGTATGACTGCCTTTCCTCTTCCCTAGTTCTGCCACTAAGTGCCAATATCTAGCATCCCGTATTGCATGTAATAACACTTGGGGTTCTTGATTCAGAGATTTTAAAAACGGATATTTAGACTTTAAAAGTGCTAGTTGTTTCGTTTTGTTGAAACTGATGTTACAGGACTCCTGTAGGCTGTTCAGCTTTCCCCAAATGTATACCAAGAGTACTTCATAACTCAAAACAAACAAAAAATCAGACTGTTTGAGACAAACTTCACACATCTCCTATTTTAGGAATATTCTGTTTGTAAATAGTCTCCATAACAGGAGGGAAGGACTAAATCTTGTTTCAAATTGTAAATACAGATAACTTTCTGAGAAGGACGAGTTGTAAATCTCCTTTTCTGGAATGCTTGATGCTAGTTGTCAAGTGTCAAGAATTCTTCAACACAAAATTACCTTTTACTAGGAATTTGACAAGTGAGTGTACAACACCCAACAATTCTCATTTCCTGCCTTCAGAGACTTCACATGGAAAATGACAGGAGCGGAATTAGTTTAGGATTTTTGAAAATTGGGTGTTAGGACAAAACAGTAAAAACTTCATTAGTGGCACATAAGTTAAAATGTTAGTTTATTTATAGGGTTGAGAATTTAAGCTCCATAACTGAATTATATGTTTAATAGGTAAATAGTAACACTGTCAGTGTGGGCCATTTATTTATCTGGCTTAAATATAAATGTAGGTATTTTACTTCAGCTATCTAAATCCACGAGAGAGAGATCTACTACCTTTCCAAAAAAAAAACCTTATATGTGCATGAATAATGAAGGGGGTGGCAGATCAAGGAAAACACATATTGGAAAATTGGAATTCATGAGATAAGATTTCAAAATTCGATCAATTTTAAGAGATTTCTAATTTGATGACTGACTGTTACATCCATAATGATCCCAAGGATTGTCTCTAGTAGCTATGGTGTAATAAGATTTGCATGCAGAAGTTACTTTGTCAATACTCTAAAGATAAAATCAGCAAAAATAAGCATTAGCAAAAAATTAATACCTTAAACAGGAATGGGATGAGAGTAGCCCAAAAGATGATTAAAACCCAGCAAAGTACTGCTAGCTTTTCAAGAAATACTAGCTCTTAGTTGCTGACATACTAAGGATGAAATGTTGATGCTGAAGTCGGCTGCAGAAATCCTGACTGACTTCAGTCAGGCTGGGACTTTGCTGTAATGTCCTATCTTACAAAACTGCTTGTAGAGCTAATTTTAATGAGTTGGTGGGTCAAAATTTAATGTTTTTGGTATTAGTACTCGCTGTAATAGCTTAAAAACAGTAACTGTGTGAACTCTTCAGCACAGGGCTTTTTGTGTTTTAGAACACTGAAATACAGCAACAAACGGGGAAGAGTAATCATTTGGAGTGTGCTGAAATTGCCTTTCTGGAAGTACTGCAAATGGGTTGTTATTTCAAATTTGGTTTAAATTCATCACCAGGCATGAGGGAAAGTAACTAAAATTCACTGCTAATTGAGGATAGCAAGAGCAGTGTGGAACAAGACTCCTGTTGGGCTCAAAGGCCATGTGGCTCCGTTTAAGTCCCCACAGTTTGGACTGCACTTTATGGAGCAGAAGGGGAGGCTCACGGCTTGCTTATACCTGCCACAGCTGAGGGTTGGATGGGCAAAGCTATAGATTGTAACAGAAAGAGGAGAAGGGGAAACTTTCCTCTCTCTGTTCCTTCTGCTCGTTCCTGTTTCCTAGCTTTTTCACTCGCCTTGTTCTTACTCTGCCATTGCAAAGTGATAGGAGCCAAGACCACTCTAAGAGTTAAGGGAATGGGGAAAAGGAGCTTGGGAGCACCTTTGCCTAATGCTTGGCAACAACCTGTAATGAATGCATTTTCCATGTTTAAGTGCTGAGGCCTTTATTTTTCTTAAGAGCACCTGGTGGCTGTTATGGGTATTCCAATTTGAAACAGTTTGGCCTGGATTTCAGAAGAAAAGGTACTGGTATTTTCTGACAATTGAGGTGTTTTTTCTAGGAGATTTCAAATGAGGTACCCGCAGTTAGGAATCTTTCCTAAAAATAAAAAATAAAATAAAAATAAAAAAATCTTTGAGTAATCTTTGGCTTTTTGTCAATTTTGTTACTTTTTAAACAGAGTAAGGAACATAGTTTATTTTGTTTCAACACAATTTTGTCTTCCTCACCAGGTTTCTCAGCAGCAAGCCCCACCTCAAGAGCTACCAAGACCATCTCCACCACCTGAAATCAAAATGGAAACCAAGGCAGTCCCACCACCCGAACCCGAGGTGCCTTCATCATACATCCCAATTCAGGTCACCCACCAAGAACCAGATTCTAAAGTACCGCCCCAGAAGCCTCCAGTTGTGGCAGAGAAAGCTGATAAAAAGGTTCCCTGCCCAGCTAAGGTGGTTCCCCCCCAGGAAAGGCCTGCTCCTGAAGAAGCTGCACCACCGAAGACAATGGAAACAGGAGAACCTCAAAAGCATCCCGGTGTTTTGAAAGTGGAGGCAATTCTGGAGAAAGTACAAATGCTTGAGCAGGCAGTCGACTCCTTTGAAGGCAAGAAAACTGACAAAAAGTACTTGATGATTGAAGAGTATTTGACCAAAGAGTTGCTAGCCCTAGACTCAGTGGACCCCGAGGGTCGTGCGGATGTGCGCCAGGCCAGGAGAGATGGTGTAAGGAAGGTCCAGAACATTTTGGAAAGACTTGAACAGAAAGCAGAAGATGTCCCAGAACCAGTTCAAATTGATGGACTTCAACCTACCTTGCCAGAGCCTAAGCCACCGCAGGAAATCATGGAGATTGAACCTGTGGTAGTCAAGAGCAAGGGAGATACCAGTAATAAAGATGGTAAAGAGCAAACCGAAATGGAAAGGCATCCGCCCGAAACAAAGGAAGAAGTGTTTACCAATCTGGCCACCACGACAAACACACCTAATAATCCAACCGAACCCTAGTCACCTGCTGAAATTAAAAAAATCTCTCAAAAGACTTCATAACTTAAAGTGTGTTTAAGTGAATTTTAAGTTGCATGCATTTCCAGAGCTCTTTTCAACTGGTTTTTAATCAACATAGCAGCTTGGGACACAGTAAACACTTTGTGGGGGAAGGAGGGAGTTAGAAAGAAAGTAATGCATTTATCCTTTATTCTTACACTATGTAAAAGACATGTCTCAAAAATAAACCCTGTAAATTACTCTTTTAGGTCAGCTGAGTTGGGGGGGAGGAGGGGAACAAAAAAAGGAATGACTTCAGGGTTAATATTGATGCATGTTGGTTAGGGTGTATTCTTCTGCAGGTGATTTTTGTAAAATCAGTGGCCTGCATTGTCAGAATACCAGTCCTTCTATAAGTGTAGCCACTCTAACAGTAATGTTTTTATTTTTAATGTTCACAGTTGGGCACTTTAATGATGGATAGAAAGTGTGTAAGAAACTGTAGGGATATTTATGTGTGCAGGACTTCAATGCTATATTTTAAGAGGGAAATAAAATACTATAGAAGCCTAATTTAGTCTTGTGATTTTATAAGCTGGAAATGTAAGAGCAGCAATCGGTTTCAAATACTCTTCTAAACATACATATTTCTTCTGGTACACCATTGCAGCTGAAGTCTGACAGCTGCTTTCTCATCAAGACCAAAATATGCCTTTTTCCATTCGCTTGCTTCCTTTTAATTTCATTGTTATATCACATATGTGGATCGAGGAAAGAATTTGGCTTAGCTTTTTTTTTTTTTTTTTTTAAATCTTGTGTTCATGGGAATCAGAAGTCAACAGAAATTTGCTGGTGCCTTACAGAAAAATAAGAACATCTTAATTTGTTCTGCAAACTCATTAGCCTCTTAGTAACAGCTACTGCTGAATTTGCAGGCAAACACAGTTTGTTTTGCAGAGCACTTTGAACACTGTGTATTAATTTCCAGCTAGAGACACTTTGTATTCATAGCACAATTAAGAAGTAATCCTCTCATTTCACAAACAGTTGAAGCATTACGTCGGGGTTGGTCTAAGTGATGAGGAAGATGCAGTTAAGGAATATAAAACGTACTTCGGCTTATGTTCATGTAAAATGAAAGCAGCAGACTCAGACCAGTGTGGAATGATTGCAAGCGAGAAAGGAGCCTTAACCGAACTCCAGAAATTTCTCTGGGCTTTCATTTGTAAAATGATCAAATCTTTTTTTTTACATGATAGCTTATGTTTACAGCAGATGAGGTAAACTTGAGATGTTCAAGGCAATTGATTATTTAGGAAATCATACTCTAAATCATGGGATTAGGTTGGAAATTAGGTTTAAACCCATCTGAAAAGCTGGTTTTAAGAGGCAGGAGTGGTCATTTAAAATTGTTGCTCTTTATCAGAAGAATATAGAATTAAACTGTAATGCAATCGATGTTTTTAAATAACAAATGCACTGTGAACTGTCTGCTTAGTTGTAGGTAGAAGGTTGATGCTTCTTTTAGTTTCATTTTGATAGTCAACAACACCATGTAAAAATACACAATGTCTTGTAACCGTTTGGCTACCCTAGCTTCTGGAGCAGCATTGTAGGCATTCCAGCAGGAGAGGTGTGAAAGTTCATCCGCCTGCATAATTCTTGTATGAACTCACTGCAGTGACACATTCCTCCAGCAGGATTGCATTTCAGCTGAGGACACACGGCTCTGACATCATGTAACAAAAATACTTAAATCGAAGAAAATCAGCTGTAGCTTCTCCCACTGAAGCTCCAAGCAAGGCCTGGGGGAGGCACAAGGCTGCGTGAGGCTGCATTTCCTTCTGGTTTCCCTTAGTAGCCCACTGAGGTAATGCAGATCAAACCCACCTCATTAGCTGAGATGGCAATGTACAAATTCAGATTGCAGTCATAAAAACATACTATTTACAGGAAGTTAAACAGGTGCTATCCTTTTAAAAGATGTATGTCATCCGCTGCTAATGGCGCCTGATTCATGTTAGACTATTCACGTTGCTCACAGTAGGTGGAGTCAAATTTAATTACAGTTTTTTTTTTTTTTTTTAAAGGAGCAATGCTAGAGCTACATTCTGCTAAGCAGTTCTTTAAGAGATGGTTCTTAAAGTCAGTGGTGGTACTGCGAGGCTAGGTACCACTCGGAAGGAGGAAAGGTTTCCCGATCTGTCCTAATAAGGGAAAGTGCATCTGGAGCTGCCTGGCTGGAGGAGTGCTGCTCTGAGTCATAGACTCTCTTTGTTTCTTCTGTTGCTCAAGACTAAACTACACCCAGTCCAGCATGTGTGTCCTGACACATCCGCAGAGCTACGAGTCCTGCACCCAGGCTGGGCCGGAGGAGAAGGGAAGGAGGAGGCAAGTGAGGTGCAGACTCCCACCTCCCACCTCCCCGTAAGCTTCTGACCAGGCGTCCTCGCGGAGCCCGCGGCTTCCCTGTGCTGGCACCGACGATGCGGTGAGCTGGCAGAGAGGAGAAGACTCCTTCCCTGCCTTACATTTCTGCTCACTGGTCAATGCATTGACCTCGAGTGGCTGGCTGTGGAAACTTGGCTTTGAAAACCTAGGTAGAAAGTAATTAAGTTTTTAGTACTAACGATAAGAGTGACATGACACGCCATTACTGCTCTAATACAGCCATGCGCAACAAACAGCAAATGGACACACAAGCTGTTCAAATACACATGCTGCACTTGCAGTAGCCCTTTCCATAAATGAAAATAACCCAAAGAATTTCAATAACAAAAAATGAAGCAGCCTGTTACTCACTTTGAATCATTTGAAGCATTTAATTTATTCACTAAGCAAATAATCCCAAAGTCAGTGAAAGATACTGCCTCAACTCATTTAAAAGTAGCAAGAGGGACATGAGAAGCCTGTACGCAGAATCACAGTAAAAGCTTGGGCTATTTTCTGATTGCACTATCTTGTCCAGCTAGTGATATTTTAAATGCCAGTAGTGGCCTGTTCTCTATATTTAAACTACCACAGCAGCGAGGCATTGTGTTTCCTATAAATATAGCATTTTGCCTATTTACACATGGCCAAATCATCCCGCAGCCTGCGGCAGGAGCAGCAGACACTTACATTGCCCCGGGAGCGCCCCAAGGCAGAGCCGTGGCACCCCTTGGTGCCAGGTGCCGACTTTCCTCCCGTGGGAGGTGCAAGCCCCTTATCTGGGCTGTGTGTTACTTCCAGCTTCAGGCACAGCTCTGCCTGCAGATGAGCTGGGGAGGGAAAGAACAAGGCAAACACTAACCCACTCTGCAGGAAAGCAATGCAGCACGGTTTATAGAGGCAGGTTTATAGAGGCAGGTCGCTCCCCTGAACTCTAGCAGCGACGTAAGCCAGCCCAGGAAAGCACATCGGGCTCAGCATCCTCAGTGAGGATGTTACAGGGGGTCAGGATTTACTTTTTAAAATTATAGCTGAACTAATAAAAAGCTCCTGGTTGCTGGCATGCAGCTGCTGAAGAGGATGAACGTTAGTCTAGGTATATTTACAAGAAGATTTTAATCTGCAAGGTGTTTCGTCTCTCTCCTTAGATGTGCAAATATCAATCTTTTCGAATATGCAGGTAACCAAACAAAAGGCACCAGTGCACCACGAACTTTTAAGACGTATGCAGACATCTCATGGCAAAGGGGCCCAGATTAACGGACTAATTATGGGTAGTAACCTCGGTGTTTTTTGGTCCTGCTGTGTCCAAGTAACAAAATGGAGGTGTCTAATGAAACTAAAATCCAAATTGTCAGCTGTAAACACTTAATATTGGATCAACCTTTGGGTCTGTTACAGAAGCTAGTATTGAGCAATAATGGTTTTGGCCTCTTAGGTGAAAAGGTTTTTAGAAGAAGCTAACCTGAGCTCAGGCAGGCTGTAGAAAACAGACAAGCCATATGATAATTATTAAAAATATCATTTCCTAGGGCTTTAACATAAATATTGTGGTTCAAAATCCAAATGTTTCTTTGGACACAGTACTGTCATTAACGAAATTTGAACATCATAATGAAATTTTAGCATCAATAAAATTATTTTATTGGCTCTTTTGCCCTCTAATTATATGGGGAGAAAAAGCATCTCATAATGGTAGGGAAGATCCAAACGAACTAATCTGTTTAAACAGCTTATCTCAAGACAAATCATTTGCTTAAAGATCAATGTGTGACACTGGGACACGTTAGCCTTACTGCACAAAGAATGACCCTTTTATACTGGATAATTTGGACTTCCTAGCTCCACACAAACAACGCATTCATAGTATTGTCCATGGTATCAGTCCACACTCCCGCGAACCACCATGTGAATGCGAACGGGCTGTCCACGCTTTGTAACACTAGATACAAATGTAATCGAATGCCAGCCAGTGGCATCCAAAGCAAGAGTTATTTTCAGATGGGCAACAAGCTGGTTACAAAGCAGTGGAACATGTACCAATTCTCTGTCAAATACCCTTCCAGAATTTATAAATAGGCAACTTCAAAAAATAGAGGGTAGAAATTAGGGGGTAGCTCAGTTATTGCCCACCAGAATTTCCACTGCTGCCTCTGGAAGTTGGGAATCTCCACAAAAAGAAGGAAGAGGTCCAGCCTTTCCTATCTATGTACCCCCGAAGCAACAAACTGCAGGGCAAGCAGAAGATTTCACGTTAAATTAAAGTTAAAAAAAAAAAAAAGTGCATTTGCTATGCATACTTCCAAAAAGAAAGTCAAGAAGCACCTGTCTGCAAATATGCTTCACCTTTCAGAATTAAACACGGAATATGGAGGTCCTCATCACTTGCCATCTGTACAAGGACTGTGCAGTATCTGCAACGTGTGCTCCAAACCAGCACAGCTAGAACTTGTACTAACTGATAACATCGTCGGAAGTCTTGGTAAAAAGGCTTGAGACTGAACAGACATGAAAATAATAGCTTCTAATGTGAATTGGGACCTTTTCTAGGAAATGAGGTAAGCGGGCAAGAAAATGTAATGAAATTTGAAGTGCCATTACCTGCATTACTACATCCAGTGGGCAGAGGATCTGCCTGCAGGGCTGTTCAGCTGCCTGAATTTTAAATCCATTTCAAATAAAGGTGTGTGGAGTATCTTAGTTTAAAAAAAAAAACAACCTGAATAAATACACAGACTTTAGCAACAACAAGGTATGGAACTTTCACTGGCCTTACTGTATTTCCTGTGGCACTTGCTTATGGCCAGAATACGAGGAGTCTACAGTCCCTCCTGCCTCCCCAAGTGCACAGCTCAGAGCATAAGACCTGTTAGTAAGAGCCATAACATTTGACCCAGTGGGAGTTTCTCTATTTTATTTGAATAAAATTGGCATTAAAACAAGACAAACCTAAAGCAGTGTTGCTGAGCTGCCCAAAATATTGAGATTTTTACTTCCAAAGGGTCGATGAATTCATAACACATATCCCTAGTTGGACATTTCGGTAGGTGTCGGTGCTTACATGGTCCCCAGGATCATCCCTCAGTTTCACAATTTCTGATGAGCTGTTGTCTTATCTTTCATCCCTGCTCACGTCAATGGCCTTCCCAACTGCCATGAAACCTTATTAATTCTCTCAGCCCATTATCTCCTAAGAAAGAGTGAGATACAGCACACTCACATGTGACGATTTAAAAATTTAGAGCTTGGTCAAAAAAAAGGCAATAGCTCAACTCCAAGTTTACATCTCCATTTGAAGGTGATCTTGATCCTCAGCCATTAAATTCAAACCTTTATTAACATTTCTACATGCCTACACACCATGCCAACTCAACAACAGAACATGCCTGGGAGGTGGACAAAGATGAAAGTAACTGTAATTCAATCCCAACTGGGCTCCTCTCCATCCAAAATACTGAAATCAAGTGATTTACTCAAACTTTTGAATTTTGTGCTTTTGGGACATGTACACAGAAGCTCTACCAACTTTTAAATGGCCTTATTTGAGTTACTCAGTTTCATTCAGTTTTGAAGGCTGGGCAAAGAAAGAAAAACTGGCAGCAATGAAAGACATCCTGACAAAGAACAAATCTTCTGCATCAGAGAGATTTTATCATTCTTAACAGTAGTTACTTTAATCTGCTACTCCATGAATAAAAGTGCGAGGATTGAAATCGAACTGTATGGATCCATCAGATTGGGCTGAACAAAGGATATAAGGTAGAGAGGGTTGTGTAACGATAACATAAACAAATATTGGTGCCTAGGAACAGCAGGCACAGACACATTAAAATATTTAAGGTACCTTAAATATTAACTGCCTAGCAACAAGTCCCTGATTACTTCACAGAAAATATGCACTACCTGGGAAAGCAGAAATCATGGCAATCATTATTATTATACCTGTGTTTCTTTTTTACAGTAACAATTAGACACATCACTATTGTTGCATAACACAATTGCATAGGGAATCCCTGCCTTAAATAGTTTATGCTTGACTACACTCAGAAACTATATATGACTAGGAAATTATAGGTAGGACACGTGTTATATAGAGCAGAGAAACTGGCTCTCTGCACCTCTGGGTTCGGGTTCATCCTCTGCCTCTGATTTGCACTGCAACTGTCCTAACTCACCCAAGTCCAACCCATTTTTTGATGCAGCTGTGCAATGGGCAAATGTAGTCTGAAGCTCGTTGCATGGTACTGACAAAAGCAGCGGTGCAGGCTGTGACCTTCCCTCTGTTTAGTTCACGTCGCTGCAGGTGCTGTGTGCTCCTCTCGCAGCCACCTGTGGTGCTTTGCTGAGCCTTCCCGTGCCACCGTGGGCACCAGCCTCGGAGCCCAAAGGCGGAATTTCCTCCTGCAGCCCTTGTAAAACAGCTGAAAGGATTGTGATGGAAAATGGTTTCCAGTAATACTTAAACAAACTTTCTAATCTTGCATGTGTTCATTACAGCAGTGAGTAAACATGTTGGCAGGATGCTCACACTCTGTGGTGGCAGGCTCTGGTAGATGCCTACATTCCTGTGATTTTTTTTAAAGCTTGTAAAAGGTGTCAGGTTAATGCAGGTTTGGGGCTGTTGGAAGCCTCGGGTTCCTGCAGTCCTAGCTGTAAGAGACAACTCTGAAATATCCAGAATTTTAAAAGACGGGGTGCTTTCAGATTTGGGTTCCAAATGTGGTGTTACAGAACCCTATTTGCACATGGCACGCTTGAAGCTTCACATAAAACCGATAACCGTGTCCAGTTTGGGATCTAAATGAAGACAGTAATCCCCTGGCAGATGGGTGAGAGTTTGGTTTACAATCTGTAAACCAAAAAGAGAGCCATTAACTCTTTTCTGTGGCTCTTTCCTCCCTAAGCCCATCTTAACTCCCCTGACAGTCCTAGCCGATCAACCTCTACCTGCCTCAAAAGACATACAAGCCTACGGGCTCCGGCAGAAAAAGCCTTGCATTTTCCTGGCAGCACGGCTGGGCTGAACGCTAGCAGCAGCTCTTAATTTCCTGCAGGCTTGAATCTGACACAAACCTAACTGAGGGAAAGGAGGGTAAGTGAAAGGGCAGCAACGCTGAGCGACGGTGGAGTCTCAGACAGCTTATTCTCGGTGATACTTCCTTCTGAGCTTATTTAGCAGGTTAGCATTTATGGGGCAGGCTTGACTTTTCAATAGGAGGAAAATAATCAATGCATTACAAAATCAGGCACTATATCTATATTCTTCGAGGTAAGGTTTGCAGCCTCTCATTTGGATTTGTGCTTTTATTGAATGAAGAGTGTGGAATTAACCACATCTTTATTTTTCTTTCTGTGATAAACCTGTACTTTATTTCTTTCTCATGTCATGCATTTTTATTTTCATAATTTTTTTAAAAAAATGCACTGATGTGTAACTTACATAGGTGTTTCCAGACACCTGTCTCAGCTGAGGCAACACGAGTTTTCTACCATCCAAGCTCTTTCTTCCAGACAGTGAAATTCTCCCAGTGTCGTGTGGTGATGTTTTTGCTTTTTCCCCATAAATTCTCTGCTGGGAACCCTCCAAGAGTCCCCAGCAGTTGCTGTCAGAGCCCGATCCATCCACTTCTGACGCACCCTCTCGTGTAACACTCCCCTCACACGGGGGCAGGAAAGCCAGGGAGTTTTTTGTGCTTAGGATTTTCCCCAGTGTGTTTTCACTCCCAAGGACCGCATAGCTGAAGCTGCCTTTGTTGCCAGGAGTTGGAACAGATCCCGAATATATTTGTGTAAAGGGCAGAGGAAGAAAACACCAGCTTTTGTACTGGTTCACATGGCCGGTTCCGTGTATGATTCCAGCAGGTCCCGTGCAGCAGGCAGGTCTTGGCAAAGCCAAGCTTTCAGATGTGAAATCTACAGAACTGACGTTCCTTGGGCTTGAGCCAACAAACGCGTTTCCCACCGACTTAATTTGCTCCACGTTGCTCTGATAACGGCAAACTCCAGTCAGTGGAAGAACCTAAAGATGTCAGTATGTGATAATTTAAGACTCGTCATGCACAGTTACCTGAAGAAAACGTGCTGGTACGGCACTGCCACGAGATCCAGCGTGCGCCGAGTGACTTTACCTGGTCACAGAGCTCTCTTCCTCTGGGCCAGGCGGTCCCGCGGCATTACGGGGAGGGGATAGCGGGGTCTTCGCCCCTCCAGCCGCCCCTCGCCCTTACGTCGGTGTCCCAGCTTCACCTATGACGTCACAGCAGCGTGACGTCGCACCGGGAGGCGAGCGGCCGCCGGTGGCCGGCAGAGGGCAACTCGCAACCGCGGATGGCCGCGGCCACCGGGGGGGCACCGCAAAGCCAGGGGGAGCCACGGGCTGGGCGAGGAACCAGGAGCGGGGCGGGGCGGGGCGGGAGAGGGTGGGATAGGGTAGGGTGGGATGGGATAGGATAGGATGGGATAGGATAGGATAGGATAGGATAGGAAAGTAGGAAGCGGAGCGAAGCAAAGAGAAGAGAAGTAGAATAGGAGTAGCGTAGCGTAGAGTGGAGTGGAGTAGAGTAGAGTAGAGTAGAGTAGAGTAGAGTAGAGTAGAGTAGAGCACAGCAAAGTAAAGTAGGGTAGGGTAGGGTAGGGTAGGGTAGGGTAGGGTAGGGTAGGGTAGGGTAGGGTAGGGTAGGGTAGGGTAGAGTAGGGTAGGGTAGGGTAGGGTAGGGTAGGGTAGGGTAGGGTAGATAGTTTGATTGGAAGGGCCCTTCACAGATCACCGAGCCCAACTGCACGGGATGGCGAGCACCGCCATGACCCAACCCGACGCGCTCCGTGCCACAACAGCTAGCTCGTAGCTCACACGATAGAAATGTGCCAGCAGTCCCACCTCCTGACAGCTTTTTACAGTACCTACTGTCAATAACAAGAAATTTCTATGAAAGAAACAAGACACCTTTTCTTGATTTCATTCATGTCCACTGTGTCCCTAAGAAATACAGGTTCTAGTTCCACCTTAGCAGTTTTATGGCATGCAAAAATCCCTTCCTGAGAGCAGCACAAGAAACAGGGGTTGGCACTGGGGTCTGCATTTCCATGCCAGAGCAGGTAATCTTTATGTCAGTCTTTGTTATGGCATGTAAGCATCATTTTCAGCTCAGTACAGGTGGTGTTGGTACAAGCATACATCAGCAAGACATCACTGAAACCTTTCAATCCTTCAAACTACGAAACATAAGCAGGTGTTAAGTAGTTCCAGCACTCTGTATCAGAGCAATTTTTCCTGACGAGGCAAGGGGGAGCTGTGCTGTGAGGCTTCTGCAGGCTAGCAGAATGCAAACTTTCAGCTCTGCTTTTTAACAAAGCGCAGCTTCAAGTGGGAGGCTGGACTACATGACCTTCAGGGGTCCTTTCCAACCCCAACTGCTATATCCACATTTTGATTTCCAAAGAACTTATTTTAAAAGAGCAAGACATTAAAATCACAATAAATTATTCAATAAGCCTTTCTTTTTTCCAAGGTTGCTATAGCTCAAGGCCAGGCCAGGCCAGGATTCATATAAGCCACTTTTTTCCCTGAAATGGAGTGCTTGCACATCCTATTTTAAAGCATACAATCACAGTGATATATATCAGCAAGAAAAGCTGCCAAGAAGTCAGAAATCATCTGACTCTGCGGGTTGCTCCAACCTTTGGATACAATAGGTGATACAGCCTTCTCTTAAATAAGTTGGGCTGTAAGCAAAGGACATTCAAGCACAGAGCAAAAATACGGACTGTGTATAATGGAGTACTGTCTACACAAATTCATCCCATTATCGCAATGACTGGTGATTATTTTTCACTGAATTTCCCTCTCAGGAGGCAACTTCGTATGTTCTAATTTGTATTTAGCTAGTATTTTAATTATATGATTCCAACGTGCTTTCCAGTCAAAAATACTCCAAGATATTCCCCAGGGATAACAAATGTACCTATTATTCTGGTT